>NW_020173108.1:12406455-12620736 GCF_003031525.2 Neophocaena asiaeorientalis asiaeorientalis | reverse complement strand
ATATAATATTTTACGATTTTGATTATGAACGTTGTAGTAAGAAGGGAGTACAAGCTTTATTTAGTATAAATCAAATGTATTTACTTGTAAGGGTTTTAATGACAATGAGTCTGGACATCAACAGTGTAACTGATGGAACAATGGATACCAAAGCAAAACAATGCCTATATCCACAACCTAGGAGAGAATGCAGAAAGAAAACAGAGAACTCTAGTAGTCTATTTCTTGGAAACAGAAAAACACAAGTCTTTATTTAATAGAGGAAACAAATTCCTTGAAAGTAACATAAGAGTACAGTATCAAAACCAATTTATATAGGTTTTACAATGAATTAGGATAAAACTGCATATTCACTGCTAAATGACCATTGTACTTGGCTTGGAGAATTGGATTAGTTTATTACAGTCACATGAAAAGACATAAGTATCATTGTTAACAACAACTGATCTTGAGAAAATAGTTCCACTTAAATTATAACAGCAAATAAAGTATTGAATCCACACACACACTATGCCCATCCCTTATACTAAATTCTGTAATCCTAAACTCATAAAAAATTGCTTCTGTTTGTTGTTTCTGTTTCATTACAATCAGATAAGAGCAAAATATCTTTCAACAGACAAAAGTGATGTGTACAGCAGATTTTATGGACGTTTCCTTTGCACTGAAATGTTTTTACTCAGGGCATTCCAGGACATGAACATTTTCCTCTGTCTTGTCATACTATTACCATCACAAATAAGAGATCAAGATGTCAAGAAAGAGAAAATTTGAATACAACTTTAGGTCACATACCTTCCTACTTATGAACAGTACTACAAGTAATAACTATTTCTATAATATATTAAAATTCGCAGTAATTATATCAAATGTACATAGGGGGCTGTGCCTTTTAAAGCTCATTTGGGGGGACTTCCCTGGTGACGCAGTGGTTAAGAATCCACCTGCCAATGCAGGGGACATGGGATCAATCCCTAGTCCAGAAAGATCACACATGCAGTGGAGCAACTAAGCCTGTGTGCCACAACTACTGAGCCCGCATGCCTAGAGCCCATGCTCCACAACAAGAGAAGCCACCACAATGAGAAGCCCACGCACTGCATCAAAGAGTAGCCCCCACTCACCACAACTAGAGACAGCCTGCGCACAGCAATGAAGACCAAACACAACCAAAAATGAATGAATTAATTTAAAAAAATAAATAAAACACATTAAGAGTTTTTACATTCTGTTCATTTAAACTTCACTGCTTTAAATACTTGAATTTCTCTCAAGCTACCTCTAATTAATAATACATTACTTTGTTCTCTCAATGCAGCTTAAATTGAATACATTTTTCTTATGCTATTACTCCTTGTGAAGTAAAGAAAAACTGACAGTACACTAAACTAGCAATAAGTGCAACATTTCAAGACTTCACTTAGGTCTGTCTTCAAATTCCATTTGGTATTTTTTGTTTTCAACTTGTGTTATATTATTTTAATTAGCTTTTTCATTACACATAATGAAAAGGGATCCATACGGGAAAAGAAGTAAAACTATCACTACTTACAGATGACATGATACTATACATAGAAAATCCTAAAGATGCTATCAGAAAACTACTAGAGCTCAGCAGTGAATTCAGTAACATTGCAAGATACAAGTTAATATACAGAAATGTGTTGAATTTCTATACACTGACAACAAAAGATCAGAAAGAGAAATTCAGGAAACAATCCCATATACCATTACATCAAAAAGAATAAAATACCTAGGAATAAACCAACCTAAGAAGGCAAAAGACCTGTACTCTGAAAACTGACACATAAAAGATATTGAAGATGAAACAAACAGATGGAAAGATATACAATGTTCTTGGATTGGAAGAATTAATATTGTTATAATGACCATAGTACCCAAGGCAATCTACAGATTCAATATAATCCCTATCAAACCACCAATGCCATTTTTCACAGTACTACAACAAAAAATTTTAAATTTGTATGGAAACACAAAAGACCCTGAATAGACAAACAATCTTAGAAAGAAAAACAGCTAGAGTAATCAGGCCCCCTGACTTTAGACTATGCTACAAAGCCACAGTCATCAAAACAGTATTGTACTGGCACAAAAAACAGACATAGATTGATGGAAGAGGAGAGAAAGCCCAGAAATAAACCAACACACCTGTGGTCAATTAATCTATGACAATGGAGGCAAGAATATACATTGCAGAAAAGACAGTCTCTTCAATAAGTGGTGCTGGGAAAACTGGTCAGCTACATGTAAAAGAATGAAATTAGAACATTTTGTAATACCAGACACAAAAATAAACTCAAAATGGATTAAAGACCTAAATGTAACACTGGATACTATAAAACTCCTAGAGTAAATCATAGGCAGAACACTGACATAAGTCACAGCAATATCTTTTTGGATCTGCCTCCAAAGAAATTGGATTGACATATATACACTAATATATATAAAATGTATAACAAATAAGAACCCGCTGTATAAAAAAATAAATAAAATAAGTCAAAAAAAAAAAAAAAAAAAATGGAAATAAAAATAAACAAATGGGACCAAATTAAACTTAAAAGCTTTTGCACAGGAAAGGAAACCATAAACAAAACGAAAAGGCAACCTACAGAATGGGGAAAATATTTGCAAGCAATGCAACTGGCAAGAGATTAGTTTCCAAAATATATAAACACCTCATACAGGTCAATATCAAAAAACAAACAACCCAATCAAAAAATGGGCAGAAGATCTAAATAGACATTTCTCCAAAGAAGACATACAGTTTGCCAACAGGCACATGAAAAAATTCTCAACATCACTAATTATTAGGGAAATGCAAATCAAAACTACAATGAGGTATCACCTCACACTAGTCAGAATGGCCATCATCAAAAAGTCTACAGATAGGGACTTCTCTGGCAGTCCAGTGGTTAGGACTCTATACTTCCACTGCAGGGGGCACAGATTCGATCCCTGGTCAGGGAACTAAGATCCCCATATGCTACACGGCACAGACCCAAAAAAAAAAAAAAAAAAAAAATGTCTAAAGATAAAAAATGCTGGAGAGGGTGTGGAGAAAAAAGAACCCTCCTACATTGTTGAGTGGAATGTAAATTGGTATTGTCACTATGGGGAATGCTATGGAGCTTTCTTAAAAACCTAAAAATAGAGTTACCATATGATCCTGCAATTCCACTCCTGGGCATATATCCAGAGAAAACTATAATTAGAAAATAATATGTGCACCTCTATGTTCATTGCAGCACTATTTACAATAGCCAAGACATGGAAGCAACCTAAATGTCCACGACAGATGAATGGATAAAGAAGACGTGGTGTGTGTGTGTGTGTGTGTGTGTGTGTGTAATGGAATATTACTTAGCCATAAAAAGGAATGAATAATGCCATTTGCAGCAACATGGATGGACCTAGAGATTATCATACTAAGTGAAGTAAGTCAGACAGTGAAAGACAAATATATGATATCACTTATATGTGAAATATTTTTAAAAAGATACAAATGAACTTTTTTTTACAAAACAGAAAGAGCCTCACAGACATAGAAAACAAACATTGTTACCAAAGGGGAAAGGGAGTGGAATAGATAAATTAGGAGGTTGGGATTAACATTTACACACTACTGTATATAAAATAGATAACCAACAAGGACCTGCTGTATAGCAAAAAGAACTATACCCAATAGTTTGTGATAACTTATAAGAGAAAAGAATCTGAAAAAGAAGATATGTATGTGTGTATAACTGAATCACTCTGCTGTACACCTGAAACTAACACTACATTAAAAAAAACATAATGAAAAGGGGAAAAAATCAAAAGAACTGGAAAGCAGTTGCCTTCTGTTTTACTTCCTAATACACCTTTTTAAATGATTGCACATCCTCATAACTCCTAATAGTTATATTTTTTCTCAGGGCCAGTGCCATCCATAAAACAAATATTAATGAACCTTTTCTACCTCATAGAGGTTTTGCTACAAAATACAAAGTTGTCCCTCATGGAACTTGATGAAATGTTTGATGATGACAGAAGAGAAAGATGAGAATTATTAAAATGAGAAAATAAGGATGACCATAGCTAATACTTTTGAATACTTGTTTCATACTATAAACTTGATAGGCATTTAGTAGATACATACATACATGCATGGGTAATTCAGTTGATATTCACTTTCATATGTAATCCTCACAGCAATCTGTAAATTATGTAATATTAATATCCCCATTAGGCAATTAAGAAAATAGATTAGAAATGCTTAATAAATTAAAATGGTGACTATTTTTAGATGTATTATCTTCTACAAATATTAACTTATAAATTAATAAATTTCCTTAGTAAGACTGATGACCATACTTGGACTCTCAAGTGTACACTTTTTTCAGTATCTATTATATGCTCAACACTACAATAAATTCTTTACAAAATTTATCTCAGATGATCCTCAAAACCTTACAAAGTTTCTCTTATTTTTTTTTCCTGTTTAATAGACAATGAAACAAATTCAGTGATGTTCAATTACTTCAAAGAAGCACCAGGGGTCCAATTCAATTCTGACTCTAAAATCTAAGCTCTATTTATTACTACAGTGATTCCGAGCAGCGTACATTACTTCAATTTATATAATAAGTATTTCATGGGATTTAGTTATTTCAAAATATTGACAAGGTCTATTATCTTTGAAAGATCTTAATAAATTAGGGATTTGGGGTCATTTAAATGAACAATTGTTAGTTTTGTTTTAATTGAAGGAATTAAATGATAATATAAGAGCAAATGACTTTTGAGATATTATGACAGATTATTCCAAATCCTCTAAAATATACACAGGGATATTTCAGACAAATACTTATAGATCATATTTTGTTAAAAGTGGTAGTGAAACCTGAAGGAAAACGTTGGTTCTGTTCTTCCAAGTGTGGTGCTCTCCCACACTATGCTTGATAACCCGATATGACTTAAATCTCTCAATGATTAGAAGTAGCTTTATTTTTCTGAATGATAAAAAATATAATAATAGTTAAAATTATCCATAAAGGCATAATTCTGTATACCCTGCTCAGACCTAAGTGTGACACCAGGAAAATAGGGTTCTCAGTTACCCTGCTACAGAGAATATTCAACTGACAGCCTCAGCTGCCACCTGTGAGAATCCACAACCATGTCTGCACTGAGGCTGTATTTCCACTTGCTAATGTCTATACATGGTGGGGATATTCGTACTCTAATAAGAACCTTTGGCTTAAGGACTTCCCATCAGACTAGTTGAAATTTTCATAGAGCTGTACAGGAGTCTGATTCCACCTGTGTAATCCACCTCTCCCTACCCTCTTATCTCACAGGTGTCAGACCTGCTTACAGTCAATGGGCTCTCTTTGGCTACTCCTGATCCCCTGCCCCTTTATTCTTCACAGATGTACATTATCCTATCCCATTTTGGGGTCTGCATTGCAGAGCACCGGAACTAACACACCAAGTCAATAAATCCTTACCTAGAAGGAGGACTGAAAATGAATCAAAAGTGAACCATTGAAGTTTATTTTGAACATCATTTCTAAGAACATTTGTTGCAGATAGGCACTTGGAAGTAAGTTGGAAAAAGAATCTGTTAAATTGCTTGATGAATAAAGTGTTCACCTCCAACCTTGAGAAAATATTTGATTCTTACACGTCAATCCTCTTTAAGGAGAAAAAGCCAGACTTTCTAAGTTCATAGCTACTCAGGTTAAGGGTGGCAGTGAGGGTTAAGGGGACAGCGAGATGACTGAAAATGCCTTCACATGATATACTGCACTGTTCACTGGAAAGAGATACTGCTCAAAACTGATTTCACATATACACTTTGTGAACTAAACTCCTTTTTCTAAGAAAAAGAAAAGTATGAAGTGGGCTTTGGTTCAGATATTTGCAAAATATCTTTTTATGTTCTTCAAAATCAAGAAGGCTATATAAGCAGACACTTTAGATAGTTTTACAATCAAATTAATTTATCTGTGCCTTCATTCATTTATTCATTCAACAATTATTGAACTCTTAGTTGTGGTAAACAATCTGCAAGGATTTGAAATAAAGTTGTGAATAAAGCACAATCCTTGCCACAGTCTGATTGAAGTGTGAGGCAACCAAGTAAACATTTTAAATACTGTGCAAGTATTTGTGATAAGTGAGAATGTGAATGGAGCATAAAATAAGGAGACACCTAATTTATTGTGAAAGTATTAGGAAAGGTATACCTTAGGAAGTAATGCTTCTGATGAATTCTGAAAGATAAACAGAGTTAATCAAGGGCACAAAGTAGTGAAGTCTTATCACTGATATATGGGTGTGAGAGAGAGTGTCTGTAGAAGTGACTCTGAAACCATAGAAGTACAAAATAAGTGTTGATTCAACTGAGATGAAAACTTGTGTTGAGGATAGAGTAATAAAGGTTAGAAAGGACCCTGCATTCTCCCTAATGTTGAACGTTAAACTTTGGTCAGGGTAGAACTTTTTATGCATTTTAAGTAGGGGTTTGAGATTGAGCTCACAGAGGAAATGCAGCAGACTATTGCAAGAGTCTAGATGATAAAGAATGAGCATCTGAACCAAAATGGCAGGGACAGAGAAAAGTCAATGGCTAAAGGTAATATATTTAAGAGAGATTAATGAAATTTAGTGACAGTTATTGATAGATTGTAGGAATTAAGGAAGAGAGAAAACTCAAAGATGATTCCCAAGTATCTAGCTAAACAAAGTGGTGGATGATGTCATTAAATGAGATATAGAGCCAGAAAAGGAATAGAATTTGAAAAGAAAGATAAGTGCACAATTTTGGAGATGACTGAGTCTATCAAATGCACATATATGCAGGAAACTGTGTATATTTTCAAAACATTAGTGAAAAAGTCTTATGCAGTGATACAGGCTTAATGGTCATCAACTTATAGTGGGCACTGGAATCCTAAGGTGTGATGATTACTGAGGGAAGCAAAACAAAGTAAGAAAGCAAAGTAGTCCTGACAAAAGCCTAGAGAATGTTACCATTCCATTTAGCTGAGGAAGAATAACATTTCCTACTATACTTAGATTGCAACAAATTGATATTTACAAGAATGATAGGAAAGAGGCTATTTTTTAGCTTGTTATACTTTTATAAATTGTCCTCTCACTTGTTTTCCAACTGATTTCTCATAATCACTTTGTTAGATAATTAGGAAATGTATTATTTTCCTCATTTTATTTTTTGGTACTTGGGAAGGTAAACTTGAACATTGTTGTTTGAGTACTAAATTTGTTGAATTTCCAATATTTCATATTATATATTATAATAATCAAATACAGCTTAAGTGAAGTCTAAACAATGACAAAAATTTTGTTCAATGCTGAAATTAAGTCAGGTATGTTGAAATAGTTTCATAAAGATGATTTTTAACCATGGTGGGATACTAGTACTGCAGGAACATATTATAAATCACATATTGAAATTTTGATTTGAAATGTTTGTTATGAGGGATAAAGCTGATGATTATGCCCCTTCCTACATGCATGAATAAAAGCAGTACCAAAATCAATGGATAGCCATGAAACAATTTTTTTTCCTGAGGTTAATTAATTATCCTTCTCAATAATTAAAAGTCTTTGCATAATTCCCCATATAAAGCAAAGATAGTACAATGCAAAAAATGATTGTATATTTTTCCCTAGTAGGTTAAATCTAATCCAGGATCTTGTGAGGCAGCTCCATAGATAATAAATACTATATATAAGATAGATAAGAAACAAGGACATACTGTATAGCACAGGGAACTCTACTCAATATTTTGTGATAACCTATATGAGAAAAGAATCTAAAAAAGAATGAATATATGTATATGTATAACTGAATCACTTTGCTGTATACCTGAAATTAACACAACATTGTAAATCAACTACACTCCAATAAAATTAAAATTTTAAAAAAGGAAGAAATAATACAGAGAGATCATATGTATACTTACCCATTTTTCTCCAATGGTAGCATCTTGCAAAACTATAGTACAATATAATAACCAGGATATGAATCTTAATAGAGTGAAGATACAGAAGATTGCCATCATGCCAAGGACCAATTAGGTTGCATTTTTATAATCACAAATACTTAATTCCAGGTTCCAAGCTTCATTAACCCTGGGCAACCACTTATCTGCTCCCTATTTCCACAGTGTTGTCATTTTTTAAATGTTATATAAATGGAATCATAAACTATTGGGATTTCATTCAGTATAATTTTCTAAAAATGTACTCAGTTTATTGCATATTTCAACAGTTTGTTCCTTTTCATTACTGAGTAATATTCCATTGTATGGATGTACCACAGGTTACTTCACTATTCATCTATTGAAAGATATCTGGATTATTTCCTGTTTTTAACTATTATAAATAAAGCAGCTATAAATTTACATGTATACATGTTTATGTGAACATATCTCTTCATTTCTCTGAGTGCAATTTCTGGGTTATATAGCAGTTAAACATATTTAGTGTTTTAAGAAACCTCCAAACTGACTTCTATGTGACTATACCATTTTATACCTTTAACACCCATGTATGAGTGATCCAGTTCCTTCATCAGCATTTGGTGTTATCACTACTTTTTAGTTAGCTATTATGATAGGTGTGTATCTTACTGTGGATTTAATCTGTATTCACTAATAGCTAAGGATGTTGAAAATCTTTCATGCGCTTACTTGTCATCTGTAAATCCCCTGCTGTAAAATGTTTATTTGTGTCTTTTGCCGATTTTCTATGTTTTTTTAAAAAAAATGTTGTGTTTGAGAGTTCTTTACATATTCTAGATCTAGTCCTTTGTTGTATATGTGGTTTGCATATGGTTTCTCCAAGTCTGTAGATAAAAATTTCAATCACTTATCAGGTTCTTTTACAGAATAAAAGTTCTTAATTTCGATGAAGTCCAATTTTTCCTTTTATGGATTGTGCTTTAGTGGTCAATTTTAAGTATTCTTTGCCCGGTCCTAGATCCCAAGGTTTTGTTAATTTTTTCAAAATGTAAAACTATGTGACATTTAAGTACATGGCTATTTTAAGTGTTTTATAATGTGTGAGACAGGTTGAGGGTCATTTTTTTTGCCTATGGATGTCCAATTGTTCCCTCAACATTTATTGGAAAGGCTGTTTCCTCCATTAAATTGCCTTTTATCCTGTGTCCAAAAAATCAATTGGGAATATTGGTGGGTGTCTATTTCTGGGTTTTCTATTCTGTACTATTGATCTGTGTTTCTATAATTCCACCAATACTACACATTCTTTATTACTTTAGCTATATAATAATCCTTTAAAGCTGGGTAGACTGATTCCTCTAACTTTATACTTCTATTTCAAAATTGATTTAAATATTTTAGTTTCTTTGACGTTTCATACAAATTTTAGAATAATTTTGTCTATAGCTCCAAAATGTCTTGCTGAAATATTTATAGGAATTCTGTTAAACATATATAACAATGGGTAAGTTGACATCTTTACTATGTTGAGTTTTCTAATCTATGAACATGGTATATATATCTCTCCATTTATTTAGATATACTTTGATTTCTTTTGTCATCATGTGTAGTTTTCAGCATACATGTCCTGTACCAGTTTTGTTAGATATACATCTATTTATTTTACTTTTTAGGATTATACATGGTATTTCAGTGCCCACATATTCATTGGTAGTATATTGAATGAAATTAATTTTTCTAGGTTTATCTTGAAACCAATAACTTTGCTGAATTCACTTGTTAATTATAGGAGTTTGTTTTTATAGATTCTGTGTGATTTTGTTTAGACAAATATACCATCTGCAAATAAGGACAGTATTATTTATTTCTTTTCAATCTGCATGCCTTTTGTTTCTGATTCTTGCCTTAATGAACTACACTAAATAAGAGTGATAATGGCAGCCCCCCTTGTCTTAGGACTGACCTTAGTGGGAAAGCATTCAGTCTTTTATCACTAAGTTTAAGTTTAACTGTAGGTGTGCTGTAGTTGCTACTTATCACATTGAGAATGCCTCCCCCGTTTCCTATTTTTCTGAAGGTTTTTACATGTGTGGGTGGTGAATTTTGTTTTTTCTGCATTGTTTTTACTCCATCGGCTGATATGATCATATGAGTTTGCTTCTTTATCCTGTTAATATGGTGGGTTATATTAACTGATTCTTGAATATTTAACCAGAATTGCATCACTGAAACAAACCCTACTCAATTATGATATATAATTATTAATTGTTATTTCCCATTAAAGATTTTTACATGTGAGATATTGATCTATATTCAAGAGAGATAAATCTGTGATTTTCTCTTTTTGTTCTATTTTTGTCTGGTTTTGGTACAGAGTAATACTAACAAAAAAAATGAATCTCTTCCCCCTCTTGAATTTTCTGGAAGAGATTATGTAGAATTAGAATTATTCTTCTTTAAATATTTTTTATTATATAATGTCCCTAAGTCTCAGTTCTGAAGTCTACCTCACCTGATATGAATAGAGCCTCTTCTGATTGATTTAATATTTGTATGATATATTTTTTAATCCTATCTATATCATTATACTTGAAGTGATTTTCCTATGGACAGCATATTTTTGAGACATGTTTTTTGGATCTCCTCTGCCATTATCTGTCTTTTAATTGTATTGTGACCATTTGTACTTAATGTAACATTGATCTATTTGAGCTTAAGTCTGGTTTTCATTTTCTGTTTGTTCTTTCTGTATTTTATTTCTTTATTTTTCCTGCCTTCCTATGGGCCAAACAATTTTTTGAAACTCTATTTTGATTTATCCATAGGCATAAGAAAATTTCAGATACAACTTCCTTTGAGGCACTTTATTAAACTCAGTAAAATAACTCTACTAATTCTGTCTTCTTAATTTCTTTAAATTAAATTCTTCTTCCTCGTATTGTTATCCACCTAGTTCATGTTCTTATCATCTCATAACCTTACTATTTCCATAGCTTTATTAATTTTATAATATTTACAGCCATGTATTTAAGACATCTTAATACTTGCCCTATCAAATTTCATATTTATCATAGATAATGTATTAGAAACTACATATACAGTAATTTTAAATGAGTTTTATCTTTCTCAAGCTGTTTCCTCACTGGAGAAAACATGGGAGAAAGAGTAGAGGGTGTAGGGTGGAACTAACACTTGTCAAAAAGACTAATACTTGAAAGGAGAGATGTGGCATCTTACTGATGAAATTTATTTTAAATGAGCAAAAAATATTGGGGCTCAAGAATTGAAGATAAATCAGATTTCATGGATGATTAATAGAATCACTGAGTTGTTTTGAAAGGGAAAATATGAGGTTGTTTTTGTAGATTACTTGTGAAAATGAAAATACGCATTTGTGGGGTTTTTTTAGTAGGCAACTGAAATAGAACTTGGGAGGCTTGTGGTATAAAAGGAGAACCATTCACTTTAAGGTAACAGTTGAAACACAGAGTCAATAAGCTCTCCGATAGAAAAGACAAAAAAAAAATAAAAAAGAAAGAAACAGATTATCTGGACATAAGGGAACTTATGCATTAATCACTATCAAGGAAGAAGTGAAAGCATTATCTATACCTACTGTGAAAACACAATAAAGAAAAGGTCATTGAAATTGTGTAACAATAAGATTATTCCTAACTGCCAGAAGAGGATAATCTACAAAAGTTGTATGATCAATAGTATAAAGTGCTATAAAATTGTCTTAAAGTGGGGTTAAAAAATCCACTGGATTTTATAATTAACAGGAAAATGGCAAATTTCAAGAAAACAGGAAGTCTGTGTCTTCGTAGTGATCTGTTTTTAAAAAGAGTAAAGGGGAGCATATGTTTTTATTGGATGTAGATTCTTTAGTCTAATTTGCCAAAGTTGAAAGGAAAATAAGTTCATAGATAATGATAAAGTATTCAGTGCTTTCTACCTTTTTGGTATATGAATTATATCTTCAGGGTCTAGAGAAGGAACATCCAATTAGTTACAAAAAGCAGTTTTTTATCTACAATTTTAAGGATGCATTAAATCAACAGACATTTAATATTTTATTTTCTATTGCTACACCTTTTCCTAGAACTTTCTTCACAATCATATACATTTTTTAAAATCCTTTTTTTGTTGTTAATAAAGCAACATACCCTCACTTAAAATTTTTTAAAAATAAGAAACAAAGATGAGCAAAACAAATCAAATATTACAATTTCTTATGATCCATTAAGAGTGTTCATTTAAAACAATTAGCAGAAGTATGAATTAATGTGTACCTTTGAGTGATTTTTGTAGCAGGACTCTGAGGGTACTCCCTCAATTTATGAAAACAGTAAAAAGATAAGGTCTTTGTTAAAAGAATAGACAGAAAACAAAACCATCAATAGCTATAAGCCATTAAAAATATATTATGCTTAGTGAGAGACTATATTAGCCATAATATGTTTAGATATAAATATATTAATATAAGTAAATTAAATCATGTAAAGTAATGACATGCACAGAAATTTGGGTATTTTAAAATTATTTTATATAGATAAAATGACTTAAGTTAAATTTAGAGTTATCTATTACTTTTGAGCTAATAAATATAAAATCTTGAATAATTTATGACTGTTTAAAAAATCTGTAATTGTTTAATTTAGATTATCAATCCTGTGTTTAATAGAATATTGTTTTTACCATGTTCTGAAAATATTAATAAATCCTCTTGGCCTTATTTACATGAAATAACCTTGTGTTGACAGCATAATAATACTGAAAAAAAATCTTTTAAAATAATATCAATTTTCCATAATACATCATGCATGGTGCATGATAATCAGTTGCTCTACAAAACAATTTTTGATATGATCTTTTCTCTTTTCTTTCATACCTCTTTCAAGTTGATGCATCATCAAAACATTTTTTCGTAAGATTCAAAAATCTTGTAACCTTCTCTGCAATTGGCTGAAACTTTCAGGCCTTTCATTCAGGTCTCCATTAGTCGAAAGTGGTTTTAGCTATCTGTACTCAAGCATTTTAGTCAATTACCAGCTTTTATCTTGTTGTTATCATAAAGGGCCATTTCTTTCCTAAAATAGTCAATTAAGTTCATGAAAATAAATGGTAAGGAATATACAATTTGTTAGCCGTACGGTCAGGAGTACACTAGTCTCAGGGAAAAACATTTCAGAGGATTTCTTAATGAATAGAAATAGCTTTCATCAGACTAGATGTTTGTTCGCATTTCTTTTTTCTCTGGCCACAAGTCACAGTTAACACAATAACTGAGTATTTGAAAGCTGTTAAAATATCTACTGTATACTTAAAGAAGGGGCCCATGTTTTTGCTTAACTACTCCATTTGTTTCCGTTTATATAAAGTGCATTTTAGAATCAATTGAGGTAGTAGGTTTTACTTGAAAAGCATCAGGAAATGTTCATTTTTCTTATCTGGGAAAATGGAACAAAAGGAACAAGAATTTGGAGAAAATTAATCAAATAAGATATACTCTAAGTATACAGAAGTGGTATAGCAATTAATATAAAACTTGAAAATATGAGAGAAAGTGATGGACAGCAGATTACTAATTTCCATAATTATATAACACTGTGGGGACTCAAAACAAGAATGTATGCTTGAATAGTGCTGCATTCATTTACTTATACTTTGATTAATTCCTACTTTTGTTCTTAAAACAAATTAAAAGTATTTACTGTTTGTCACACCATTCTAGGCCCAATGGATATTTTAGTGTTAATAGATAAGCAAAACCATGTAAGTTAAGACTGTAGCCTGGGAAATACACTCTAAAAATGTGAATTTTGGCTAACATCTTTCTGAGTTATGAGTAAGTGATGAATTGTTAGTAATAAATCCATGAAGAAAAAATAAATTGTGTATTTTTGTGTTTCTTTCATTGTTGCAAATATTTTCTCCATGAATATTCTAACTAAAGAAACTGATGGCTCATTCTCTCTCCTAACAAAGAAAGTTTACTGAATGAATATAATTACTTCACCAAAATGGTTTTCATTTCTCCCTTTGCATTTGAAAACCAGAAGTTAGGAGATTGCTCAGCCACTGTGAGTATGTGTGTGTCAACTTGGCCAGGCCACCATACCCTGATATTAGGTCAAAAACCAGTCTAAGTTCCACTCTGAAGATATTTTTTAAATGAGATTAACATTTAAATCAAAACACTTTGAGTAAAGCAGATTATCCTCTATAATGGGGGTAGGCCTCATCCAATCAGTTGATGACTTTAATAGAACAAAGAGTGACCTCTTCTGAGAAAGAAGGAATTCTGCCACTGGGGCTGAGCTACAACATCAACTCTCCCCTGGAGCTCTAGCCTGCCAGTTGGCCCTGAAAATTTTAGACTTGCCAACCCCCACAAATATATAAGCCCACTATACACACACACACACACACACACACACACACACACACACATATGCATACATACATATATACACACATCTCATTAGTTCTGTTTCTCTGGAGAACTCTGACTAACACAGATTTTTGTACAAATGTGGTGGTAGAACCAACAGAAAAAAATCGTTGGGTACTAGGAAGACTCTATTTGTAATTTATGGTAGAAAAGAATCTAACTCATATAAGTACAATGAGATCAAATACACATCAAGACATCTTTGATACCTTCACACGAAGAGTATACAGATAATATGTGAACACACATTACCAATTTTTGCCAGTGTTGAAAAGTAGATAATCACTAGGGAATATCATTCAAAGAGTTGGTGTAATTAATATACACGTTTAGAAGCAGGAACACAATAACAACAGAAGGTGACTATTTTCTCAAAGGAAGTTAAATAACGACATCTTTCTTCTTTTAATTTTATTTTGGCTATAATGACCTGATCTTCTGGAGCATTCAACTTTATATCTGATTCCTCACTTATACATTCTTCTCATCAGCTGCCAAATATTTCCCTGAGTAAAAATGTAAAAATTTGTTCTGCATTAACTTTTCTTAAATGTGGAAGATAATCATGGTCACAACCACTGATAGTTTGTAGATTATAGGCAAAATGCCAAAATTTCAACTCTTTATATTTCAACTCAGTAATAATGCAGAGATTTTTATCCCTAGGAGATATAATGTTCCAATAAACAGCAACTAGTTGATTAATAATGGACCTGTGTAGTTTAATCAATATAAATGGCTTCAAAGTCATTTAATTATACTTTTCATTGCAAACATTGCCTACATTTCTCTTTAAAAATTAGTCTCATGCTTTTTTATGAAATTTTGCCAACTAGGATATTTGTGCAGGTAAAAGTGAGAGAGAAAGACAAAAAGAGGGATCATGAGTAGAAGTTGACAGATACTATACATGAAGAAGGCAATGATTCAACTTTCACCAGCAATGATAGCTCTCTAAGTTGAAGACTGTATTTTTAATTCACCTATTTATATTTAGGATCTAAAGTATTGCTCAAATATCATGGACAATAAATAGTTGTTGAATAAATTCATAGAGGGAATAAAAATAAACTTTTACTATTGCAACCCAGAGCCTACTTTAAATTTAGAAGTTATTTTATATCTATTTTATTTAGTATTTAAGTAATCTAAATATGTTTTAGTTGAAAGTATAAATTTACTAAAGCATTTGCTCTTCATATACACAGAAAATAAAATATACTGTCTTCAATTATGCTTCTACAATACCCCTAAATTATCCCAAGTCTGTTAAAGAGATATCATGGCAAAATGTAGAAGATGCCACAGTTTTGATATATAGCCAGAAAGGATGAAAAAAAGAATAATGACACTTCATAAGTTGACTCAAATATATCAAACCTCTAAGTTCTGGAAATAATCAATACCTCTTTTTTATTTTAGGTGGATTGTTTTATTATTGGCTTCACTTTAGTAATTCAATATTAATAGTTATAAATAAATACTAAATCCTAAAAATGTAATAGATTTTTAAAATAAATTTTGCCATAAATGCTAATGGTTTCAATATCTAATAATAACTAAGTTTCTGTTTTCTATTTGCTATATAGATAAAAAGAGAGCTAATTTAATGGAAGCCAAGCATTCATTTCTGACATTTTTAATTTGGTTGTTTTAATGCAATTGATTAAAAAAAATTGGTTTTCCTTCTTTCATATACCCACAAAAAGATTTGAAGATACATTTCTGTGACCTAACAATATTAATTTAACTTTTGTTTTACAATGTTTCTTTTCTGATTTCATCATATTTATTATTGTGTCTAAAAAGACTGAGGCTTTGATTTAGATGTTTGTAGTATCCAGGTCAAATGATCTTAACAGTACACTGAAGATGGGAGTTTGTATTTTAAAATGTTACAGGAAAAACGAAAGGTACATTTTTACACAGAACAAATGTTCACTAAGTCTATATTCATAAACAATTATAAATTAAAAGTGGGAAAGAAACAGTTTAATGTGTTTAGTTATAAAACTGTGACAACTAAAATGTTTCCTTGTTTGCAGTAATTTTTTTCTCTTTAATGACTTTTAATCATAATATAAGGATGTTGATTTTTTAAAAGTGACATGCTTTTCCATGTGTACTTTCTGTGAAAAATTAGGAATATTTTTGATATATAAAAATATTTTGACATATATGTAAACACAGAATCTAAAAAGGGAGTTAAATATTTAATTAAAGGCTATGTCCATCACATATTATACTGAGTCTCTTTCTTTCTTTTGTCCAAGTCTCAATATTTATCTGTATATCTACTTACCTACCTACTGAGTAAAACTGATATTAGTATTTATGAAGAATAGAATGAGACTAGATAGAGAAATATAAAATTGAAAGTTCCTAGAAAGTAAAAGATTGGAGGAAATAGTACAGCTACAATGTCATGTGATGTTTGGATGCAGAGGATTTTTGAAAGACTTCAGATATGTCAAGTGGAATTTAAAATCAAGGAACAGCAAAGAGGCAAATAATCACAATGAAAAATAAGGAAGGAGTTTAGGGAAAAGGCATTGAGAAAAAAAATCCCTGTAAATGGAACATCTGGCAATGCAAATTTATGTAATATTTATGGAACAGAATTTAGCAAAACTGATATATTTATGCATTCAAAATAGTTTTTCAATAAAATATACATTTTAGCATAAAAAGCTGTTGACAATACAGCAAAATTTTATATATATATATATATATAGTGTGTGTGTGTGTGTGTGTGGTATGCGGGCCTCTCACTGTTGTGTGGCCTCTCCCGTTGCAGAGCACAGGCTCTGGACGTGTAGGCTCAGCGCCCATGGCTCACGGGCCTAGCCGCTCCACAGCCTGTGGGATCTTCCCGGACAGGGGCACGAACCCGTGTCCCCTGCATTGGCAGGCAGACCCTCAACCACTGTGCCACCAGGGAAGCCCAAAATTAAATATTTTAAAATGAGACAAAAGGAAAATGATAGAAAAATGTGATGGATCAAAGAACAGATATTTGGTTAGTAAAAAAAAGGTATTACTACATACTTGCTGGTACTGGTTCAAAAATAAGGGTCTAACCTTGTTAGTAGTCAATGTACAGAGGGTAACATGATCATTTATTACTGATACACCTGTTAATTAACAATAGATAAGAAACTCTATGTGTTCCAAGATCCTTAATATATGTGTATTCTTTGATCCGTAGAATAAAAATCTAGAACCGTACCTTAAGAAAATAATCAAAAATGTGAATTAAGACATTTCTAAATCTATTCAGAGTGTCATTTACCATGGTAAAAGACAGGATACATTTTTAAATTTCATGAACAGGAGAAGAGTTAAATGTATTTTGTCACAGCCGTATGATCGAGTATAATGAAAACATATACATAATGTACCAAAAGGCTTATTACAAAAAAAGTGGAAAATATACTACTCAGGATCCCATCACTCCCACTAGTTTAAGTGACTCACTTTAAGGACTCAGGCAGCTCAACAACAAGTTATATTCATGTAAAGTTCATTACAAAGGATACAATGAAACAATAGCAAGAATAATATTGTAAAAACAAAAATACTAAATATTAAAAAAAAGAATAATATTGTATTATGTTTCTATGGCTGCCAAAACAAAACATCATAGACTAGGTGACAAACTATAGAAATGTATTTTCTCACAGTTCTGGAAGTAGGAAGTCCAAGATCAAAGTGCAGGAAAAATTTGTTTTTCCTGAAATCTCTTTCCTTGCCTTGCCAATGGCTGTATTCTCTGGATGTATTCATGTGGCTTTTTCTCTGTGTGCACACAACCCTGGTGTCTATTCTACTTCTTATGTCCTTACATTGGTCTTATTGGATTAGGGTCCATTCTTATAATCTAATTTAATGTTAATGACATCTTTAAAGGCTCTGTCTCCAAATACAGTCACATTCTGGGGTATTGAGGGTTAGGACTTCAACATATGAACTGTGGGGATGCACAATTCAGTTCATAATAAATATACACATTAGGTGAACATTTGAGAGGCTAGGCACAAGCTTCTTCTTTGCATGGTTTACATGGATTCACTTTTCCCTTCAGTTGCAAATCATTCCACTGGGGAAGCCTGCTTGGTTCTTAGAGTGCAGAGTTTTGAAAGAGAGCTGGTCACATGGCTATGTGTGGACGCCAAATCAGGCACCAGTTGCCTATTATGAATCTTTATGCATACTTTCAACAATGCTGAGAGCCTTGTACATCCTGGTTCACTGCTTCAGATATACAGAAAAACACCCTCATCAGTGACTATATGAACATTCCAGAAGTTTCATTCTCAGTGTTTGGCCAAGGTCACTTCCACGGCTTTAGACATTCCCATTGATAAGCAAGAACTGAAAAAAGAGAGACCTGCTCTCATTAATGTACATGGTTTACAACTTTAAAAAATCATCTCAAATATAGAAAACAAGTTTTAAAATAGAGGATTAGAAAAAAATTAAGGAGAAATTTATCAAGTATTCACAAGGTTTTCTATAGATGATAAGTGAGTTTTATGATGCTATAAAATACTTTCTAAATTTTCCAAAGAAGAAATAAATTACAGAAAATATTAACATTTAAACACCAAATTTTATTAATATTCTTTACCTAGTTTTTACCTATGTCTGAGAAATTTGGTATCTTTCTCTTCCATACAAGTCACTTCATCAATTTTTTTTCTTGACTCTTCTATATATTGTTCCCAAGCTAATGCCTTGTTCTACCTATCTTCATCTTTTCCCTTTCTGTGTAAATCATAATCACAAGTAGCAACTAGTATTATTTATTTATTTGTTTTACATGGATAACATTGCCTTCCCTAAAATGACTATTCTCACTAACATACCAGTATGCCTGAAACTGATTTTAAAGATTATTTTATGAGTGGGAAGCACTATAAGGAAACATGGGTGGAGTCAAAAGAGATAATTATTTTTTGGTTTCCTATAAAAATGTACATTGAAGCATGCATGTTTGAGAAGGTGTGCAGAACTATAGGCTTGCTTCTGCCACTCATCCTGTCCTAGATCAGTGTAAATCATTGAGAGAATTAGAGCTTGCTTTGCCTCTATTTCCTGTTATTTCAACAAGGACTGACTCTTAAAAGAGCATACAGGGAGAAAAGTGAATTTGCTCTCTTGACAGCATCTGAGAATTGACCTGGCAATCAGGAAAGCCTACTGCTTTTATTGAACTGGGGATAGAAAAGGGTGGCATTGCCACAAGGTTAAAGTACTTTCATAATCCCACATTGCCTCTGTGCTAAAGTAGGAACTCTTCAGTACAACATAGACATCATTATAGGACTCTTACCTTTTCTGTCCATTCCCCATCACTCTCCAATATACATGCAATGCTCCAGTCTTGAAATATTTCTGTTCTCTGTGTTCCATCCTTTTTTTCAGTTCTATGCTTTGTACCCACTATGTTGTCTACAATTCCTTAGAGTTCACCGAGTGCATTTCCCAAGTGAGGTCAAATGTTATTTTCTCCATAAAGATTTCTGTGGTGCCTCCTACCCCTTTTCACAGTTAGGAATATCATCTTTGTGCATTCTTAGGCTCTGTTCTACTGTAACATTAATTATGATATACTGCAAATCTATGTATATAGCTCCTAATAATTACTTGAGGTCAAGGACCTTGTTTCATATTTCCCTATCTCCAATGTCCAGCACACAGTTGGCTGTATACACTATGTGCCATAAGTTGTTAGTCACTTAAATATATGAAAGTAGGTTTATTTACAAACATTCCATCACGACAACTAATCAACATCAAGTAATAAACAAATAAGAATTCTAATGGAAGGACCAGATGGATACAAAGGAGGCTTCTGAACTTCCCTCTTCCCATGGACACACCAAATATACAGGTACAAACAGAGCAATTCCTTCTGAGAGAAAGCCCAAAAATTAGCTGAGTATCTCCCCCACCCTAGGTAAATGAGAAAATATCACATTGAAATGGGTGGGAAAGGCTGAGACACACTCTGACAATAAACCCTAACCCTGGCACAATACCATTAAATCAGGAGGGACACTCTAACTCCCAGTTTATCCCAGAGGAGTGAAAGGCTTGGACCACACATCATGTACCCCAACTTTTAAGACTTCCACCAGAGAAGTGGGATCCCAAAACACCAGGCTCTAAAAGCCAACAGGGCTTATATTCTGAGTCCCACAGAAGCCGCTCTTAATGGATAGATGAGTACTCACCATGGCTCTCTCACTTGAGCTCAGGTCAGAGGGAGAAGACAAAAATGCCCATCCCCCATTTTTTCCTGGAAGGGGTTTGACTGCATGCTTTATAAGTTGCTGCCTGAGAGTCCGGCTTCCACAGGCTGACTGCAATTCTCCCTGGAGTCCTAGAGAGCTTCTGGGCACTTCCTCTGCCTTCTCTCTCTCTGGCTCACATGAACAATAAAACCAAGTTACCAGTGTTTCCCTGGAAGAAGCTTGTCCACACATCTAGCACTTCAACATTTACAGTTGCCAATAAAAGCTAAAACTTCAAAATCACCTCGCTCTGAAAGGCAATGAGGCTTACATTCACAAGTCTCACAGGGCATTATCAAACAAAGAAGCAGTTGTTAACAGGTATGCAGTACCTCCCATAGCTATACACCAGGAACTAGCACGGAAATAGCAGGCAAAACTCCCATATCCCAGTTTCTCCCTAGAAAGGGCTTAATTATATAGTTTCCAAACTTAATGATTCAAGTTCTAATCAGTCTGCATCTAGGTGCTGATTGCAACCCTCCCCTTTGGGATACTGACAGATCTTGACACACTTCAACTACTGGGAGCCACTAAGAACAAGGGTAGAGGCTTGGAAAATCAAAAAGGCTTGAGAAACAACTAGGAGTTTGAACTGGGTTAACTAACAAGTTTCATATCCTATAAGATACCAGTCTGTCAAGACTGGGAATGGGGGCTGCCTTATCTAATGCACAGAAGCCTACACAGAGAGTCAAGGAAAATGAAGGAACTGGGGAATATAAGGCACAAAATAAATGTATAGGAACTAACCTTAATGAATTGGAGATTAAGTGATTTACATGAAGAGAGTTCAAATTAACGGTCATAAAGATGCTCACCGTGGTCAGGCAAACAATGAATGAACAAAGTGAAAATTTCAACAGAGATAGAAAATATAAAAGAAACCAAAGAAATCACAGAGCTGAAGAATATAACTGAACTGAAAAATCCAATAGTGGATTCAACAACAGACTAGATCAAGAGGAAGAAAAGATCATTTAACTCAAAACAGGGCAGTGGAGGTCATCCAGTCAGAAGAGGGAAAGAAAAAAGAATGAAAAAGAGTGAAGATAGCATAAAGGGCATATGGCATACCACAAACAAGACCAATATGCACATTATAGGGTTTCTAGGAGGAGGAGGAGAGAGATAATGGGGCAGAAAACTATTCAAAGAACTAATGGCTGAAAATTTCCCTAACCTGGAGGAAAAAACAAACAAACAAAAAACAGACATCCAATACAGAAAAGGCCCACCTAAGATGAATCCAATAAAGCCCACACAAAGACATTATAATTAAAATTGTCAAAAGTTAAAGACACAACCTCCCTATTCACTTTGTTATAAAGCAAAAACTAACACACCATTGTAAAGCAATTATACTCCAATAAAGATGTTAAAAAATTAATAAAAATAAATAAAAAAAAAATTAAAGACACAGATAAGACATTATAATTAAAATTGTCAAAAGTTAAAGACACAACCTCCCTATTCACTTTGTTATAAAGCAAAAACTAACACACCATTGTAAAGCAATTATACTCCAATAAAGATGTTAAAAAAGTAATAAAAATAAATTAAAAAAAATTAAAGACACAGAATCTTAGAAGCATCAAGAGAAAAACAATTTGTTACATACAAGGGAAGGATGATTTTTCAGCAAAAACTTTGCAGGACAGAAGGGAGTGGAATGATAAATCCAAAGTTTTGAAACAAAAATTGACCAACCAAGAATACTCTACCCAGCAAAGGTAACCTTTAAGACTTGAAGGAGAGATAGAGTTTTCCAGACAGACAAAAGCTGAAAGAGTTCATCACCAACAGACCAGCTTTGCAAGTAATGTTAATGGGAGTTCTTCAAGCAGAAATTAAAGGACACTAATTCTTAACATGAAAACATATGTGCAAGACCAACTGGCCCGAGGCAGGGGAACACAATCAGATTCACAGGTTGCATCAGATTGAAATTCTCTGGACCACCCAGTTCCAGTAACTGCCCTGGAGACATTCTGGACCACCCAGTTCCAGGAACTGACCTGGGGACTTTGAACCCAGCCCAGCCTTCCCGCCTTTCAAGGGGCGGGACTAACGGTCCCCCAGGATACCCGAAAAGACCACCAAATAAGGAATACCCTGTGCCCTCCCAGATTCACCACACCCCTTTCCCTTCTTCCCGTATAAAATCTTGCCCAACCCTCGCCTGGGTGCGACTTCTCTGGCCCCCTTCTCTCGGACCAGTGAACCTCGCCTGGGAGCACTCCCTAATAAAGCTCACTTGAAGATTTCCTCTGTTTTGTGGTGCTGTTTGTTAAGATCCAACCTTACAATATGAAAGTGGAAAACTCACTGGTAAAGATATAGTTAGATTCAGAAATTCAAAAATTGCAGTGATGGTGGCTATATCACTTATAACTCTAGTAAAAGGTTAAAAGACAAAAGTATAAAAAATAGCTATAACTTCAATTATTTGTTAATGATTATACAGTATAAAAAGATGTAAATGTTGATAACAAAAACAAAATGTGGGAGGAAGGTGTAAAAATGTAGCACTTTTGTAGGTATTCAAAGTTAAACTGTTATCAACTTAAAATAGACTATTTTAAGTTTCATAGTAATCACAAAGCAAAAATCTATATTAGACACCTAAAAGATAAAAATAAAGGAATTAAAGCATAATGCTTCAAAAATCTATCAAATCACAAAGGAATAGAGCAAGGGAGGAAGAATAGAAGTAGAAAACATCCAGGGAAAAATTAACAAATGGTAATAGTAAATCTATACCTATCAATAATTACTTTAAATATAAATAAACTAAATTCTCCACTCAAAAGACATAGAGTGGCTGAATGGATTATCAACTATATTCTGCCTATAAGAGATTCATCTTAGCTTAAGGACACAGAAATTGAAAGTGAAGGAATAGAGGAGTAGAAGGATGAGAGCTCACCCCCTTCTTATGAAAACACCAAAATCACAACTAGCTGCTGAACAACCATTGACTAAAAATTGCTGAAACCTACCAAAAAAAAGATACCCTACATCCAAATACAAAGAAGAAGCCACAACAAGATGGTAGAAGGGGCGCAGTCACAACAAAATCAAATTCCATACCAGCCAGGTGGGTGACACACAAACTGGAAAACAATTATACCACAGAAGTTATCCTACAGGAGTGAAAGTTCTAAGCCCCACCCATCAGGCTTCCCAGACTGGGTGTCTGGCAATGGAAGGAGGAGTCCCAGAGAATCTGTCCTTGAAGGCCAGAGGGCTTTGATCTCAGGATTTCCACAGGACTGGGGGAAACAGAAACTCTACTCTTGGAGGGTGCATACAAAGTCTCGTGTGCACCAGGACCCAGGGGAAAAATGAAGTGACCTCATTAACAGACTGGGCCAGACCTACCTGCTACTACTGGAGGGTCTCCTACAGAGGCAGGGTTTGGTTGTGGTTCACTGTGAAGACAAAAACACTGGTAGCAGCAGTACTGGGAAGTACTCACTGGCATGAGCCCTCCTGGAGGCCATCATTAACCCCACCAAACAGTCTGTAGGCTCCTGTGCTGAGTCACCTCAGGTCAAACTAATACCAGGGTGGGAACACAACCCCATCCATCAATGGACAAGCAGATTAAAGTTTTACTGAACATGGCCCTGCCCACAAGATGGACAAGACTCAGCTCCACCCACCACCAGTCCCTCCTATCAAGAAGCTTGCAAAAGCCTGATAGATAGCTTCATCCACCAGAAGGCAGACTGCAGAAGCAAGCAGAACTAGAATCCTGCAGCCTGCAGAGTGGAAACCACAATCACAGAAAGTTAGACAAAGTGAAATAGCAAAGGAATATATGCCAGATGAAGGAACAAGATAAAATGCCAGAAAAACAACTAAGTGAAGTAGAGATAGGCAAACTTCCAGAAAAAGAATTGAGAATAATGATAGTGAAGATGATCTAGGATCTTGGAAAAAGAATGGAGGAAAGGACTGTGAAGGTTCAAGAAATGTTTATGAAAGACTTAGAAGAACTAAAGAACAAACAGACACAGATGAACAATACAACTGAAATGAAAAAATACACTAGAAGGAATCAATAGTAGAATAACTGAAGCAGAAGAACAGATAAGTGACCTGGAAGACAGAATGGTGGACATCATTGCCATGGAACATAATAAAGAAAAAAGAATGAAAAAAAATGAGGACAGTCTAAGTGACCTCGGGACAATATTAAATGCACCAACAATCACATTATAGGGGTCTCAGAAGGAGAAGAGAGAGAGAAAGGACCTGAAAAAATATTTGAAGAGATAATTGTTGAACATTTCCCTAACATGGGAAAGAAACAGTCACCCAAGTCTAGGAAGCACAGAAGTCCCATACAGGATAAACCCAAGGAGGAATATGCTGAGACACATAATAATCAAACTGAAAAAAATTAAACACAATAATAATTAAAAGCAACAAGGGAAAAATGACAACATAGAAGGGAACTCCTAAAAGGTTATCAGCTGATTTCTCAGCTGAAACTCTTCAGGCCAGAAGCGAGTGGCACAATATATTTAAAGTGATGCAAGGGAAGAATCTACAACTAAGAATACTCAACACAGCAAGGCTTTCATTCAGTTTTGACAGAAAAAGCAAAAGCTTCACAAACAAACAAAAGCTAAGACAATTCAGCACCACCAGACTAGCTTTGCAACAAATGCTAAAGGAGCTTCTCTAGTCAGGAAAGAGACCAGCAACTTAAAACAACACTGTACATATATAGACTGCTATATCAAAACCTCATGGGAACAGCAAACCAAAGAACTACAATAGATACACACACACAAAAAGAAAAAGCAAACCAAATACAACACTAAAGATGGTCATCAAACCACAAGAGAAGGGAACAAGAGAGGAAGGCAAGAAAAAAGACCTATAAAAACAAACCCCAAACAATTTAAAAATGACAATAAGAACATATATATCGATAATTACCTTAAATATAAAGTGATTAAATGCTCCAGCCAAAAGACATAGACTGGCTGAATAGACACAAAAACAAGACCCATATATATGCTGTCTACAAGAGACCCACTTCAGACCTAGGGACACATACAGACTGAAAGTGAAGGGATGGAAGAAGGTATTCCATGCTAATGGAAATAAAAAGAAAGCTAAAGTAGCAACACACATATCAGACAAAATAGACTTTAAAATAAAGACTGTTATAAGAGACAAAGAAGGACACTACATAATCATGAAGGGATCAATCCAAAAAGAAGATATAACAACTGTAAATATATATGCACCCAACATAGGAGCGCCTCAGTATATAAGGCAAGTACTAACAGCCATAAAGGGAGAAATCAACAATAACACAATAATAGTGGGGAACTTTACCACCCCACTTTTATCAATGGACAGATCAGCCAGACAGAAAATCAATAAGGAAACACAGGCCTTAAATGACACATTAGACCAGATGGACTTAATTGATACATATAGAACATTCCATGTGCACATGAGAAGAATGTGTATTCTGCTGCTTTTGGATGGAATGTTCTATGTGTATCAATTAAGTTCTCCAGGATTGATCACATACTTGGCCACAAAGCAAGCCTCGGTAAATTTGAGAAAACATAAATCATATCAAGCATCTTTTCCAACCACTACACCATAGATTAGAAATGAACTACAAGAAAAAAAACTGTAAAAACCACAAACACATGATGGCTATACAGTATGCTACTAAACAAGAAATGGATCATGGGAGAAATCAAAGAGGAAATCAAAAAAACACCTAGAGACAAATGGAAACAAAAGCAAAATGACCAAAAACCTATGGGATGTAGCAAAAGCAATTCTAAGAGGGAAGTTTATAGCAATAAATTCTTAACTCAGGAGACAAGAACATCTCAAATAAAAAACCTAACCTTACACCTAAAGCAACTACAGAAAGAAAAACAAACAAAACCCAAAGTTAGTAGAAGGAAACAATTTATAAAGATCACAGCAGAAATAAATGAAATAGAGAGGAAGAAAACAATAGCAAACATTAATGAAACTAAAGGCTGGTACTTTGACAAGATAAACAAAATTGATAAACCTTTAGCCAGACTCATCAAGAAAAAAAGGAAGAGGACTCAAATCAATAAAATTAGAAATGAAAAAGGAGAAGTTACAACTGACACCACAGTAATACAAAGGATCATGAGAGACTTCTACAAGCAACTGGAAGCCAATAAAATGGACAACCTGGAAGAAATGGAAAAATTCCCATGACTGAACCTGGAAGAAATAGAAAATATGAACAGATGAATCATAAGTAATGAAATTGAAATTTAAAAATTCCCAACAAACAAATGTAAGGACCAAATGGCTTCACAGGTGAATTCTGTCAAACTTTTAGAGAAGAGCTAACACATATCCTTCTGAAACTGTTCCAATAAATTTCAGAAGAAGGAAAACTCCCAAACTCATTCCATGAGGCCACCATCACTCTGATACCAAAACCAGACAAAGATACCACAAAAGAAAATTACAGGCCAATATCACTGATGAACATACACGCAAAAATCTTCACAAGATACTAGCAATCCAAATCCAACAATACATTAAAAGTATCATACACCATGATCAAGTGGAATTTATCCCAGGGATGCAAGAATTTTTCAATATCCACATGTCAATCAGTGTGATACACCACATCAAAAAAATGAAGAAAAAAAACCATATGATCATCTCAACAGAAGAAAAAAAAACCTTTTGACAAAATTCAACACCCATTTTGATAAAAATTTCCAGAAAGTGGGCATAGAGGGACCATACCTCAACATAATAAAGGCCATATATAGCAAACTTACAGCTAACATCAAACTCGATGGTGAAAACTAAAAGCATTTCCTCTAAGATCAGGAAAAAGACAAGGATGTCCACTCTTGCCACTTTTATTCAACATAGTTGTTGAAGCCCTAACCATGGCAATCAGAGAAGAAAAAGAAATAAAATGAATCCAAATTGGAAAAGAAGAAGTAAAACTGTCACTGTATGCAGATAACATGATACTATACATAGAGAATCCTAAAGACACTACCACAAGACTACTAGAGCTCATCAATGTATTTGGTAAAGTTGCAGGTTACAAAATTAATACACAGAAATCTGTTGCATTTCTATACACTAACAACAAAAGATCAGAAAGAGAAATTAAAGAAACAATTCCATTTACCATCATATCAAAAAGCATAAAATATATACAAATAACCTACCTTAGGAGACAAAAGAACTGTACTCCAAAAACTATAAAATGCTGATGAAAGAAATCAAAGATGACACAAACAGATGGAAAGATATATGATTTTCTTGGATTGGAAGAATCAATATTGTCTAAATGACTATACTACCCGATGCAATCTACAGATTCAATACAATCCCTATAAAATTACCAATGGCATTTCTCACAGAACCAGAAAAAAATATCTTAAAATTTGTATGGAGACATAAGAGACCCTGAGTAGCCACAGCAATCTTTAGAAAGAAAAATGGAGCTGGAAGAATCAGACACCCTGTCTGCAGAATATACTACAAAGCTATAGTCATCAAAACAGTATGGTAGTGGCACAAAAATAGAAATATAGATCAATGGAACAGGCCAGAAAAACCAGAAATAAAACCATGCATCTATGGTCAACTAATCTATGGCAAAGAAGGCAAGACTATACAATGGAGAAAAGACAGCATCTTCAATAAACGGTGCTGGGAAAACTTGACAGTTGTGTGTAAAAAAATGAAATTAGAACATTAATTAACACTATACACAAAAATAAACTCAAAATGCATTAAGAACATAAAGGTGGGACCAGACACTATAAAACTCTTAGAGGAAAATGTAGGCAGAACACTCTCGGACATAAATCATAGCAATATCTTTTTCAATCCATCTCCCAGAATAATGGAAATAAAAACAAAATAAACAAATGGGATTTAATTAAACTCAAAAGGTTTTTCACAGCAAAGGAAATCATAAACAAAACAAAAAGACAATGAACAGAACAGGACAAAATATTTGCAAATGATTTGACTGACAAGGGATTAACCTCCAAAATTTACAAACAACTCATGAGGCTTAATATCATCAAAACAAACAACCCAACAAAAAACGGGCAGAAGGCCTAAATAGACATATCTTCAAAGAAGACATACAGACGGCCGAGAGGTTCATGAAAAGATGTTCAACATCGCTAATTATCAGAGAAATGCAAATCAAAACTACAGTGAGATATCACCTCACACCAGTCAGAATGGCTATCATCAAATTGTCCACAAACAATAAATGCTGGAGAGGATGTGGAGAAAGGGGAACCCTCTTGCACTGCTGGTGGGAATGTAAATTGGTGCAGCCACTATGGAAAACAGTATGGAGATTCCTTAAGATACTTAAAAACAGAGCTATCATATGATGCTTCAATCCCACTCCCGGGCATATACCCAGAGAAAAACATGATCTGAAAGGATACTTGCACCCCAATGTTCATTGCAGAGCTGTTTAAAATAGCCAAGACATGGAAGGAACCTAAATGTCCATTGACAGAAGAATGGATAAAGAAGATGTGGTACATATATACAATGGACTACTAACTATAAAAAATGAACAAAATAATGCCATTTTCAGCAACATGGATGGACCTAGAGATTGTCATACTGAGTGAAATAAGTCCAACAGAGAAAGAGAAATACTGTATGATATTGCTTATATGTGGATTCTAAAAAAAAAAAAAAAGAAATACAAATGAATTTATTTACAAAACAGAAACAGACTTACACACTTAGAGAACTAATTTATGGTTACCAGGGGGGAAGTTTGAGGGGAGGGATAGTTAGGGAGTTTGGGATTCACATGTACACACTGCTGTATTTTAAATGGATAACCAAACAAGGATCTACTGTATAGCATAGGGAACTCTGCTCAGTATTATGTAACAATCTAAATGAAAGAATTTGAAAAAGAATAGATACATGTATAACTGAATTACTTGGCTGTACACCTGAAACTAATGCAACATTATCAACTATTGTTCAATATAAAATAATAAGTTTAAAAAAAGTGTTATCTAGGACAACTTTCGGAATAATATTTACTTGAAATTTGAAAATAGAGATTGATATTTCTTGTGTTTTATGACAGGAATATGTCTTAAATGTTTGTCCAAAGTCTTGCTATTTAGTTACTGATGTTAAACAAGAAAAACACACAGATCCTTTTGAACCTAGTGATGAAAATGTTGTAAGTATAATCAAGAATTATGACAGAGAAAGAAAAATTATAATAATTATAATAAAGAGGATTTGATCTGGTAAAAAACAAGATGAGGTGTATGTATAAAATGGAATACTACTCAGCCACAGAGAAGAGTGGAATACTGCCATTTGCAGCAACATGGATGGACCTAGAGAATATTATGCTTAGTGAAATAAGTCAGGCAGAGAAAGACAAATACTGTATAATATTACTTACATGTGGAATCTAAAAAATAATACAAATGTATATATGAAACAGAAAGAGACTAAAACACCTAGAAAACACACTTGTGGTTAGCAAAGGAGAGGAGGAACTGGGGAAGGACAAATGAGGAGTATGGGATTAACAGATACAAACTCTATATATAAAATAGATAAGCAGCAAGAATTTACTATATAACACAGGGAATTGTTCCCATTATCTTGTAATAACCTATAATGGAATACAACTTTCAAAAACACTGAATCACTATGTTGTCCATCTAAGAAAAACACAATATTATAAGTCAACTATACTTCAATAAAAAAGGTTGTGTTCTGCAAAAAAAGAAAAGTGAAGGAATAGAAAAATATATGCCATGCAAGTGGAAATTAAAAGAAATCATGGGTAGCTATACTTATATCAGAAAAAAAAAACCAAAGAGTGTAATAAGAGACAGAGAAAGTAATTATTTAATGATAAAGGGGTAAATTCATGAAGAGGATATAACAGTTGTAAATACTTATGCACACAACATCCAGACACATAAATATATAAAGCTATTATTAAGAGTTCTGAAGAAAGAAATAAACTGCAATATAGTAATAGTAGGGGACTTCAATACCACAATTTCAACAATGGATAGATCACTCAGACAAAAAAAAATCAATAAGGAAATACTGGACCTAATTGTTTATACTGGTCTAAATTTTCACTATACTTTGGACCAAATAAATCTAAAAAACATATACAGAATATTCCATCCAACAGAAGCAGAAAACAAAATCTCTTAAGCATATATGGAACAGGATGATATGTTAGGCCACAAAACAAGTCAGCAAATTTAAGAACATTGAAATCATATCAAGCATATTTTCTGGCCACATGTTCATGGTATGAAACTAGAAGTGAAATACAAAATGGTAACCAGAAAATTTACAGAATGTGGATATTAAACAACATGTTCCTAAACAACTAATGGGTCAAAGAAAGAAAAGAGGAGAAATCTAAGAATATCTTTAGACAAATGAAAATGGAAATACAACATACCAAAAATTATGTGATGTAGCAAAAGTAGTTCTAAGAGGAAAGAAAAAAAGAAAGGTCTCAAATAAACAACCTAACTTGTTGTTTAAGAACTAGAAAGAGAAGAACATTCTAAGCCCAAAGTAAGAAGGAGGAAATAATAAAGATCAGAGCAAAATGAGAAATGAAATGGATACAAGAAAATCAATAGAAAAGATTAACAAAACTGAGAGTTGGGTTTTTTTTTTTTTTAAAGATAATTACAATAGGCAAATCTTTAGCTAGATTTACCAGGAAAAAATAGAGAAGACTCAAGTAACTAAAACTGTAAATCAAAGAGGAGACATTATAAATATAACCACAGAAATACAAAAGTTCCTAAGAGACCACTATGAACAATTACTTGCCTCAAGATTGGAGAGCTTAGAAGAACTGGGTAAATTCCTAGAAATGTACAACCTATTGAGACTAAATGATGAAGAAATAGAAAATTTGAACAGACCAATAATGAGTAAACAGACTGAATCAGTAATCAAAAACTTCCCAACAAAGAAAAGTCCATGAGCAGATGGCCTCACTAGTGAGTGTTACTGAATATTTAAAGAACTGATACCAATCCTTCTCACACTCTTCAAAAAAAATAGAATAAGTGGGAACACTTCCAAACTTATTTTATGAGGCCAGCATTACACTGATGCCAAAACCAGATGAGGATAATACAAGACACAAATTACAAGCCAATATTCCAGATGAACATTGATGTAAAAATCTACAACAAGATATTAGCAAACCAAATAATAAATTAAAAGGATCATACACTATGATCAAGTGGGGTTTATTTCAGGGATGTAAAGATGGTTCACCATCCACAAATCAATAGTATGACACACACTTTAACAAAATGAAGGAAAATAATATCACCTGGCTAAATGCAGAAAAAAACTTTTGACAAAACTTCAACAGGCTTTCATTACAAAAACTCTTAAAGTGAGTACAGAGGGAACATAACTCAACATAATAAAGGACATATATGATAATCCTACAGTTAACATCATACACAACAGTGAAAAGATGAATGCTATTTTTTTTTTTTTTATAATCAGGAACAAGACAAGGATGCCCACTCTTACAGCTTTTAATCAACATAGTACTGGAAGTCTTAGTCAAGCATACAGGTAAGAAAGAAACAAAAGGCACTCAAATTGGAAAGGAAAAAGCAAAACTCTCTGTTTGCATATGACATGGTCTTTTACATAGAAAACTAGATTCCATCAAAAACCTGTTAGAACTAATAAATGAATTCAGTAAAGTTGCAGGATACAAAATCAACTTACAAAAATCAGGTGTCTCTGTTCATTAAAAATAAACTATCCAAAAAACGAAATTGTGAAAACAATCCCATTAATAGCTTCAAAAAATAAAATCCTTAGAAATAAATTTAACCAAGGAGGTTAAAGATCTATATATTGAAAACTACAAAACATTGATGAAAGACATTGAAGAAGATACATATAAATGGAAAAGTATCTTATGTTCAGGGATTGAAAGAATTAATATTGTTTAAAAGTCCATACTACCAAAAGTGACCTACAGATTAAATACAATGTCTATCAAAATTCCAAAGTCATTTTTCACAGAAAAGAAATACTAATTCTAGAATTAATGTGAAATACAAAGAACCCTGAATACCAAAGGAATCCTGAGAATGAAGAACAAAGCTGGAGGCATCACATTTCCTGATTTCAAACTGTATTACAAAGTAATAGTAATCAAAAGAGCATGGTATTGACAAAAAACAGACATATAGGACAATGGAACAGAATAAAGAGCTCAGAAATAAACCCATGCAAATATGTTTAATTAATTTTAGATAAAGGAGCCAAAATATATAATAGGAAAATGATAGTCTCTTTATTAAGTGGTGCTGGAAAAACTAGATAACCACATGCAGAGAATGAAACCAGTCTCCTATCTTACCCCACATATGAAAATCAACTCAACATGGATTAAAGGCTTGAATGTAAAACATGAAGCCATAAATAAAACCCCTCAAAGAAAACATGGAGGGTAACTTCTGTGACATTCTCCTTTGCAAGGATTTTAATATTTTACACCAAAGAAAAGTCAACACAAAGAAGATAAACAAGTGGGATTATATCAAAATAAAATCCTTCTACACAGCAAAGAAAATCGTTAACAACATAAGAGGCAACTTATGGAATGAGGGAACATATTTGTAAATTAGATATCTGATAAGCCTTCAGAATGTTGGCTTTGAAAATCAGTGGTGCTTGCATTCAGTAGAACCATAGGGCTGTAGGAGATGGAGACTCTGTTCTTAAAGGTTCACACAAAATCTCACACACTCTAAGACCCAGGGCAGAAGCAATAATTTGAAAGGAGCCTGGGTCAGACACACTTGCTGATCTTGAGAGCCTCTTGGAGAGGCAGGAGGCAGGTGGAATCATTCTGGGGATATAGATGCTTGTGGCAGCCGTTTGTGGGAGCTCATTCTACTATGAGGACACTGGTGCTGTCAAGCACCATTTTGGAGTCCTCCTTCTACATTATTAGTCATGGACATGGCCCCACCCACTTGCAGCAAGCAGCCTCTACATGAGACAGGAACTAGCAATCAACTGGGCCAGGTACCAGCCACACTTCCCAGCTCTTCTACAGTAGTTGTTTTCACCACAACAAGGGCACACACAGCTTGTAAAAAGGGCACTCCTAAAGCATATAGCTCTAGTGAACAGAGGGGAGTGTGTTGCTGATCCCACATGATATCTCCTATATAAGACCACTTATCCAAGATCAAGAAATTTAACTGACCTACATGATACACAGAAATAACAACAGAATTGGGCAAAAATGAGGCAACATAGAATGTTTTTGAGATGAAGAAAATAGATAAAACCCCAGAAGAACAGTTAAGAGAAGTGAGATAAGCAATCTACCCAATAGAGTTCAAGGTAATGATCAAAAAGATGCTCAATGAACTCAGAAGAATGGATGAATATAGTGAGAGTTTAACAAAGAGTTAGAAAATATAAAGAAGTAACAAACAGAGCTGAAGAACACAATAACTGAAATAAAAAATATTCCCGAGTAATCAACAGTATATTTGATGACACAGAGGAACAAATCAGCAAACTGGGAGACAGTGTTGTGGAAATCATTTGAGCTAAACAGAAAAAAGAAAAATAATTCAAAAATGAGGACAGTTTAAGAGAACTCTAGGACAACATCAAGTACTAACATTCACATTATAGGGGTCCAAGAAGGAGAAGAGAGAGAAAGGGGGCAGAGAACATCTTTGAAAACATAAATTGCTGAAAACTTCCCTAACCTGGGAAAGGAAACAGACCTCAGGAAGAACAGAGTCCCAAACAAGATCAACCCAAAGAGGTCCACACCAAGAAACACTGTAATTAAAATGGCAAAAATTAAAGATAAAGAGAGACTATTAAAACCAGCAAGGGAAAAGCAACTAGTCATATACATGGGAATTCCTGTAAGACTATGAGCTGACTTTTAAGCAGAAACTCTGCAGACCAGAAGCAGTGTCATGATGTATTTAACATGATGAAAAAAAAAAGAAAAAAAAAATACAGCCAAGAATAATTAAACCTGGCAAGGTTATCATTCATATTTAAAAGAGAGATAAAGAGTTTTACATACAAGCAAAACTAAGAGTTTAGCACCCCTAAGCTGGCTTTATAATAAATGCTAAAGGAATATGCGTAAGAAGAAAAAAAAAAAGAAATATGATCATTACAAAAGGAAAAATATTATTGGTAAAGGCAAATATACAGTAAAGGTAGTAGATCAACTAATTATAAAGCTGGTAGGAAGGTTAAAAGACAAAAGAAGTAAAATCATCTATTTCCACAGTAAGTAGTAAAGGGATACACAATACAAAAATATATAAAATATGATGTCAAAAACATTAAACATGGAACAGGGGAATTAAAAATGCAGGGTTGTTAAATGTGTTCCAACTTAAGAGATCATCAACTTAAAATAATTGCATATATATGGTTACTATATATAAACCTCATGGTAACCACAAACCAAAAATCTATAACAGATACACATACAAGAAAAAAAAAAAAAAGGAATCCAAGCATAACACTAAAAATTGTCATCAAATCACAAGGGAAGAGAACTAAAGAAGAAAGAATCAGAAATGAGCAAAAACAACCAGAAATCAACTTACAAAATGGAAATAAGTACATACCTATCAATAATAACGTTAAATGTAAATGGACTAAATCTCCAGTCAAGAGATAGAGTGGCTAAAACAAAACAAAACAAAAACACAAGACCCATATATATGCTGCCGACAAGACACGCACTTTAGGTCTAAAGACACATATAGACTGAAAGTGAGGGGATGGTAAAAGGTATTCCATGTAAATAAAATTAAAGCCAGAGCAGCAATACTTTTTTCAGAAAAAATAAACTTTAAAACAAAGAATGTAACAAGAGCCAAAGGTCATTACATAATGATAAAGGGATTAATCTAACAAGGAGATTTAATAACTGTAAATGCATCCAACATAGGAGTACCTAAATACATAAAACAAATATTAACAAACGTAAAGAGAAAAATTGACAGTAAGACAGTAATAGGAAACTTTAACACCCCATTTACATCAATGGACAGATCATCCAGACAGAAAATAAGGAAGCATTGACCTTAAATGACATATTAGATAAGATGGACTTTTATACATATATAACATTTCATTCCAAAACAGTAGAATACACATTCTTTTCAATGTACACATCGAACATTCTCCAGGGGAAATCATATGCAAAGCCACAAAAGAAGTCTCAATAAACTTTATGAAGACTGAAGTCATACCAATCACCTTTTCTGACCATAACACTCTAAGACTAGAAATTGACTACAAGAAGTAAACAGCAAAACACACAAACATGTAAAGTCTAAACATTACAATACTAAACAACTAGTGGTTTCTTGAAGAAATCAAAAAGGAAATAAAAAATAACACAACAATCCAAAATCTATGGAACTCTGCAAATGCAGTTCTTAGAGGGAAGTTAATAGAAATACAAGCCTACTTCAGGAAACAAGAAAAATCTCAAGTTAACAGCTAAACCTATACCTAAAAGAATGAGAAAAAGAAAAATGAAAAAAACCTAAAGTTAGTAGAAATAAAGAAATAAATATCAGAACAGAAATAATTGAAATGAAGGGTAAGAAAACAATAGAAAATATCAATGAAACTAAGATCTGACTCTTTAAAAAGACCAGCAAAACTGATAAAGCTTTAGCCAGACTCATCAAGAAAAAGAGAGAGGGCCCTAATAAATAAAATCAGAAATGAAAAAGAACTTATCACTGATATCATAGAAATACAAAGGATCATAAGAGACTATTATGAACAATCATATGTCAATAAAATGGACAACTTAGAAGAAATGGACAAATTCCTAGAAATGTACAGTCTCCCACAATGAATCAGGAAAAAATAGAAAATACGAACAGACCAATTACCTGTAGTAAAATTACATAAGTAATTAAGAAAAACTCCCAACAAACAAAAGTCCAGGACCAGTTGTCTTCACAGATGAATTCTACAAATTATTTAAAGAAGAGTTAACACATCATTCTCAAGTTATTCCAGAAAACAGCAGAGAAAGCAACAATTCCAAATTCATTCTATGTATCCAGTATCACCCAGACCCTAAACCAGGAAAAGTCACCACAAAAGAAGAAAATTATGGAACAAATCACTGATGAACAGAGATACAATTATCCTCAACAAAATATTAGCAAGCCAAATCCAATAATACATTGAAAGGATCATACACCACAATAAAATGGGATTTATCCCAAAGATTCAAGTAGTTTTCAGTATTCAAAAACCACTCAATGTGACAAACCACATTAACAAATTGAAAAATTAAAATCCCATGATACTCTGAACAGTTGCATAAAAAGCTTTTGAGAAAATTCAAGAACAATTTATGATAAAAATTTTCCATAAAGTGGGTACAAAGGGAAGATAACCAACATTATGAAGGCCATATATGACAAGCCCACAGCTAACATCACATTTACTGGTGAAAAGCTGAAAACATTTCCTGTAAAATCAAACCAGACAAAGATGCCCACTTTCACTACTTTAACATAGTACTAGGAGTCCTAGCCACAGCAGTTAGATAAGAAAAAAAGGAATCCACATTGGAAAGAAAGAAGTAAAACCGCCAGTTTGCATATGACATTATACCATATGTAGAAAATCCTAAAGAGGCCACCAAAATATTATTAGAACTCAACAATGAATTTGAAAAATTGCAGGATACAAAATTAATATATAGAAGTCTGTTACATTTCTATATACTCACACCACACTATTTAAAAGAGAAATTAAGAAAACAATCCCACTTACAATCATATCAAAAAGAATAAAATGTCTAGGAATAAATCTAACTAAGTAGGTAAAAGACCTTCACTCAGAAAACTTTAAGACACTGATGAAAGAAATTGAAGACAACACAAACAAATGAAAAGCTATACCATGCTCATGGATTGGAAAAATCATCACTGTTAAAATGACCATACTCTCCAAGACAATCTACAGATTCAATGCAATCCCCATTAAAATACAAATGGCATTTTCCACAGGACTAGAACAAATAATTCTAAAATTTGTATGGAAACACAAAAGACACCAGACTGCCAAAATAAACTTGAGAAAAAAGACCAAATCTGGAGTTTTCATGCACCCTCATTTCAAACTACACTACAAAGCTACAGCAGCCAAAATAGTATAGTACTGACACAAAAACAAACACACAGATCAATGGAACAGGATACAGAGCCCAGAAATGAACCTACATGTACATGGTCAATTGATCGATGACAAAGAGGTCAACAACATACAATGGGGAAATGATAGTATCTTCAACAAATGGTGCTGGGGAAACTGGACAGCTACATGCAAAATAATTAAATGGGACTACTTTCTCAAACCACACATAAAAATAAACTCAAAATGGATTACAAACTTAAATAAAAGACCTGAAACCACAAGACTCCTGGAAGAAAACATAGGCACTATACTCTTTGACACTGATCTCAGAAATATTTTTCTGGATACGTCTCCTCAGGCAAGACAAACAATTTCAAAAATAAATGACTGAAATTACATCAAACTAAAACACTTTCACACAGTGAAGGAAACTATCAACAAAATGAAAATGCTGCCTACTTAGTGGGGAAAGATATTTGCAAATGATATACCTGGTAAAGGGTTAATATCTAAAATATACAATGAACTCATACAACTCAACATCAGAAACAACAGACAACCTGATTAAAACATGGGCAGGAAAAAAAAAGAAAAGAAAACATGGGCAGGGGATCTGAACAGACATTTTTCCAAAGAAGATATACAGGTGGCCAACAGACCCATGAAAAAATGCTCAACATCACTAATCATCAGGGAAATGCAAATCAAAACCAAAATGAGGTATTATCTCATACCAGTCAGAATGGCTATTATCGAAAAGATAAGAAATAACAAGCGTTAGCATAGATGTGAGGAAAAGGGAACCCTCTTACACTGTTGGTGGGAATATAAATTTGTGCAGCCACTATGAAAAACAGTATGGCATTTCCTTAGAAAATTAAAAATAGAATTACTGTACAATCCATCAATTTCATCCTGGATATATATCTGAAGAAAACAAAAACAGTAATTTGAAAAGGTATATGCATCCCTTTTATTTATTTATGAGATCCACAATTATTTATTTTATTCTATTGAGGAATATTAAGCACATGTGCATAAATATATACATATTAGTAAGAATAATAATAATAAATATTATCCATCATTTGTTAAGCTCTTAGTTTGTGCCAGACACTATGCTGAATTCTGTACATGCGTTTAGTCCCTACAAGGTAAGGTTGGTACTAGGATAATTCCCATTTTTCAGATGAGAAATTGAGGCCCACCCAGAGTTGTAACTTGAACCAGGTTACTTAGCTAAGAAGAGTGTGTGGCACATACACATACACAAACATATACCTTAATATGCCTGTTTACAAGTGTGTAAGTGTGGGGATAACATGTAACTTTCTTATGAATTTAATCCAGAATTTCCACAAAGACCTCCCATACTTCCAGCAATATTATCAGAAGAAGAGAATCAGAATGTAGTAGTACAGAGCACAGAAACTGGTCACTGGAAGGTGCAGCTGTCTCTCTCTTCCCAGAAAATAAACTCCATGAGATAGAGATTCTGTGTTGTTCACTGTACAGCTCCAGCACTTAGAACAGCAACTGTGTAAATTGCAAGATTATTTACAATAGTGAAGATAATGGAAGCAATTTAAATGTCCACAGACAGACGAAAGAATAAAGAAGATGTGGGGGGTGTGTGTATGTACACAGACACACACACGCACATATATATGGTGAAATATTACTTAACCATAAAATGAATGAAATCTTGCCATTTGCGAGAAGGATGGACTTAGAGGGTGTATTATGCTAAGTCAAATAAGCCAGAGAGAGAAAGATAAATATCGTATGATTTTACTTATATGTGGAATATCAAAAACAAAAGAAATGAACAAACATAACAAAACAGAAACAGAGTCACAGATATAGAGAACAAAGAGGTGCTTGCCAGAGGGCAAGTGGGAAGGGGGATGACAGAAATAGGTGAGGTTGATTAAGAGGTACAAACTTTGAGTTACAAAATAAATTAGATGATGGATGTTCACTAAACTTATGGTGGTTATCATGTCATGGTGTATGTAAGTCAAATTATTATGCTGTACACCTTAAACTTATGCAGTGCTGTTTGTCAATTAGATTCTCAATAAAACTAGAAGCAGAAAACCCCAAATGTAGAAGGAACTTATATGATTAAATATAGTAGAATAACCCAATTGAAAATGGGTATAGGACCTAAATAGACATTTTTCCAAAGAAGGTATACAAATGGTCAACAAGTACATGAAAAGGTGCTCAACATCACTAATCATCAGGGAAATGCAAATTAAAGCTACAGTGAAGCTTCACCTCGTATCTGTTAGGATAGCCATTATAAAACAGATGAGATAACAAATGATTGTAAGGATATAAAGTAAAAGGAACCCTTGTATACTGTTAGTGGGAATCTAAACTTGTACAGCCATTATGGAAAACGGTATAGAATTTCCTCAAGAAATTAAAAAACAGAACTTCCATACGATTCAGCAATCCCAATTCTGGGTATATATATCCAAAGGAAACGAGCACAGTATCCCTAAGAGACATCTGTACTACTGCCATATTCATTGCAGCACCATTCACAATACCCAAGGTATGTAAACCATCTAGGTGTCTGCCAAGAGATGAATGGATAATGAAAATGTGATATGTATACATACTTATACACACACACACACACACACACACACACACTAAGGAGTATTATCAGTTTTAAAAAAGAAGAAAGTCCTGTCTTTTGCAACAACATGGATGAAACTGGAGGGCATTATGCTAAGTGAGGAAAGCCAGACAAGGAATGATAAATACTGCATGAAATCACTTATATGTGGAATTTTAAAAAATGAAACCTTAGAAACAGAGAGTAGAATGGTTGTTGCCAGGGGCTGGGGGATGGTGGAAATAGGGAGAGTTTGGTAAAACTACAGTTGATAATATTGTACTGCATAAATGAAAACTGCTAAGAGAGTAAAACTTAAGTATTTTCATCATAAAGAAATGCAAAAAATTTAAATGAGTAATATAAAGAGGGATTTTTCCAACTTGGGTCACTGTGGGAAGCTGAAGTTCCTCATCAAAAAACAAGAGTAGCTATCTTCTTGTAACTTGCTAGGAACTGAAATAAGCAGAAGAGTACCAAACTTTGCTCATTTCACAGAATGAAGCCTCTGTCTTTCTTCATTAACTACCTCTTTTTCTCTGTGAAACTCAAGTGCTTCCTTCTAAATCACACAAGAGCAGAGTGAAAATGAGAAAGTAAACTATGCTTTGGACATCAGCTTCTGTGCCATTAACCTTTAATTTTGGTAAAATGTGCTCGTTAAATATTACCTGCCTACCCTCCCTGCTCCTCTCCCCTCCCAAAAAAAGGATCAAACAAACGAATTAAAATAATTTATCTTCTCAAAAAACCACAACTTCAGCATTTAAAAAAATTATAGAATACCCATGAAAAATTTCAAGAAATAGTTCATATTATTCAATCAGTTTAATATATTTAAACAAATTATTACTTCAAAAGGAAAATATTTTTAAAAATAAAATTGTTTTGGAAGAGGCAGAAACCATTAAAATATTTTTAAGCAGACTATTCTCCTGAAATAAATTTTTCCATTCACACATTACATATTTTTTCAAAATTTTATTCAACTTAATAAAAAATATGTTTCATTAAAACAGATGCTCATGTAGGTTAATAAATGAAACAATGAAAAATTCTTCTTAACAAGAGTTGGAAACTATGATGTATTTCCTAAAACAAAAGTCTACCTCTTATAAAACAGAAAAGAAGTTTAATTGGTAAAGGAATATTCTGCTGTAATCTACAGATGAAAATCTCCACTTTTAAACAAATCAAATCTCTCGGATAAAAAAGAAATAGTCTATACCAACCAAATATGTAAGTTGCCATTTCTGTCTTAAATGCATAATAGAAACATTCAAGTAGAGATTCAATTTTATCTGATTTCCATACAGTATCAGACCCAAAATTTTGTGCCAGAAATTTGGGATTAGATTATATCTTTCTTTTATCATATACTCTATTAAATGTGACAAGAGATTCAGGGGGAAAAAAGTGTTCTTAAGCCATCATAGAATCATGTTACATGCTGTATTACAGTATTACTCTTCTCTATTATAATGATGCATTATGTAATGACCAGGCAGTTGGGGAGAAGAGTTTTTAGTATTTAATCAAACAAATAATTCTAATGGTTTATAATGACAATATAAAAATATCTTAAGGGCTTCCATGGTGGTGCAGTGGTTGGGAGTCCGCCTGCCAATGCAGGGGACATAGGTTTGAGCCCTGGTCCGGGAGGATCCCACATGCCGCGGAGAAACTAAGCCTGTGCACCACAACTACTGAGCCCATGAGCCACAACTACTGAAGTCCACGTGCCTAGAGACTGTGCTCTGCAACGGGAGAAGCCCCCATATTGAGAAGCCCGCGCACCGTAACGAAGAGTAGCCCCCACTCTCTGCAACTAGAGAAAGCCCGCGCTCAGCAACGAAGACCCAATGCAGCCAAACATAAAAAAAAAAAAAAAATCTGAAGGATAATTACATCTGGGAGCTCAACTATCTTTTCAGGTCCCTTCTAAACATAATTTATATTCCAAGTAGTCAATCAATAATCAGAAAATCACTTTAAAATTAAAGGATGTCGTATTATTTTTTCTTGGATGCATAATATTTGTCTATGTATATGTATTTATTTTTTAAACCACTTTGTTGAGGCACCATTGTTTTATAGATCTAGGATTCAAAGCTAGATTTCTTTAATCAAAAACAGAAGTTACCTATTATGCCTGCTAAGGATTTTTTTTTTGGTAGAATAAAATTTGAGGCAAAATGTTTTAATTGGTAAGTATAATACTCTCTCCATTTATCTAATCTCTCAAAATATTAGTTGTGTCTTACACAGAGACAATTCTTCTAGAGATTTTAACTTTAATTTTAGACTCAATATGAGAACCTTCAAATAGTTAAAATTGAGTTATGGAAATAAAACACACAGAAACTAAATTTAATTAACAATACAAGGTAGAGCTAGATAAACTACAATTTTTAATTGAGATTCTACAAACTGTGGAAAACCAATAAAAGATCTTGGGATATGAAATGAATATACCAAGGACTTATAAATATGTGACTTATAAAACAATAGAGACAAAATATGGTCATTTTTGATATATAAAGAAAATAAAGACTGCTGACAATAACTGGGGAATTTTCTATATTTTTTCAGTTTATATATAAATCAAAGAGACCCAGTTGCTAATTTTTTTTAAGAATTAGATACACTACTTGTCAAATTAAAGATATTTACATTTTTGTAATCAGAGAAATATACAGATCAGGAAGCTGGACAAAGGTTTTATATATATATTTAAAATAAAGATTGTATGTATTATAAAGATTATATCTATATCTATAACATCTATCTATCTATATCTATCTATCTATCTATCTATCTATCTATCTATCTATCTATCTATCTATGAGGAGAGAAAACCCATTTACAAATAATACAAGTCTTTCTTCCATCTCAAAGAATAATGAAATCTGGAACATCGGTGTTTCTCAAGAGTGATGCCAGGTTCATAAAGAATAGTGGCAAGCTTAGGCAAGCAAGTTTCAGGAATTGAATTCTGGATACTACAGAAATCTAATAACAATACAAAGCATGTGGGATTTCTTACAACAGAAAACAGAAGACCAAATGTGAATATGTTTTAGTTGTACTAAGCTTTCTCATTGTTAGTAGGTTTTCTCAAAATTAGTAAGTTCATATGCTAGTTTTATCTTTCAGAACTTAAATTAGTTTTCCTTTCATAAAATAGAAGTAATTCCAAAATATTTGCATTACTTTATCATTTATCATTAAATACCTGTACTCACATTCTGAATGTTTCAAACTTTTAAAAATAATATTTTTATTAGAAAATTCACATAATCATGATGTAAAATATACTGTATCAAGAGTATACTGTACTATATACTATATAAAGGAAAAGGAAATTAAGCTTCTCCCTTATCTTGCCACCCCCCAAATCTACTCCATATTACAAACAACCATGTATGAAAATCCTATCTGGTTCCAAAAAAGGTGAAGCTGGAAATTTTTTCACCCGTAACCCTTTGTTATTATTTGGCAAGGAAGGATACTTATGAAGCCTTTCAATCAAAATCCTAAGGGGTAAAGACTGCAAACCTAGTTGTGATTTAACATTTTCCTCTAGGGACCCCTTGCAATACTCTCACTCCCAAGTTGGGATCTTCCCTTTCTCCTTTTTAAAGGTATTCTCACATAATATTTTGTAAAGCATTTTATAAACAATATTCTATTATAGTTTTTAAAACGTATACTCTATATGAAATTGTAAGATTTAACACAAAGTAATTGGTTCATTCATTAATTTGAAAATTTTCTCATTTAAAATACCATACCATGTCATATAAATCTACATATAGTCCAATGCTCGACATATAGATGTCCAATAAACATCCATTAAATGAAGGAAGGCTCATACTGCTGACACTGTTTTGCTTGTTTCTGTGTGTATGTTTGCTGTTTGGTTTATTTGTCTGAATTTAGCGCACTCTAGTGCCTCAAAAAATCTGGATTAAGCTAGGCTTCAGTGGCCTTAATCTTCAGCAATAACCTGAGATACTCAAGAAGAAAAGTGACTATAAAATCACATATTTCTCAAAAGTCCATATTTACTTTTTAATTCCCCATTATTCTCCATAATTTTTTCATATGTAAGGGAGTTAGAGAAAAAAATGTTCTAAATTAGATTTTTTGCTTCAAACTGTCATGATTGTCTATTCTTAAGAATCTAGGATGCATATAACTTTTAGTGAAGAAACTAAAGTACAGCAAATTAATATTCAAAAGCATGTATGTCTCTAAACCATGTAGGAAGTTTTTGTAATATTTTACATGTGGATATTACCTTCCATGTTATGGATATTGATATTTCACACACAGGACTTTTTAAAAAAAAAAAAAGCACTAGAGAATATATGCATATACATCTTTACTTCCTTTTTCCTAAACTGTTTCCTTCCCTTTCTCTGATAGCTTAATCTTCCATGATCAAGTCAGTAGGAAATCAAGTGAATGATTTCTTCTTTCCTGGCAGAAAAAAAATGGGTGACTGACAATTTATTGAGTAAATATTTTAAAATAAATTTTTGAAAATCTGAAAGCACTAAGATGATACTGAGTCACTAGCTCTTTTATTATATATTCGCTTTCATTTTAAAGACAAAAGTACTTGTAACAGTTCATACTCTTGAAGCAAAAATAATTAGACACCCACCTAGGACTGCTACCCATTTTTTACTTTGTTTTTGAAATGAAATGAGATACAAAGGCTTAATGTGTTCCTTCCTAAAATCTCTTTTTTTTTCCCTGAAGTGTCTTCACAGAGTCTTTACAGGCTACCTAAGATTGCATTAAAGTCCAGCAACAAAGATAAATGACATTCCTGCTCAAGGTAATACAAGACCAATTAGCAACATGTAAAATATAAATATGATCATAAATACATTAAAATAGAGCCTGTAGGAGAAGTAGGTCAATGGCAAATTTTGAAAATGAATAAGATTTACAAGGTTAAATACCCAGAGGGCCATGAAATAATAATTTAGAAGAAAGTAGCATATATTATATTTTAAAAATTATATTTTAAAACAGAATTTGATCAGCTACAGACAGATGCCCTCCAAATCCTAAAGTTTCTAAATTAGGCTTATCATCTTTAATTTTCTCACAGCTCTCCATTAAAACCCAACACAACTCCCAACACTCTTCAGTTTCAGAAATTTAACTTGCTGAGAAAATGTGTAATGCACCACATTCCCTCTCTCTCAATGATTCTTATGTTTTTCCACATATCCATTTATTTTTTTTCTTAGGGAAAAAAAAGTGTACACTCTCTCCCAGGTTGTATTCCTTTATGTATACTTATTGTTGTCTAAGAGATGTTGTCCCAGCTCTTAGAGGAATCAGTTTTTTCCATTATCTCTTTTTTTCCCACTCTCCTTTTCACACTTGTTTTAAATTTTTGTTTCTTCCCATATTATAAACTCAAAGGGATAGTCCATACTTATCTTCCCAATTCTTCATGTTGTTACCACACCTGGCAGAACTATCACAGAACTTAAGCTATTACCTCTGCATCAAAATTTTTATGACAAAATCCTAAGTGAGAATTAAAAGTACCCACTCTCTCAAAAAAAAATAAAAATCCACTGTCAGCTCTGCAACAATGGAAGCACTTCTTTCTACCTTTAAGATTTAATCAATCCCTTTCAGAAATACTCCTGCATTGAAAGTGTATCAATTGCTAAATTCAAAGGCTCTTAAAACCTTATATTAGAAGAGATCTATGCTTTGCACAGTAAACCTGTACCAGACAATAATGAGTCTTACTTGCTTCAGCAAACAATATTTTCAGCTTTTCTTTTCAGGGTAATGCACGTTTTCACTTTTGTTGAATAAATACCTAGGATTGCAATGGCTGGGTCACCTGGTGAATGTATGGTTACATTTATAAGGAACATCAACTGGTTACAACCATTCTCCATCATCACTAACATTATTCCACATATGTCTCAAATGGAATGTTTCCATAGCCTTCCATCCTTCTCTTCCTATTGGCCACCAAAAACACAGTAGTGGTTTTATTGTCAATCAGATTATGCCATTCCTCTGTTCAGGGCATTTCAATAAGTTTCCACCACTCTGATAATGAAATCTAAAGTTTCCATCATAAGTCCTTGGTTGTCTCTAAAAATTAGATGCCGTATTCTCCAGCTACAATGGCTTGCTCTTTTTCAAACCTGTCAAGTGTGCCACAAACTAAGGAGATTTAACTTGCTATTCCCTCTGTCTAAATATACTTTCTCAAGTATTCTTACAGCTTATTCTTTTTTACTTCTTTGAATCACTTTTTATTTTAAAGAGACATGTTTATTTTTTAAATTTTTTATAAATTATTTATTGACTGCGTTGGGTCATTGTTGCTGTACGCGGGCTCTCTCTAGTTGTGGCGAGCAAGGGCTACTCTTCGTTGTGGTGCACGTGCTTCTCACTGTGGTGGCTTCTCTTGTTGTGGAGCATGGGCTCTAGGCGCCCGAGCTTGAGTAGTTGTGGCACGTGGGCTCAAGTAACTGTGGCACACGGGCTTAATTGTTCCGCGACATGTACGCATGTGGGATCTTCTGGACCAGGGCTCGAACCTATATCCCCTGACATTGCTCCACCAGGGAAATCCACCAGGGAGCCATCTAACCACTGTTCCACCAGGAAGTCCCTCAAATCACTTTTTAAATGTCACCTTTTCAGATAAGCTTGGTCTAAACAAACCAATTTTAAGAATATACACGTCAATCTTTAGCTGTGTTTGTTTTATTTTATTTATAGCATTTACTGCTTGCTAACATATTATACATGAGTTTGTTTACTATCTGCCACTGGCACTAGGATTTAAGTTCCAGGGGGTGAAGGATATTTTCTTTATTCTTTTTTTTTATACTGTGTTTCTCTAGTACCTAGAATAATAATTGGTAAATAGTAGGAATTAAGATATTCATTGTGGTAACAACAAATGAAATATCCTATCTTTTCTCCCACTTGTTTTTGAATCACCACAGGCTTCACTGAAGGAGGTACGAAATGTAAAATGTATAAAATGCAGTTATACAACTCAATCCAGTTACCTCAAAATATTTTTTCTATCTTTTTCTCATCATGTTCTCATTTTCTATCTTATATTCAATGAATTACTATTATAAATCATCTTTGCAACCAGCTCAAAACCTTAGTCTTTGTTTCCTACAGTTGTAATTACCTAATAAATCCAAAATCATGATGAGCTCAGTATATTACATTTTCCATGCTCATCTCTGAATGGGTGAGCATTGCTTCTGAGAATCATACATTCATATTAGTGTCCAAAAAATGTTCAAGACCATTAGGGTCAAACAGACACTCAAAACTTCCCTGCAAATCAATCATATTTGTCTTTTGTTTCATAATATTTTTGGCAAAAGCTATTCTCACACAAGTTATTATCTATTATTGATAATTTATTGATAAAATAGAAGCCATCAGACTGGAGGGCTCTTCCCTTCCCTTCACTACTCATTAAAATCTACCTGTTCAGGAAGCACCTCTTCCTTTTATCCCTCCTATTTCAAAAGAAGAAATGTTCCTACTCCTCTCAACACCAAAATCTCAATTGTCCACTGCATCCCATCCTCCTCATTTTATCCTTTGGATGTCCTTCTTTCTCCATCTTTGATGGATTGTTCCTATCAATATAAAAACATGTACTGTTTTATATCCTAAAAACAACCCCCCCAACCCCTCCTATTTGCCTATAACACCAAAAATCAAAACAAAACTCCTGAACCCGTATTTGCCTATAACACCATCCAACTAGAGCCTCATATCTCTGCTCCCCTTCATAACCACAGATCTTGAAAAAATAATCTGTATATACCACCACCTCTTCTTGAATTTCTAACTATTGTTTGATATCTTCCAGTCTGGGTTATACCCCGATTCAAACTGATCTGGCTCAGGTCACCAATGATTCCACATTGCTCAATCCAATAATCATTCTTTTACTTCACCTTATTCTGTATCTCGGATGATTCTACTGATGATTCTATTTCTATTAAATATTTTCCTCTCTTTGCATCTGTGATAGTACCAAATCCTAATTTTTCCCCTGATATTTGATTATCTCAACTCAGTCTCCAGTGCTTGACATGCCCAAAACGGGAGTAAATATTCCTTCAGAAGACACACATAGCACACTCTCAAACAGATATGTGAATTCACCTACATACACAGATGTGCACATCTCACATACACATTCCCATACACACATGCACTTCCCCACATAAACGTATACTCACATACAAGCATATGAATATCTCTGTAAATACACACTCACAGACACTACCAAAAGATGCTCATATAAATGTGTGCATACCACACCCTCACACATGCACTCACTTATACACTTGTATTCCCTCACCCAAATTGACACACGTGCATTCCTCACGCACACATACTCACATGCATGTATACATAAACGTACCCACACTCACACACAAACATATTCATATAAATGTACACCTCCAGCTCCCTCAACTTCTTCTTATATATACACATACTCCCACACAGAGATGCACATATGCACCTACCCCACATACACAGTCACTCACATATACACACATGCAAATCCCACATATAGACACTCATGTACTTTCAAGCATTCACACCACATTCACACTTCTTTCAGACTTGGAGTATGTGCATATGTGCCTAAAATGAAATTGTGGGGACACAGGCTCAAAATGTATCTTCAGATTCTGGCTCATTTTCTAAAAGTAAGTTTGAAGTCTACAGTTTCCTAGCAATTCCACTCTAGTTTTCTCACATAAAATTGTTAATTCCTTCTCAAAAATATACCTAAAATTTTGTATATATTTCCATTTTCTTTTCCACTACCTAGACAAACCATCATTGTTTACCTACATCCTAACATTTTTCAAGCTGCCTATTTTGCCTTTTCTAATCTATTTTGTATAATTTAAGCAGTATAACTATTTCAGAACACATACAGATTATATACAATGATTAATATTTAAATTCAGTGGACTGTCCCTCAACTTCAATTTTCATTATTAAAATTAGCCTATATTGAATATATAATGCTGGCAAGGACATGATAAAATAGGTATCATCTATTTTAGGTAGCACTTTAAATGATTTAAAATATATTTGATAAAACTTTTGTAATATATTTCAAGATGAAAAAATGTCTGTATACCATTTCACTTATAGTTCTATTTTACAGACACAATACCAAAATTTTATTAAATATTATGAAAGCATCATGTAATAAGTAAATATTATACTACTTCCATAATAGGGAATATTCAAAACAACATAAAATAACATTAGGGAAATAAACTATGAAGCATACATTCAATAGAATATTATATATTCATTAAAATATTTCAGAATAATTTTTACTTCTGTAATCAACGTTTTTCATAACTTGATGATATATAAAAGTATTGGATTATTAGGTATAGAGATGTGTTAATTTATATAGGTAATATAATCATAGCTCAATCAAAACTAAAGCAAAAGACAAAAGAGATATACAAAAACATTAAATGTGGTAATATTTCAGTGATTTAACTATTTTAGCTTTCTTCCTCTTTATTATCTGTATTTGCTATTATGAGAATATATAAAAGAAAAACTAATTAAAAGAATTATCTTCCCCTTTAACCTATGGCAAATGGAATAAAGGTACTTATGGCAATCTCTAGGACATAACACTTTTTGTAGGCTTTTTGTAAACTTCAGTGTTTTTGTTTCTAAGTCAGGAAAATTAATTTCAGATGCATTGTTTATTTGCAAGTACCTTTTAAATATTGATTGTTTTTTTTTTTTTTTTTTTTTTCGGTACGCGGGCCTCTCACTGTTGTGGCCTTTCCCGTTGCGGAGCACATGCCCCGGACGCGCAGGCTCAGCGGCCATGGGTCATGGGCCCAGCCGCTCCGCGGCATGTGGGATCTTCCCAGACCCGGGCATGAACACATGTCCCCTGCATCGGCAAGCGGGCTGTCAACCACTGTGCCACCAGGGAAGCCCTAGTATCTTTTATTTATTTATTTGAAAGTACTTTAATCAACAGCCTGACTAGAATCAAAGTTCAAAATAGATACAATTTGAATGATGGCATAATTAGGATGGATGTCTATTTCAAAAATTAGCTTCACGGGCTTATTGGAAGTATTAAATGTAAAAAGTAAATATATATGCCAGCCAAATCCTAATGGCACAGTAAAACTTTTAAACTATTTTATTATTCTTCCATTGTTTCATCACATGGTGCATTATGAGGACATAACCTTTTCAGAGGTTGGGTTCTTTGAAAAGAGACTCTGAGGTTCTGAGATTTGGGTGCAGGAGCTTTATACAGACGTACTCTAAAAGGTACCACTAGTCAGGTGTGAGAAAAGCAGGACTGGACAGAGGAAGACTGAACTACAGAACATTTTCAGTAGCAGGCGAGGCTGTCCTAAAAGTGGCTCTAGAGCGGACATTGCTCCTTAAAGTTGTCCCAGTTGAGGCAAGGACAGTGGCTTTCCATAACCCCAAACTGACCAATCATTGGCTATGGATTACTCCTGAAAGTAGGGGAGGGTAACCTTGGTATAGGTAGCTCTTTTCAACCAGGGCAATTACCAGAGAGGTACACAGACTCAGCCACCAACATCTATAGCAAGTAGGAAAAAAGTGCTCCCATCATGAAAGGGTGATTGGAATGATATACAGAAATACAGTACAGCATCTCCTACATGAATTCAAGTTTGGTAACTTTATTACTCTCTTAACATTGCTATGCTAAAAACAATGATTATTTTCTTAGATTTCCTAATATTCCTGGGGTTATATTCCTACTTCACACATATCATTCCTGTAATAAAAATTAAAATATAAAATATCCTCCTTCTCTAAATTAGTGTGGAGATCATTTTTTTCTAGGACAATTTTTTCTTTTTTTTTAACTTTAGAGGCCTTAGAACACCTTATAGAGTAGGTGAACAATAGATATTCCTTTGTCATATGCCTAGATGCTCTGATTTAAGTTTTCACAGGGAGTAAGAGAATATATTTTAAGTACATTGTTCTTGTTTTCTGTACTTTTCCTGTACTTAAAAAGCATAGATAATGTTTGCAGGAAAAATAAATTTGGGGTAGTGAAAATTGCATGGAGGCATAGTTGAAAATTTCTAGAAATGCAACAGAAACAAGCAAACCCAGTGATGATTGTTGGTTTCTAAATGTCATTCTCTAATAAAAGGAAACAGGATTCCTTGGAGAAATGGCTGTTTCTATGAAGGGGCAGGGAAAAAACAAGATGAGACTAGGGCCTCTTGTATTGCCAGAAAGTAAATGTTTAATAATAATAATAATAGCAACAACAACACCTAAAGAAAATGGAGGTTGCTCTGAGAGATTTCTCAATGTCCAAAATTAGTACATTTTAATCAAGAAATAATGATATTCATAATTTTTGGTTTTGGCCCCAACATATAAAGAGCTTAGAAGCTGTCATTCTCAACCTTGCAAGGAGAAAAAGCTGAACAGACCAAAAATAAATTATTTTTCTTGTAACTGTCAGAGAACTGAGGTTGCAAGACACTCACCCTCAAATCTAGAGACAGGCTAATACAGAGTCATAGCTGAGATCAGCTTACATGGCAAGAAGGTACAGGAGCCATGAACTGGTAGTAACACTTGAATGGTAACTTTTATGAATTGCTGGAGACTGATTGTGCATGAGGTCAAGAGTGATAAACTATGAATGCTAAAGTCTGGGGAGTAGGGTCCACATTTTTAATGGGTTTAACTCTAGGAAAACAACTAGGTTCTACAGTGAAGTTCCAAGAAAGATCCTCTCATAACTCTGGCAGAGGTAAGGGAATAATAATCATTGTGAAATATACCTAGAATGTTCTCCATACCAAAGTCCTACTCTCCATGGTAAAAGACTTTACTAGAAACTTACTCCAGCTGGAGAAGGACATTCCTTCCACACCAGCAGGTCTTAGCTTCCTACCTTATCTAACAGGAAAAAAGGGCTCTGCCACTGCAGTAGCACTTGTGGTGGACACAGCCCAGACAGAGACCCACTAAAATTCTTGGGGTTTAAACATAAGATTATAGAATACTTCCTTTACCTAATGACTAAAAAACAAATGAAAAGAGTTTCAGGATAATAGTGGATTACAGTTGAATTAAACTGTAAGATGCTGCCTCTCTTTCAGGAGGAAGACGTCAAAAGAAAAAAGAAACAAGGAAGCCTGAAAGAGGGGTTACATGGCTCCAACAATAATAATAGATTTCTCTTTTCAGTTCTATCCACTTCTAAATCTTATTATTTAATATTCCTTTTAATTCCTGATAATTTTCCTTGTTCTGAAGCCTTTTTTGTTGAAGTTTTGCAAACTACACTCAACTATATGCTGTCTATAAGAAACCCCTATTAAAGAATCAAAAAAGCTAAAAGAACTATAAAATATATATTATGCTAACACTAATCAAAAGCAAGCTAGCATAGCTATATATGAATTTTACACAAAGAAGACAACAAAACAAGGAAAATTATCAGGAATAAAGGGGAGCATTAAGTGATGAGAGTCAAAAACTGATAGAACTGAAAGGAGAAATAGAAATCCTCTACTATTGTAGGAGACTTCAATACCTCTCCATTACTGTTAGATAAAGCAGGCAGAAAATCTGAAAGGATACTGTTAACCCAAATAGCATTAACCATCTATTTAATGTAAGTGATATTTATACAATACTACAACAACCTGTGAATACATAGTCTTCTCAAGCTCTCATTCAATATTCACCAGCATGAACCACACTCTGGGCCACAAAATATATTTTTTTAAGTTTCTGAAAATACTAAGTCATTTAAAAAATATTCTCAGACATGATAATTAAACTAGTGCAATGGTCTAAATGTCTGTTTTCCACCAAAATACTTATGTTGAAATCTTAATGTCCAAAGTGACAATATTAGGAGGTGGGGCCTTTGGGAAGACCTTAGGTGATTGAGGGTAGAACCTTCAAGAATGGGATTAGTGTTCTTATAAAAGAGATCCCGCAGCAATCCCTAGCCCCTTCCACCATGTAAGGACACAACATGCAGGCACTGTCTATGAACTAGAAAGTAAGCTGTCACCAGCCATCACACTAAAACTGCTAGTACCATGATCTTGGACTTCTCATCTTCCAGATTTGTTAGAAGTAAATTTCTGTTGTTTATAAACTACCCAGACTCTAGTATTTTGTTATAGCAGCTCAAATGTATTAAGGCAACTAGAAATCAGTAACAGAAAGATAGCTGGAAACTTCCCAAATATCTGAATATTAAATAACATACTCCTAAATAACAGTAGGTTGAAGATGAAATCTCAAATGTAAAATGTATAAAATAAGTAAGCAACAAGGTTATATTGTACAGCTTAGGGAAATATAGGCCTGATTTTGTAATAACTTTAAATGGAGTATAATCTCTAAAAATATTGAATCACTATGTTGTACACCCAAAACTAATATAACATTGTAAATAAACTATACTTCAATAAAATGAAAAAGGAAACAGTTTACTTCAAAAATAATCATTGGTAATTTATGGTATTTTTTATATTTTTTCTTTGTAACAATTAATAGCATTTGTCAAAATGGAAACAGAGGGAAACAATTTGCATCTCCTTTTCCAAGTGTAAGATAAAAATCGTGTGTGATTGTAATCAAATCTGTTTTGACATTTGGTGTTGAATCATGTTTTATTTAAAAAAAACACATAATGAACACTCGTATTTTTTATTAAGTCATTCAGTTACTCTAAGTTTTATTGGTATGATAGCAGTTAATAAATTATTCCTAAGACATAATTATAGTTATATTCCAACTGTTGTATATCCAGACAACATATATTTTTATTCCCTCAACAAATTTTGTCATAATGGTAATTGATTAATGCCCACAATCCAGTGAAAAACTGAAATTGTCATTAACGGTCAAGTTGGAACCATGATATGTAGCAACTTTGTTCCATTTTTAGCTTCATTAGAGTGAATTGAAATGGCAAAACTCTGTTAAAAAAAAAAACAGCACCTCCAAAATGTAATGTACAATAATGCTTCAAACCACGGACCAATATTAATAATTATAGTCATAATTACACTATACTGGAATTAGGGGTGAAATAAGTTATTTTTGAGCAAAATCGTATGAAAATTAAGAATTCTTGGTGATTCTATGTAATAAGTGGAAAGTCCTGGAAACAGCAGGATAACTGCTACTAAGAAGATGGGCATAGTTAGTATGTGTGTGAAGCACTTCTATACTGTCCTACCTAATATTTTGCTCCAGATTCACAGATTCTGTTTCAATTCACAGTGAAATTCCTTAGTCCTAATATATAGAGATTTATCAAGATCATCTTAAGAACATCTTAGAAATGCTCTAATTGTGTTACTGCTCAGTAATAACATAAAGAATTCTCATTCAATGAAAACCTAAAGGGAATTTTCCTTGAATCATTTACATCCCAGAAAATTTAAATATCATGTATTTATTAACTCCAGTCACAAATTTCCACTGTCTTTTACTTGCTTGTTTTAAAACTCCTATTTAAAATAAGTGCACATGATGTATGTTATTTTATACTGATGAGTTTTTAGTTCTACTTATTGAAATTATAAAGTATTATCATTATTAATGATTTGCCATATGAAAATCCTCTTAACCCATATTTCCCATGTTTTCCAGGTTATAAGTCCAAAATAGTACTTACTTTTACATCAGTTACATATTTTATAGATTCAAATTGCTTTCATTAGTCAATTCTTTCTCTTAGACATCCGTTTTGCAAAAAAACAAGGAAAATAACATTTAAAAATTTACATTAAAACCTTAAAAATACCTCACTGTTCATCCTTTTCAATTTATTTTTGACTAATTAGTATTTATTCTGTTGACAATATCTTGCCAAATTTCCTTTAATGGTGATACTGTAAACATGTCTATGTTTACGGCTCTTCAAAATGCTTACTTTTGAAATGACAGTTACAGGAAAGATAATACATATGTTGTTTTAGAAAGCAATATTTATCTATTAGTGTTTAAATGTATATAAATATAATGTTGGTAAAACTCGTGTTCCTTTGGTCGAACTCATTGATACAGAATGAAACACAAGTCTCTATAAATCTATTTTATTTAGAGAATATTTAAATATGTATTAAATTTATTCAGTTATTTTATCTATTTTTTGAAACAGAAGTATCAAATATCAAAAAATGTCATATTCTGCATGACACAATTGAACTTATCTATGAAATAGAAACAGACTCACAGACATAGAGATGAGACTTTTGTTTGCCAAGTGGGGAGCAATGGACTGGGAGTTTGGGACCAGCAGATGTAAAAAAATATATATATATATTTATATGTAAAAAAATATATATATAGAATAGACAAACAAGGTCTTACTATATAGCACAAGGAACTACATTCAATATCCTGTGATAAACCATAATGGAAAAGAATAACAATGCATATATATGTATAACTGAATCACTTTGCTCTACAGTAGAAATTAACACAGCATTGTAAATCAACTATACTTCAATAAAATATTTTTTAAAACGTCATTCTGAAAACATACATGCAAGATTATTTCTATAATGTTAATACTTTGAAGGAATATGACAGAATTTTTTAGAAAAGCATTACCAACTTCATAGATTTTTAATATTAATTCAGTGAGGAAATATAATATCTCTTATATACTGGAATCAATTTGAGTGAATTGTGGGGGAGGGAGAAAGATCTCAGAATAAAATAATTTTAATATTATCAATAACATTCATATTCATAACTGTATATTTTAAAATATATCATAAAAATTTATATTGGCACACAAACAATTCTAGCTGTAAATTGTAGTTTTCCTGGAATGGTTAAGATAAACATAAATATGTATGCGTGCAGTAAAGGACAGAACAAGTCCCATAAAATAGATGAAAGTCATTTCCCATGATATAGTAACCACAGAATAGCTATTTTCATACAGCATAAACTCAATATTTCTTGAATTGAGCTGAGATTTGATTTAATTTCTAAGCATAATACTAGTTATAGTGATTTAAATGAATACTTGGCCAGTTTTACTTATACAGCATCAATAATAGCCATGCATATCATTAAATATTAGTCAGATTAACTTTGCAATTAGATTTGATTATAATTTTAAGATCTATTGAGATATATCTAGCCTTTGGTCAAACTTTGTTAGGAACCACGATGGTCAGCAGGTAGGACAATATGAAGGATGACAGTGGTGTGGTTAAGATCTTGTGACAGCTTGAGAAAAAGATGCTGCACTGAGGCTATGAAATCTTTTTTATTCATTATTTTTCACTCGTGTAGTTTTTCTGTAGGAGAAAAACCTAAAAATGTAATTGCTACATCCCAAGATATTCACTTAAAGACTTTTTGACAACAATGGACAAATCTCCCTCTAGCGTCTATTTCCTCACATACCCACAAACAGTAGTCATCACCAGTCTCTTAATGTTTATAAGCTTGCAAGACAAAAATATATCCCTAACTTTGTTTTTTTAATCTAAAGAAAATAAAGATATTTCTACACGTCTATTGCTTATCTGTATTTCTTTTTGTGACTTCTCTATTCTTCCCTAAATTTCCTATTGTTTTAGATCATTAGTCACATGAATGAGTAAAATGCACTAATATGGTAATGGCGTTAACCTGTACTGTTTAGGTGGACTGATAATATTTTTTCAAATTTATACGTTTTTTAAATTTTTGGTAGAAATGTTCTACACAGATATTTTAAATAACATAATGAAATCATAACCTTTGCTTTTACGGAACTTGCCTAAGTTTTATTTCCTAAAAAGTATTCTTTAGCAGAAATATTCACCTATTAAGGATAAAGGGGGATATCTAACCTCATGCCTTTTTAATTTTATACTGGTACTCCCATAAAGTATTAATATATTCATCCTTTACTAGCAAATTTATGTCATATACATAGCAGAAATTTTATCTGCATAAGTAATAACATGTTATTTTATATTATATTGATACTTTTACATAATACAAAGCCTGACGTATTAACATAATACATGAAGTAGAAATAAATTAATATAATGTTGAAAATTAATATTTGGTTGAGTGCCACTCTTACACACATGATGATTATTCAAAATGTAAAAACGTGCATTTATGTGCAGAAACACACTGAGCCTTCCAGTTTTTCAAATTTTATTCATCCCTACAGCTGATATATATAAAATACAGTATTCAACTAGTCCAACACTTTCATTTAATTATGGGGAAAATGCATCCAAGAGAGCTTGTCTGATATATGTAAGACTTCACAGCTAACAGTGGCAGAACTGGAATTAGGATTTAATATCTCCTTATATTCTTTATTTTACCTTATGCTTTGTAATCTGCTTACAATAGAAAGAAAATCTGAAGTAATATTGGTAAGAGGAGTAGGAAATCAAGAAAATGAACACTTAATTAAGTGGACTCAAGTTGAATGCTTTCATTTTCTTTTTCCCCCAAATGCCTCTTTAGAATTCCTGAGCAACACTTTTGATGGTATCCTGGAAATACATAAGAATTTTATTTTATTTTATTAATTTTTATTGGAGTATAGTTGATTTACAATGTTGTGTTAGTTTCAGTATACAGCAAAGCGAATCAGTTATTCATGAACATATATCCACTCTTTTTTAGATTCTTTTCCCATATAGGCCATTACAGAGTATTGAGTAGCGTTCACTGTGCTATACAGTGGGTCCTTATTAGTTATCTATTTTATATATAGTAGTGTGTATATGTCAATCCCACTCTTCAAATTTATCCCACCCCCTGTTACCCCCTGGTAACCCTAAGTTTGTTTTTTACATCTGTAACTCTATTTCTGTTTTGTAGATAGGTTCATTTGTACCCTTTTTTAGATTCCACATATAAGCAATATCATATAATATTTGTCTTTCTCTGTCTGACTTACTTCACTCAATATGACAATGTCTATATCCATTCTCATTGTTGCAAATGGCATATTTTTTCTTTTTTATGGCTGAGTAATATTCCTTGCGTATATGTACCACATCTTCTTTATCCATGCCTCTGTTGATAGACATCTAGGTTGCTTCCATGTCTGGCTATCGTAAATAGTGCTGCAATGAACATTGGGGTGCATTTATCTTTCTGAATTATGGTTTTCACTGGGTATATGCCTGGGAGTGGGATTGCTGGATGATATGGTAGCTCTATTTTTAGTTTTTTAAGGAATCTCCATACTGTTCTCTCCACAGTGGCTGTACCAGTTTACATTTCCACCAACAGTGTAGAAGGGTTCCCTTTTTGCCACACCCTCTCCAGCATTGTTTGTAGATTTTTTTGATGATGGCCATTCTGACTGGTGTGAGGTGATACCTCACTGTAGTTTTGATTTGCGTTTCTCTGATAATTCGTGATGTTGAGCATCTTTTCATTAGTTTTTTAGCCATCTGTATGTCTTCTTTGGAGAAATGTCTATTTAGATCTTCTGCTCAATTTTTGATAGGGTTGCTTGTTTTTTTGATATTAAGCTGCATGAGCTGTTTGTATATTTTGGAGATTAATCCCTTGTCAGTTGTTTCATTTGCAAATATTGTCTCCCATTCTGAGGGTTGTCTTTTCGTCTTGTTTATGGTTTCCTTTGCTGTGCAAAAGATTTTAAGTTTAATTAGGTCCCATTTGTTTATTTTTGTTTTTATTTTCGTTACTCTAGGAGGTAGATCAAAAAAGATATTGCTGCAATTTATGTCAAAGTGTGTTCTGCCTATGTTTTCCTCTAAGAGTTTTATAGTGTCTGGCCTTACATTTAGGTCTTTAATCTATTTTGAGTTTATTTTTGTGCATGGTGATAGGGAGTGTTCTAATTTCATTCCTTTACACGTAGCTGTCCAGTTTTCCCAGCACCATGAACCTATGGTCACCTAAACTATGACAAGAATTTCATTTTAAAATAAAGTGACAAAGCTTTTATTTAACTATTAAACATGTTTTCTTCAATTGATCTATGTATATCTAGAGATCTGGTAAAACTGAATAGATTATTTTAAGATCTTTCAGAGGTAAAAATTATAAAAATTAAAGATGCTTGAGTTTAAAAACTAATTCATAAAAGATTGACTTAGGGCTGTGAATATAAAGAACATCACGCTTACCTTCTGAAGGCTTTAAAATTTTATACTTAATCCTATATGACTTCATGAAAATTTTACAAGACAATTTTATTCATTCTAGTATCTGAGATTAAAGTCACCTTTTATACATCCATAGTTTTTACATTCATATTTCATAGTTCATCAGTGTTATTATGCAAGATTTTCATAATAAGCATCCTTTTAGTGAAATCTATCAAAACCAAATAAATATAGAGGGAAATTTTAAGGTGCAAACACATTTCTGTATGAAATGACCCTCAAAATATAAGAAACTCTGGAAGCAGAATAAGTAAATTAAACTATAAAATAATCTAATCATGCCAGCATATATAAGACATAAAGGCATATATATCTACAGTAAAGGTAATTACAGACACTTCTATTATATAAATACGGTAGTATAAAAAGAAATATATTAGAGTGTGTGTGTGTGTGTCTGTGTGTGTGTGTGAGAGAGTGAGAGAGAGAGAGAGAATATAGAATTCAGGCTTTTGTATCAATTCCCAGACTATCCCTAGAAAATAATTTGTAATTCTTAAAGTTATTGCTCAGGAATAGTTTACAGTGTCTGATTTAACATATAACATGCTATTCAGAGAGAAATGTGTGTTGTATTTAGAAAGTTTCATACCGTTACCAGTTAAATGAGTTAAATACAATTAAATATACTTCGGTCAATGTGGTCAAACTGTATTCACAGTAAATTTAAGTCAAGAAAATGCCTTCTTCACCATAAGTCCTCCTCTTTCTTCCTCCAAAGTCTAAATTATACCAACAACTCTCCAAATTTTAACTCTTATTGTTTCTACATCTATTTTAAAAACCTGACAGAATTGATAATTTGGAAAAATGATAATTTCTTTGGATGTAAACAATATTTCCACTTTTAATCTAGAAATCATTTCATTGCTATCTTATAGCCTGTCTTCTGAACACGATGTATATTCTTCCTTACTTCAGTCAGGTGTCAATACCCCTGATTTATGAATACAGAGAACTTGGAAGGGTAAGGAAGGGTTTAGAAGAGACCCACACACTAGTATTTCTACTTCATTCCTTTATCTTCCTTTACAAGAACTGTTTTTACTTATATACTTCAGTGGAATTTTATACATATTATAAACATATTTTATTGATATTCTAATTTATTTATAGATTTTAATAGTAGGAATCCATAATAGCAGAATGATCTTTGTGTTTATTTGATCAAAGAGGGTCCAAATTTAAGGGAAGATAAAAAGTTTTTATGTCATAATTAAGTAGTTTAAAAATATACTGTTTAAAATAGTGTAAGAAACTAAGCAAAAACTAAGAGTAAGTAATAAAAATAAAATAGTCTCAGAGGATGAACTATAGTTTGTTTCTAAAGAGTCTTTCAGTTCCAAGGGCAGTTTTATTGAAAGAAGCCTGTTCTTTACTTTTTAATAACACATTTACTGTAGTCTACACTTTAATAAAAGTTTTTGGAGTTTCAAATCCTTTAAGCATACTTAACAGTGTCTCAAAAACAAGGTGCACTGGTGGCTAAGACAACTTTTGATACAAAAATAACACTATATAGATTTTTTATTTAGTTATTGACCCACTCCAAACCTGCACATTTTTGTCACCACAAGGTTAAAGGCCCAAACTATTCAATATATACAACTGAAATTGACAATTTTTGTACCTGCCGAATAAGAATATTTCTAAAATAAATAATTTTCTAACATATATTTCATAGATCATGTTTTCTTTGACTATTTTGTGCCAGTTCATATATAGCTTTTTGTTATTTCATAGGATGGCAAAGCTTTTGCAATAAGCAGTAAAGACAAGCTATCAAATACTCTAAATTCTTATCCAGTGTTCAGATTTCTTGCTTATGAAATATTATAGATATTAACAGATACAAATATTAACATTCGTTTTTAAGATTAGCATTTTTCCTAATGTTTCAGTTTTGCTGCACATTTAACTGCTCGTTTTTACCTGAAGTTGAGTTCAAACCTATGATACTACAGCAGTAATTTATTAAGAACTGGCACTTTAAATGTTCAGTATTGAAAGATTAACAGTGAATTATAACCCTGACTGCACATTAAACTACCATCTTGTGCAACAAATGTTACAGATAATCTGCAACCTGAAATAATATTTTACAGCTTTGGAGATTACATTAATTACAGTCACTTTAAGAATGCAATAACTAGACTGTTTTATGGTAGCCACTAAAGTCAGTTTATGTAAGTAATTATTCACCTGCTACAAAGCTTCATGAATGTATTAAGCAATCATATATATATATATATATATATACACACACACACACATATATATTTTCTGTGTGTGTGTCTTACAAATTGTGATGTTTATAAAGTATAACACTAGTGAATGGTGTTCCTGTGACAAAAAAGCATTTGAGATAAAAATGAGTAAGCTCTGGCATCAAATTTAAGAAATATAATAAAATATAATGCTTAAATATAGATGACATAGTCTTGAATGTGCATAATCTACTTAACTGATAAATAAGTGAGATTTTACTATGTATTAAAACATAATGTTGAATGGAAATTTTTCATCAAATATTCCTGGAAAATAACCCATTTCCATGAACAAATAAGAGTAAGTTGTGATATTTACCTGAATAATTAGCCCATCAGTTCTGCAGAAAAATGCCAATGCTATTTTTATCATAGTTTATTAATGTATATTACATGTTTAATATCATGTTGACTGAATAAATAACGTGATATATGGGAACACCATGTATTAAAAAAAAGAAAGAAAGATACACTGAATGAATATAATAAGAGTTACAGATAGAAAGTTAATAATTGACAAATATAAAAGGGAAAATATTGCTATTAGTAGGGGCTATAAAGGCCATTGTAAAGCTCAAGGTGCAATAACCATTAAGAAAATGGCCATGAACCAGGCTGAGCCATGAACCAGGCTAAATTCTGAAAGAATTATAAAATTTCCCTAGTTCTACTATATTTTATGTAGTCTGACTACAGCTTTCAAGCAATTACCACTAGGGAGCACAATAGGAAATTTAGGTCTTAGACCTTCATCCATTGCATTGACAAATAATTAGTAAGCACTTACAACACACCAGAACCTAAACAAAGTGTTTCAAATACACATAAAAGAAATGTTGCGACACATTTTCCACATGAACTTCTATCTCCACTTTCTACTTCCTACCCTGCAAGAACATATTCCTATATTTAATGCTTCAAGATAGAACTATATCATTAGAATATACTACATGTACTATATGTTTATGTGACAAATGCCCCTTCTCAACAGATACATTTGCAGCTATACCATTCTTACCTAGGCCTAAGAATCAAATGTGGAAAACGAATTACCTAAACACACTGTTTCCTGGTAATTTATCTTCTCTGATACTGTGCTCTAACTTTCATGCTCTATTTTTTACCCATGGACTGTGTTCTTTGATTAATTATCTTGTAAATGTATTCATGTTATGCATTTTTCCATCCACTCATATAACTTACCCCCTTTCCCCATGAACAACTATAGTATATTTGATGCAGTCTGAAGCATTTGGCAAATTTACCCATTGGAAAGTCAGGAAAGAATGATGGTACCCGCACTTCAGCTATTGTTTTCTGAGGTCTCATTATGTCCTTATTTAGGATTTCATAGCCTCTTATGCCCATTATGAACTCTCAGATGTTGACTGAATACATTTTCTACTCCAACATTCTCGGCAATATGCATTTCAAGTTAGTCTTTCCCCCCAAATTTTATGCTAATACCAAATATGTTTCGATCTTTGAAGACAGAGAATCCATGATAAAAGATTATACTGTTTAACAGATAAAAGAAAATTCAGAAATATTGAGAGCTGTGATAGCCAGGACAGAAAACAAATTACATCTGACTGTTGTCACTTACTGGGACAATCCAAATACCTCCTCCTATTCTAAGAGAAGTAGCTCCAAAGTAGTTATAATCAAATACAATATTAAGCAAAAGAATTGGTAGAAGTATGAAACTGAGGCTCTTCCTACTTTCAGTAAAAATATATCTGACCACGAGGGTAACACAAATGTGTGAAAAGAGAAATAAGAGAAATACCACACCACGAAAGACTGAAGATATTTTCTGGCAGGGTGAAAGAAGCACACTACCACGGAAAGATTTCTAATTAAAATAGGAGTTTGTTGATTTTGACTTAAAGTTCTATGTACAAATAATTTGTCCCTACATTTAACTGCTTGGTAACTGAATTTCTGAATTCAATCAAGACTAAATAATTATTTTTTTCCTTAATGTAGAGATAACTAACTATATATTATCCATTTCATTTTGTGAGTGTTCACAAAATCTTACAAGGGAAGAAAGATTTTTCATATCCATGAATACCCTGATCACTTAAATGTTTTATTTACTGAGTCAAAAATTGTTCCTAAACTCATTCAAGTTAGCAACCATTCCATTATATGGTTGTTTTCAGAAATGATTGTGGAGAATTTCAGATGAAAAGAGAAAATATTTTCTATCAAAACTGTAACATTCTTATAAGTTAAATAGGATTTCAGTTTTAAAAGAAATGCTCGAAGAGCACAATAATTATCATAACAGATTATTATAAATACCTCAAATTAAAAATATTTCAATGAAATAATTATCACCGCAAGATCTTTCACAGAGTAAACATCAGAGGAAGGCCTGGACTGACATCATAAGAAAGATGGGAAGGATTAATCACGGAAAACTGCATTAAACCAAATGCTCATGTGTCATTGGATATATATTTATGTATCATCTAGTTGAAATATATTTAATCTAAATTTAACTTTATGTTTATATTGAACTGCATCTCATCATTAGAACTGTACATTTTACACTTAAGAATATACAAAACTACTTAGCTTTCAGTTACTTTTCTCTAATCAATTCTACAGTTCTTCCTAAGCCTTCTTCCTGAAGTACAATTAGATCACATTAATCCCTGGTTCAGGAAAAAAAAAAAAAATCAATGATGCCCCATTGCCTAACGAACTAAACTCTTACTCCTTAGGATCAGATCTCCTTATAATCTGGTCTCAACCTCAATTTCCAAAAACATGTGCCATCTCTCTTTTGCTCATGCTGTGCTCTCTAGCAGCATAATCAAATAGAAAAATGTTCACATATAGAAAATGATAAATTGTTCAGCTTAGCAAAGCAGGGTTTTTTTTTTTCTACCTATGTTTTGAGGATAATTAGTGATTACTTCATACTACCTGCGAGTAGCTTTGGGAGGAATGGTGATATTAGGATTAATAAAGAGGACACAGTGGCAGTGACCCACATCTCTCACCCTGATTTGTTCGGTGCTAACACAGTGTTTTTCTTTTCATATGTTCCTACCTCTAACTTTGTATAGTTCTTTACATTTTACTTAGAGCACAAACTGCTTACCTGTACATGGCTGTTTATACACAAAATGTATATATTTACATACATACAAAATGGCTATTTACATACAAATTGTGTCTCTTTAACAGAAAGTAAGTTTAAGAGAAAACATGTAGATTTTCTGGATTTGTTTAAGTCTTCAACATAGTTTCTTTCTCTGTACATGGATGAGAGTTGGAGATCCATTACCTAGTTTAACCAATGTGAGGACACAAGAATTTTCCCTTTCTATGAAACTTTGGGCTGAAAAGTATCTTCCCACTGGCTTAAGAAAAGAAAAAGAGTTTCCTCTCTGCTTAGGTGTAGCTATGATCAAACAATAATCCAAATAAATTCTGAACCTGAGGCTGCACAACACGCATGCATTCAATAAACATTTGTCTTATTAAAGTAGTACAAAAACCTTAAAAATAAGAAGCTAACAGAAATGAAGCAGTTGATATCCAGAGGACTGTGCATGACAAACATGAAAATTACCATGCAAGTATGCCTCCAAAGCCCAAAGCATTTGGATATGCCATAGTAACCAACACTTTAATAAAACAAGCTGGGTCTGGTTCCCAGGTAAGGGGCTAGGAAGTCACCACTCCATCCCAACTACAAGTAAAAAACTGAACAAACTAAAAAGTCAGCAACTTTTCTTGGATTCATAAGAGAGGGGAGGACACAGAGCAAACAGCTGCCCCTAAGACTGCAGAGACAGGCGAACACAGGGAGTCAGGACTTACCAGGACAGAGACTCGTAAACAGAAATCAGTGCCAGGGAAGGAAAACCTGAACTGTAACTGGTGAATTACTGGAGGCTCAGTGTGAAAAGTCAGAGAGTTAAAAACTCCACTGGGATTCATTCAGGGTTGGGGGGGGGTGGTACCCATACTTTTCATGCTTTTGTGAGTTTTACCTCCAGGAACTGGACTAGGTTTTCACAGTAAACATTGGAGAAAAATCTCTTTATGCTCCCAGCAGGGAGAGAGGAAAAGGAAGCATTTCGAAATATTCCAGAGCACTGTTTCTTCTTAATAAGGCCTGTACTCAGGAAAAACTATCTAACCAGAGCCTAACCTGCTGAGGTTTTAGAAAACTCTAACTGATCTAGGAGAAGGGAAATACCCAACTCCAGCCAGCTCTTAGCTGTCCATGTGAGAAAAGGGAAATACCCAATTCTAGTCCATTCCAGTCATTTTGTCCAATTAAAGGGGGAGGAGGGAAAACTGAACACTTGTGAAGTTCACAGTCCAAGGGCATAGGCTACCAAAGACCTAACTGTAGAGCTACAGAACACTTCCCTTCCCTCCACCACTTTACCACCACAGTACTAAAGGTCTATTTACAACAGATGCTTTTACCTATTGCATCATACCTACCTATCAAGAAAAAATTATAAGGCAAAAGGTAACAAACACAATTTGAAGAGACAGGACAAGCTTAAGAACCAGACATGGCAACAATGTTGGAATTATCTCACTGGGAATTTAAAACAACCATGCTCAATATGCTAAGCACTCTAGTGGATAAAGTAGACAGCATGTAAAAACAGATGGGCAGTATAAATAGAGAAATGGAAATCATAAAAAAGAACCAAATGAAATGCTGGAGATCAAAAACACTGTAACATAAATTAAAAATGCCTTTGATGAGCTTATTAGCAGACTGGACATGGCTGAATAAATAATTTCTGAGCTAGAATATATCAATAGAAGCCTCCAATACTGAAAAGCAAAGAGAACAAGACTGGAAAAACAACAACAAAAATAGAAGAGAGTATGCAAGGATGGGGGGACAACTATAAATGGTATAAAATACACATTAATGGTAATAAAAGAAGGAGAAGAGAGAAAGGAATAGAAGAAATATCTAAAACAACAACGACTGAGGATTTAACCAAATTAATGTCAGAGACCAAACCACAGACCCAGGAAGCTCAGAGAACACCGAGTGGGATAAGTGCTAAAGATAAATCTATCCCTTGGCATATCATTATCAAGCTACAGAAAATCTAAGATTAAAAAATCCTGAAAAAAGTCAGAGAAAAAACAACAACTGTAGCAACAATAACAACACCTTACGTATAAAAAGAAAAAAAGGATAAGAATTACATCTGACTTCTCAAAACCTATGTAGGCCAGAGAGAGTGGGGTGAAATATTAAAACTGGAGAGAGAGAGAGACAAAAAGCCAATCTAGAATTTTTTACTCTGCAAAATTGTCTCTCAAAAGTGAAGGAGAAATAAAGACTTTCTCAGATAAAAATAGAGGGAATTTGTTGCCACCTGCCTTGCAAGAAATGTTACAAGAAGTTCATTACAGAAAAGACAAATAATATAGGTTAGAAACTCAGATCTACATAAAAAGTGAAGAGTATTGAAGAAAGAATAAGTGAAGGTAAAATAAAAACTTTTATTTTCTATTCTTAATTTTTCTAACATATGTTTGTTCAAAATAATAGTATCAAAAATGTATTCAATTATGTATGTTTAAGTAAATACCATATATATACACACACACATACACACATATGCTTATATAAAAGTGAAATAAATGACAGCAATGATACAAGGTATGGGAAGGAGAAATTAGGATTATTTTGTTGTTATAAGTTGCTCACACACCTATGAAGTTTGTTTACTTAGCTTAAAAGAAAAAGTTCATGGCTAGAGTTTAAAAACTTCATGAGTTGGTAATCCCCTTTGAGAGAGAGTTTAGAAGATGGAATGAAGTGTAGAATTTATACTCTGATACTTAAAAATAATATAGTATGAAATTAACCCAAAATAAATATGCTGTGATATTTCAAAACATAAAGGATGAAATCAATTGTTTAACAAATTGTGTTAAACCATCAGTACCATAGAATGCCATTCAGCAATAAAAAGAAACAGCTATCAATATCCACTACGGTTTTGATGGATCTCAATTTAATTATGCTTAGTGATAAAAGCCAATCTAAAGGTGAAATGCTGTACAATTCCATTCATATAACAATCATGAAATGACAAATTATAGAGACAGAGAACAAATTAGTTGGTTCCGGGGTTAGGGAGGGGGGATGAAGGGAGATGGCTATGGCAAAGTTAGTAGCACAAGGGGATTGATTGATTGAACTGTTCTATATCTTAACTGTGGCAGTTGTGACAGAAATCTACATTATGAAATTGCATATAACTAAATACACACACAGAGTATGTAAAGCTAATTAAGTCTGAATAAGATTGATGGATTTTATTAATGTCCTTTTGTGATACATATGGATTATAATATTGTACGATACCAATGGAAGATGTTACCACAGCTGGGAACTGGGTAAAGTATACACGGAGTTTCTCTATATTATTTCTTACAACTGTGTGTGAATCTACAATTATATCAGGAAAAAAATTTTTTAGACCAAGAGGCAAGACAAAGAGTGTCTGAAAAAATGTTTAAGAACATTAAATACAAATTATGAAAATGAAAAATAAATTCATTAAAATGGTTTTTAGATTGATTACAAGTTCTTCAATTCAATTACAACTACTTCAATTCCTATAAGGCATATTGAAAAACAAGTTGAATAGAAAAAACAAACAAAAAAAACCCAACTTATATATTAATTGAAACTAGGTGGCAGGAAATATGTGATTGTTCTGCTAATAAATGGTACAAAAGTACACCTTCTTCAAGTATTAATAATCCAAAATGAAATTGCAGCATAAATATAAAAGAATTAAAAAACAAGCATCAACTCCTCCCAGTAGAATAAACAAAAACAGATGAAATTCATCCTGAAATACAGGAATATTATGTCACGACAATCCAACATGAATTTGAAAAATTATTGAAGAAATTACAGTTACAATGAAACAACTCAAAGCAAATACAGGAACTCAGGCAAACAACAAGAAGTGGTGTGTAGTAAACAGAGGATGTGAAACATGAATTGTACCATTTTAGGAAAGAGATTGAAGGGAAAGTTATTTCAGAAATAAAAATTAAATTATAAGAGCATGAGAGAGAATAGACCCCATAAAAATTCAGGAGGTAATATGGAGTACAGAATGAGAAAACAAATAAAATGAAAAAGAAATAGAGGAATACCTGAAAAGATTCAGATAGGACATAACTGTAACAGATACTTATGGTGTCCTCCCCACTCCTCTTGTGTCTTACCATTTCAGTGCATTAGCCACACTTTCACTACCAGCATCTCTCTTTTCCTGAAAGCTTTTTATCAGCTTCTGGAGACCTCCCTGACTGTGCACATGGTAAACTGGATGTGCGATAAAAATATAAGCCCTGAAGAGCAGACTTTGATCCATGCTTGATAGGATTTTATCCTAGCTTTCTTGCTGCTCTACTGAGTTTACCCTGAAGCTCATGTTTTTTTTATTAACTCTGAGTTCTTCACTGGGTTAAGTTAACGCTGCCCACAATGACAGTTGGATAAGATACACTTTATCACCTGCCTTTCCTTTCCTGTTTTCCTTCCTCCTTCCCATAACACTTTTTTAGAATGATATCCCATTAAAACTACTTTCATTAAATCCTACTTGTCCAAGTGTCTGCTTCTAGCAAAATCCAAACTAAGACAGGTATTAACAGCCATGAATTTTTGAAGCAGTTTTTCAGGATATAATTTGGAAATTGAATTTTTGTTGTCCAAATGGCAACAAGGATTACATTGCTGGTGCTAAGTGGGTGGTGATAACTCTTGGTGAGCTGAATCATCACAATTACCGCAACTCTCACATGTGATGAATTGGGATATAACAGATGTGGAAGGAGATCTGTGACTTATGTAATATCTCTAACAATGGAGAGATACGGAGGTAGCGGTAATTATAAGGAATGTGGAGTTGGTTATTTGTTATTAAGTATCACTGAAGCGAGGGTGGAAGAAAACAAGCTCAGGCCAGTCAGCTTGGTACAAAAGTTACAGAAGAGCCTCTATCACACTGTAAAGGGACCTTGATCTCTGGCATCAAAAGGCAAGTCTGTGCTCAAATTCATGCTTAAGCCCTGATTATAAGAAAAAAATGCTACAAATAAGGCTGAATATAGAGCACTGGCAAGCCTCTGAGACTAAATTAAGGACAAGGATATGGATGGAATAGGACCCTGAGATCTGAAGTAAGGATACCTACACTGAAATACTTGAGAACTTTGAGCCACCAGATTTCCCTGGAACCTCTGAGCTTACAAAAGTCATCAAGAGGCCTGCCCTTGACTATGACCATGCAAAGACTTTACATGATGTCTTGCAAGGTAATACTCACTCTATTCAAGGTCTGAAATCACTACCCCTAATTGTTTCTAGATAAATAACTAGGGCCAAATTTCAACATGGAATAACTGGAGAAGTATTGTGTCTGATCCAGGAAGTAAGAGCTTAATCATGAAAGGAACTGAAATAATGACTAATAAGTACTGGAAGGTACTAGAGTAACATTCATGGGAAAATGATTTTGAATGTAGAGGAGCACAAGGATGGAATATAAGGCTGGATAAGCAAGAATTTAGTGACAGTGGAGGCCTTTCTCCTTCTTCAGTATTTAAAATCCTGGTAGGAACATGTGGGTACAATGATGGTCCATAGTTAATAAAGTGAAGATTCTGCCACTGCCTTGACAAAGTATTGAGGAACATACTCTGAGATACAAGTACACTAGGACAGATTTATTATGTAAGACTAGAAAACCCAACTCATTGTGTGTGTTTCACCAAAACAATAAGAAACACACTAGTGAAGGGAGCATTATTATCACTAAGAAGCTCAACAGTGGTGTTCCTCTGTAGGCCAGGGCTAATTATAGGGATATCTGCTGTGGAACTTGACTTGATGGTGTCAGTGGCAAAGACAGAGTTCTGGAATAGCAGAGACCTGTTGACTGCACTTAACTATCAGAGATAATGTAAATATTATTAGTGTAAAGAACTTGGCTGAAACTCCACACAGCATATTTTCTACCACTGAGTCCTCTAAAACCACAGATTTGTATCAATCATACGGCCTAAGTAGCATGCTACGTTATATCAGAGCATATACATTTTTAAATGCCATCTTTTGATCTGGATGTTGGTCAAGTCTGATAGCCTTCCAAATTACCCAGTGAATAAGCTTAAGTAATGTTTCCCTTTGTGGTGGACACCATCTCCAAAACTCAAGCTGACCTGCCAAGTCATGTGCCTCTTTCTTGGTGGTAGGAGTTGGAAAGTACAACAGCTTGTTCCTTGAGAGGATGACCCTGTGGATGGTTCCACTGGAAGCACTGTGGGATTGGCGTGTTATCCTTCTAGACATGGTATATATTTTAAACTAATGAATTGGTGTTATATCCCTGATCAGTGTAATGCTGTGTCTTCAACAAAGGAGTGGATGGAGAAGATTCCCTGCTCATCATTCTTCCCTGTGATTCACCTGAGAAATGTAAGCTTCCCTTCCCCATAATTTTTATCTCTGATGAACTACAGTTCCTAGTTCCCAGAGAGGAATAATGCTTCTATCAGAAACCATGGTAGGGGGTTTCACTATACTTAAATGTAATGCCATCTCCCATCTTGTGCTCCTCATACCAGTAGTCCAGGAGTCAAAGAAAGGAGTTACTATGCTCACAAGTGTTACTTATCCTGGTTATCAGGAGGAAAATAGTATTTCTGCTGCTTAATGGGGGCAGAAAGAATTATCAAGCTATTACAGAAAACTCAGTGGTACATTTATTGGTGCTTTCACGTCAAACAATAACTTCTTATCTATGTAAAATTTTATTAAAATCTTCCCAAAAGTTAATTATTAAAGGAGAAAATAAAAACTGATGTGGGTAGTTATGTATAGATTACCAAAAAATTTACAGCAATTAGGATGCATCCAGCTGCAAATCACAGAATCATCTCACTAGCACTGGCCTAAGCAATGAAATGATTATGTATTTTCTATAAGAAAAGCTAGAGTTAGGCAGTTCCAGGTTGTTTTAATAACTCAATAATATTATGTCATTGCAATTACATCTACAATTTTTTTAAATCACCTTTTTCCCCCTGATGGTTACTATATTGCCACTTTGGGTCCAAATACCACATCCTTATTCTAGCACATGTAGTAATAGAGAAGAGGCAGGTTTAAAGTCTTTCCCAGTGTGAGGTATCATCTTTACACTGCACCACCTCAGCAGACTTTCCTACCTATCTTATTGGCCAGAAAAGTGCCAATAAGATATACTGCACATACCCTCCGTTTTGAAATTAGATCACATACTAAGACTGAGTGCCCAAGTAACCCCTGGCTTTGAGTTGGAACACCTAGAGAATATCTCTCTGGCAGTTTGAATAAATATGGCCAAAATTAAGAAAAGTAAAATAAATTAGTCTCTCATGCAATCCAAATATCTAAAAATACGATCATACTGATGGATGGAAAAATTGTGATACTGATGGGAATTATCAACAAATCAGTAATACAAATTCTAAATGTAATGAATCTAAAAAAAGATATTTGCAGGCAAAAGAAGTTAAAGAATAGCTTTGCTGGGCTTCCCTGTTGGCGCAGTGGTTGAGAGTCCACCTGCCGATGCAGGGGACGCGGGTTCGTGCCTCAGTCCGGGACGATCCCACATGCCGCGGAGCAGCTGGGCCCGTGAGTCATGGCCACTGAGCCTGAGCGCCCGGAGCCTGTGCTCCGCAACGGGAGAGGCCACAGCAGTGAGAGGCCCGCGTACCGCAAAAAAAAAAAAAAAAAAAAAGAATAGCTTTGCTAATGGATCTCTTTGGTTTATTTATAAATCAGGCAATGAAACAGTCATTTTATTAGCTAAACATCAACACTTACAGTGCATGGTTGTGTGCCCTGATAATCAAATGTTATTAGATGTTTAAAGATAAAATTATGCATATATCTGTAATTTATGCAGAACAAATATCAAAATAAATCTATAATGAATGTTTACAACATCATATTTGATTTATTTAATATACACTTAAAATGAAAGCATTTTAATTGCTTCTTCAGGCAGATTAGCTCTTCAAACAGACTAATGGAAAAAGTCTTACTATTATATTTATACATACTTTTTTTTGGTATAATTAAGACACCCCTTTTTCTGAAATTCCTTATGCAATAGCTTATGCAGTGAGTGCCAAAGCAACAAAGTCATTTGTTGTTAAATGTAAAGCTTCTAACCTAAATATCTACACAATTTTACTCTACAAATTAGAAAAATAGCTATTAGCTGCTCTTTAAATCCAAGTCTGCTCTACTTCAAGATACATTGCTTGCTTTTGCACTACAATTCATCGATTACCATCAAGTTAAAACAAATCCTAGGACTTCCCTGGTGGTGCAGTGGTTGAAGAATCCGCCTGCCAATGCAGGGGACATGGGTTCGAGCCCTGGTCCGGGAAGATCCCACATGCCGCAGAGCAACTAAGCCTATGCACCACGACTACTGAGCCTGTGGCAACTACTGAAGCCCGAATGCCTAGAGCCTGTGCTCCGCAAGAGATGCCACTGAAATGAGAAGCCCACGCACGACAACGAGAAGTAGCCCCTGCTCGCTGCAACTAGAGAAACCCTGAGGCAGCAACAAAGACCCAACGTAGCCAAAAATAAATAAAATTTTAAAAAAAGAAGAAAAAAAACAGAAAAAAAAAACCCAAATCCTAAATGCTGAGTTAAGGTCTATTAACATTACTTGGGAATTTATAAGATATTACAAGATTCAGTCAGTTTATTCATTTAATGAATATGTGTGGTATAAGTGGGTAGTGTGGTGTATATGAACATAAATAATGCATCTTTTAAAAAATACAAGTTTTCACTATAATAAATATTGGGTTGGCCAAATTGTTAATATCTTAATGGAAAAACCTGAATGAACTTTTTGGCCAATCAATAAAGGTAGCTGAAGTAGTTTCCCACAGCCTATGGGCCTCACTTTCCATGTTGTCTCTGCCTGTTTCAAAATTATAAAAGAGGAAATTAATATAGTTAATCAAAAATCTCAGATATGGCAGATGATGACAATGGTCCCCAGATTTTGTGAAACTAGGAATACTGGTGATATTTTGAAATTTTCAGCTTCTGCTAAAGTTGACAGTTCCCTTGAAAGCATCTTCTATTTTTCTCTGTCTACCAAAATCCTAACCACCCTAATAGGCCGAATTCCGTCCCTGGTGGATGAGTTTATACTAACACATCACTTTTTAGAATTTCTACATGACCTATTTATCATTTAATTCATCTGATATTTGCTGATTCACATGTGACAAGGGAGTGTTTCACTGTTCAAAGACCCTGAGAGAAAACAGTGATAAAAGAGAACTGACATCTGTCATTACTGGAATTCCTCTAACCTCAAAGGATAGATTAAGAAACAGCAAAATATAAGTAAAGAGAAAGATCTGGAAAAAGATAATGAAAGATATTGTGCTGTGATTTTCCTTTATAATGGATGAGTCAAGCTTTTCTCACTTAGATTTATGTTAGTAGCAAACAATCACTCTACCCAATGAGGAAAATGTCTATGTTTAGATTATGCCTGAATTTTATTTCTGAATGGTCCACAACATAATTTTATAAGAGGGTAAAGTTGGGCACATAATGTGGACACAATTAGAGAGAATGCAACTAAAACCATGAAGAAACAATACATCTTTTTAATTACGTTACCCATCCAAATACTTAAAAATCAAAAATACTATGTGAGAACTTCTGGTTTCAAGGTGAAAAATTAAATGTTTCACTTTACTTTTAATGGACTACAATATACAATTTTCTCTGATGACCCCAGTCTTTGGCCAGGAATATCATAAATTGCTATACTAGGCAACAAACCCACAGAAATAAAGCTTTTCCTCTACCTGTCCAGCTGGTATTTGGGACAGTTTCAAACAAGTTTTAGTGGAACATTCAAACTTTTGAATCTCTTTCAGTAATATAAATGTATTTTTTAAAGTAAAGTATTTTTGAAATAAAATATACACTCATAAAAGTGCACAAATCAGGAATGCACAGCTTAATGAATTTTTACTAACTGAATACATCCATCTACCCATTAAGCTGATCAAGAAATTAACCAAACTGAATATTAGCACCACATCTGAAGCTCCCCACATATGCACCTCCAGGCACTAACCCCGATAATTTAAAATCTGAGACAGAAAAACTTGACTATAAAATTATCACAAATTTAAAACAAATATTATACATTATATATATAAAGCACATAACACAATTATACAGCGTATGCTCTGTAACATATATAATATTAATTTAAAATTGTGATATTCTATAATTCAGTTTTCTGTCACATTTAACTTTAAATTACTGATGGACAGTAATTACCTTATTAATTGTTATATTTCCCACAGAGAAGTATTAAATATACTTTGTAGAAAATAGATAATAAAATATTCATTGAATTTCCATTTTATCAATGAAAGCTCTATAGAAATTTTACTTTTTGGATTTGCTAAATTTTTACATGCTTTATACTACATTTAATGTGCTGCTGATAAAAACTGGTTAGTGAATACATTAATTTTATTCAACTGCAAATTATGTCAGACTGTATTATTGTCTGTCTAATATGATTTAAAAATAGGATTTTTCTTTCTTTATTGTCACTTGTACCTGCATGCTAAGTTTTGGTGTGATCATTTTCTTTAAAAATTATTAAATTTCAGCCCTACTATATTTGTAACATTATAACTGAACATTTAGAGAAATGTCAATGTTTACATTTTCTTTCAAAAGCTATGTTAAGTCCCTCAAATAATGCAATCTCTGCAATAATGCAATCAAGTAAATGCATCCCTGGTAATTTCTTTATGGCCAAATAGGATTTTAAAAATTATTTAAAATGAGATTTTTAAAAATGAATTATCAAAACAACCACTTTAGTGGGAACCTAATTGAAATGACTGTTAAAATAAAAATGAAACAGTCTCACTCAAATTTAATTATAATTCTGCTCTTTTTCCTTTCTCAATATATTGTGCTATGAATGTTTACAACTGATTAACCTCTATTTAATTCACAATATGTTTACTACATGACTTGATCTTATTTCAAATAATTACCATGGTAATTTTTTTATCAAAAGCAGTTGAAGCTAGAAGACGACAAGTTAAAATAGAGTAAACCACAAAAGACTAGAATCTATCTCCAAAGAAGACATTTTCACCCAATTTTTATGTTAATTAATTTTAGTGTTCTGTCAAATATTTTCTTCCAAATTTAGTTATATTTTGCATATTCTACATTTACTGTATGTAAAAACCATTATATGCCTAATTATTTCATATTCTTTTCAACGATGTATGATTTAATGATCAATTATTACTCTCATTCTACCATAAGCCTGTCAAAATTCTAAAGCACAATTAAAGAATCAATAAAAATGCATACACAAATGAACAAATACAAATAAATCAGGAAGTCATGAAAGTAGAAAGTGGGAGAAGCAAACATTAAAAAATGATACACAGATAAAACATATTAGAAATATTTCAAAACATAATAAAAATAAATATGAATGGATTAAACAAAATAAAATGAAATTAGAGAGTAAAAATGAAAATAGAAAGGGAGATATTTTAGATATTTACAAGTGAAGACATAAGTCTAAACAAACAATATGTTATACAGAAAATCATTATGAAATATAGGGATGACAAAACAATAGAAGTATCACATATCAAAATTTAGGGATAAAACTGAAGTGACAATTATAGCAAAATTTTTACTCTATTATTCCAGATGGTGGAGACAAAACTCAGAAGCAAACATAAGTGCTCAAGAGAGGGAACCCACCCAAGTAACATTTTACATAATTTCAGTGAAGTTAGGAGGTGGACAACTGTGCCTAACTTACTATGTAACCATGAGAACTTGTAATGATTGCATCAGAAACTGGCTGAGGGGGAGGGTACTTTAACAACCAGAAGAACGCCAGGCAATCAAGTCGATCATGTAGAAGAAGTAGCCTACTACTACCTGTCTGCTGGAGACCAGAAAGCTGGTGGTTCCTCCTGAACAGCTCAGCCTGCTGAGTTAACACACTCAGGGCGGTCACAGGACAATGTAGTCTATAGGAAACAAAAGGCTTATGTCTCCTCATACAAGGTAGGAATTTATTTTTTAAAACAATACATAAAATGACTGAAGATAAAAGATCTAAGGATTCCACTCAAGAAACTATGCCATAAATAAAGTAAACATAAAGTAAGTAGGAGAAAGGATCAACAAAATCAAATAGCTTTTAAAAAAATATTAGAATAGTGATGAAATAAAAATTTGTATTCTAAGGCAAGTCAAAGAAAATTTGAACATTAACATTTTTTCCCTCTCTCTTCTACTGTGCTTGTGTATCTACATCATGCATCGACCAAACCTCCCCATGGGCAGAAATTCCTGCTCAACTATAAAGGGCAACATTCTCCTAGCCTCAACAAGATAACTTCTTAAGAGATAACCTTTCTTCTTAATCTTGTAAGGGGCCACGATGACCCATGACTCACTACTCACTTTGTACATGTAGCTCTGGATTGTGTAAACTGTCAATGATATGTCAGCTTTCTGAGAAGCTGTTCCCAGGTTATAGTCCTCAATTTGGCTCAAATAAAGTTTTCCATATCTATCTTAGATCGAGACTAAGTATTTTTTTGTCAAGAATAGTATGGTAGTTGGAAGTATTCTGTGGAAAAAATATCCTCCTACAAACACCTAGAAATTACAGATAAAACATAAAAAGCATCATTTAACTTATGTGTCTGAACTCTCTCTCTCACGCACACACACACACACATGCTCATGCTCTCTCTCTCTATGTATTTATTAGTACCTTTACTGACACAGCTTTCCTGTTTTTTGAATAATGGAACCCACATTTTTATTTTGTACTGGGCCTCACATATTATATAGTCAGCTATGATCCCCCCAAAAGAAGTAAACTTAGTGTTGCCTCCTGTTGGTTGTCCAGTAAGGCATCAAATAACAACAGAAACAAGTATATCTGGAATGAAAAATCCTCAACAATATTTCTCAGAATTAGAGCAGGAAGAGCCCAGTCATGTGTAAAATGAAATGGCCCTTACAAAGTCTCTGGGCCCTAGGTTTTAAGATCCTTCACTGTCAAAGTGGCAAAATCATGAAGCCGCTGGCAATATATCAATATGTGCATATATCTGGCATGAATCTACTACATAAATATTACTTTAAAGACTGGACTCATATATACAGTTATATATCATACATTGTTCATTTTAACCAGGAAACAATGAATTTTACCCTTTCATGGAAAATTACTTGAATGATGGTTTTTAGGACAGCACAATATGCCATCGGACACACATCATCATTTATTTGACCATATTTGTGAATGTGTAGTTTCAAAAATAAACATCATATATTTTTAAAACTGCCTTCAATTCTGATTATTTCCTAAGAAAAATTACAATTATTGCAACTTGTTTTTTTAATTTTAAAAGCTCTTCACAGATTATGGATATTCAATATTCACTTAGACTTTTTTTAAATTGATACTGTACCTTTTTATGGTGTTTGGCAAAAATGTTTTTAAATTTTGAAGAATTTATTCTCTTGATCTTTTCTTTGTAAAATTGTTTGCCTTTTCATTTGAATACTTTGAAAACTCTCTCTGGTCATAAGACTATTTAAATATTTACAAGTTGTTATAATCTAATCTGTGAGCCTCTGAGATTTGTGAATGTGGGTTTGGCAGTGGTTAGAAGTTGAAGATCATTAATTTATTCCTTAGTTATTATTGGATTGTCATATATTAAGGTATTCCCATGTATAAATTTCTTTTAAGACTATCTATTATGTTTCAGAGATTTGACTGTGGCCAATAAACAGCTATTAAAATTGTAATTTTAACTATCTTTCCTCAGATGAAGTTTGCACCCATTAAGAACCAGTTTACGCTTGTTAAGACCACCAGTTTGTAATGGTTCAGAGCACCAGTTCACAGAGCTCGGCTGCCTGGTACCTCACCTCTAGAGCCACCACTTACAAGCTGTGGAGTACTGGGTTGGTTTCCTAAGTATATTTGTCTCATTCTCATCATATTCAAAAGGTGATAATAACTACCTCTTGAGAGATGTAAAAATTAAATGATATTATGTACACACACACACAGTCACACACATGTAAGCACTGAAAATTGACTATGACATTTAAATATTCAATAAATGCCAACAATTTTTACTGACTCTAATAATGTACATTTTTCTCTCTATCATCTATCTATCATTTACCACTCCTGAAGCCTTTAACTTTCATTGCAATAGTTGTCTCTTATTTGTGTTTGGTTTTGATTAATTAACTAGTTAATAATTAACTAGTTAATTATTAACTAGTTAATTATTAACTAGTAGCATATACATGTAATTTTCTCTGTCTCTTGCTCTACAGTTCCTCACTTTACTTTACCAGTTACTGATGAAAATTAGTCATATTTTTATATTTATATCTCAACGAGGAAAAGTTTTATAACTAGTCTGTTTTTCCTTTGTTCTTAATTTTGTATTTTACTTAATTGCAGAATATATTCTTTACGTTTAAAATGATGCAACCTAATCCAAATATGGGCAGAAGACCTAAATAGACAGTTCTCCAAAGAAGATATACAGACTGCCAACAAACACATGAAAGAATGCTCAGCATCACTAATCATTAGAGAAATGCAAATCAAAACTACAATGAGATATCATCTCACACCAGTCAAAATGGCCATCATCAAAAAGTCTAGAAACAATAAATGCTGGAGAGGGTGTGGAGATGGAGGGAGGGAGATGCAAGAGGGAAGATATATGGGAACATATGTACATATATAATTGATTCATTTTGTTGAAAAAAAATGCAAATCCACAAGGCCATCACTTTGATTAATTGCATTCATATTTCTAGAATTATATCTGATTCAATAGATGGGATCACTCATTTTCTTTCAATAAATTTTCTTGAATTATATATTTTAGTTTCTTTCAGCAGCCATGGCTCACGGGCCCAGCCGCTCCACCGCATGTAGGATCTTCCCGGACCGGGGCACGAACCCGTGTCCCCTGCATCGGCAGGTGGACTCTCAACCACTGCACCACCAGGGAAGCCCCTCCCATTCATTTTGAGCACCACCGATAGCTCATTTAATAATATTTTTTTCTAATTTTTTACTGATTTTTCCAAAAATTCCTCTAAATTCTTGGGGAAATTTTTGAAGATAATTTTCATCTCTTCTTTAACCAAAGTTTTTGTGTGTGTTCTTCATGTGTCTCCTGTCACCTGTTCTTCCTGCCATTCCTGTTTCAGTAGTTTTGGTTCAGCCTGTTCAGGTGTTCCCCTCTCTTCTGGTAGCACATCTTTATATATATCATAGTAGCACTATATAACATTTCTTTTTCATCAAAAAGCTCCTCATTTCTCTTTTTGTTTTCAGTTTGTGTCATAGAGCAGAAGCAGAGAAATTAGTTTTCTATAAATCAATCCCTGAAGAAATTGAATTGTCTAGTTTAAAATATCTTTTGAGAAAAGGTAACATCTGTGATGTAGGAAAGGAATTCGAAATAAAGGAAATTATTTTTGAAGTATCGTATCTTTTTTCACTATTAGTGAATGGTATAGGCTAATGTTATCATTAAGTCTGTTAATCTAGAAGTTCCAAGCAAAACATTTAAGAGACTCTTGCTTCTTGTTTTTTAATAGGTATATGTGACATTTTGCCCTCATGTGCTAATATCTAAACTTAGGGTTTAATTCAAGAAAAAAGATAAATACTAAGCAGTTCATGGAAGGAAATATATTCATTCATTCAATTACTCCAGATAAAAACAAGTATCTGCAAATATTGACATATTTTATCTTATTTCATACCAAATAGTGAACAAAGTTTTGGAAGGTCACAGAAGCACTCAAAACCCTGATCCCTTATAACCTTTTATCCCCTCATCCTGTTTCTTGCTACAATATGTACGTTCTATGTCACATTGCAATACTTATTTTCTAAATACACTTTGTACATTCTCAGATCTAGGCATTTCTGAGCTTTTTCCTTAATCCAAAATACTTTCCCATACAATGACCTCTTGAAGGCCTGTCTTCCTTCTTTGGTCAGCTAATACATTACATCATTTGAGGACTCTTCCAACAGGTCCTGCGGTTGGCAGAAGTCTTCAGAAAAAAAAAAGGTCCTCTTAGGATTCCACACCTTAATCTCAGATACATGTGAATAAATGATATATCACTCCCTTAATAACATGTTTTTATAATGTAGTTGACCTTAACATAGGGATGTTATCTAAGTGAGACTGATCTAATCACACAAGCCCCTTTGAAAGCACTGAATTTTCTCCAGTTAGTACAAAGAAGAGGAAATCAGAAGGATTTGAGGCAAGAGAAGCATCTCAGCCACAGTTTCTAGACATAAAAATGAAAGGGCCACATGCTAAGGAAGGTGGGCAGGCTCTATTTGCTGAGAGGTCCCTGGCTAACAGCCAGCAAGGAAACAGAATTCTCCGTCCTACAGCTGCAAAGAAAAATCTTGCCAACAACATGGATAAGTCTGGAAGAGAATTTCTCCCAAGGATCTCCAAATAAGAACCCATCTAGGCCAACATCTTGATTCTGGTCTTTAGAGACCCTAAGCAAAGAAACCAGCCAACTCCAACAAGACTTTAGACTTACAGAACTGTGATATAAATAAATGGATATTGGGTATTGTTTAAGCTGCTAAATTTGTGGTAAACTGTTATTTAGTAATCGAAAACTTATATGCTCCCCCATCCCCCAAATTAAGCTTTTCAATCCTTCCTCTCAGTAGGAAAGATTCCTTTCACTCATGCATAAATCCTTCTACTCTTCCAAGTCTCTCTCCCTTATAAGAAAATCTTAGAGTGTAGGGGATATACCTTTGCCATATTTATTTATATCCCACATATAAGACATTATCTAAAAGTAGATATTCTATTGAAGATATTTTAACAAATGTTATAAATACTGTTCTTTATGCTGTTCTTCCATATTTGCTGTTGCTTCTAAGAAAAAGTAGGTCAGCACAGTTCCAAGTGGCAGTTTGGATAGTCTTCTTCCATCTCATGCATCTAATCTCATGATAACAGAAAAAGTGACTAATAAGTACCTGTTTCCTAGATGTGCACCTTACTTCACAGTACTTGATATTCTCAACTTATATGCCTATATACTCAGGTTTCAGTGAGGTAGAGTTCATTTTTTTCCAATATAAAAATACAAGTCTTCCTCAGAAATTTGATGAAGGTATAACAGTTATTTATATTTCAGGTAGAAAAAATTTATAGGATCCTTTTTGATATTGTGTATTTTTGATTCAGAGAATAGAGTCATCATTTCCTGTTGTATTGTTTCTATAACTTACATATCAAATACTTCATAATTAACTTGTAAAAGCTGTATATAATCTTCAAATTTTGCTACACTGTGATAAATTACTAACTGTGGTAAACTATATATTTGTCACGAAGAACTGTATTTAGATTATTATGGTTATGAAAAATTTGATTGAAATATTTGCTCATATATAGAATTCTCACACTGATAGTAATTGCTCAAAGTAAAAATCTTTTTATCCATTACACAATGTACTTCATATAATGCACACATGGTTATCAACCTTCAAGGCCACTTTGCTCATTTACCCTTTTAGCTTCATTAAAGTACCTATGTTATTAAGAACAGTCAGAGCTTCTTTAACGATTCCATACACAAAATTTTTCTGAATTATTATTCAATTGAAATAAACTATTTCAAAATATTTATGAAGAACATAAACACACAAAATACCAGAAAATAAAGCTTTTGAATTGCTTATATATATTATATATAACATATATATATATATATAATAACTATAATCTGAGAGCATGGCAAGGTATTGACAGCCTCCCTTTTGATGACGACAAATCTAGGGACATCTATAGGGCTTTTAAGTCACATCTCACACTTTCCAGCTCTTATTTTCTATTTTTTCAAAGGCCTAGAAATTTTTTCTTCCAAGATTTACTTCCTACTGTATTCATGAATTTGTAAGATGAAGAATTTGCACAATTCTGCAGTAAGGGTTGCCAAAACAGAGCAGCAATAAAGCTTATCAGTTAAGAGCACAGGCTCTACAGCTGCACTGCTTGCTCCTGCCTATATGGCCTTGGTCAAGTCACCAAATATCTTCATGCCTCAGTTCTGGCAAATTTTAAGTGGAAAAAATTATCTTACAGTATCAATTATCTTATAGGCTTGTTGTGAGAATTAAATAAGGATTAATATATACAAACCTTTTAGAACATTATTTGACACAGTAATAAATATATAAATAAGAGGTTCTTTACTTGCAATTATAAAATGTTATGTAGTGTCCCTAGAAAGTGTCTGACAACAACTTCTTCATTTTATAGCAGGAGAAACCCATGGGCAGCACGGTAGAGTGAAAAACATAGTTTCAGGTTCATAGAGTCTATCTTTTGACTCAGGGATAAGCCATCCCCTTGGGGTAAGTTATTTAACCTTTTCTAACTCTGAATTTCATCATCTTTACAATAATATGTAGAATTTTGTTATCTGATGATATAGCTTAATTATTTCAGTATCACTGGAATAAAAAAGATTTTCAACAACTTTAGCCCTTTCCCCACGTTCCTTCTGCAACCCATTCTTTAAATATCTGTATTCTCAGAGGATCCAGCATTTTTTAAATTCTCATTATACACTTTCTGGGAAATATCATGAATTCTAATATGATTTATCCTATTAAGTAAATAACATCCAAATTTGAACACTTTCCCACCTCCAGACTAACTACTTGGCATATATTCACCCATAGTCATTTTCAGATTGACAGAAACCAAAAAAATTCAGTATCTTACTTTAAGGCACATTACCTCCAAGGCTCTTGTAGTCATTTATTTTAACCCCTGAATTAAAGTAATCATTAATTCCTCCTTTTAGTCTAACTCATACAATATAATAATGCTGTTGGAATCTGCTTCAAAAATGAGTTACAGGGCTTCCCTGGTGGTGCAGTGGTTGAGAGTCTGCCTGCCAATGCAGGGGATGAGGGTTCGTGCCCCGGTCCGGGAGGATCCCACATGCCACGGAGCGGCTGGGCCCATGAGCCATGGCCGCTGGGCCCGTGCGTCCAGAGCCTGTGCTCTGCAGCTGGAGAGGCCACAACATTGAGAGGCCCACGTACAGCAAAAAAAAAAAAAAAAAAAAAAAAAGAGTTACATATGAAGACCTTTCTCCCTACCTGAATGTTATTTCTTACTAGGTCTTTTACAGCAACTCTCCTTTTGAGTTGCCTGGCACCAATTTCAGTGTTTATTGATCACCTAGCTGGGTTTTGAGGATACAGCACTGAAAAGAACCCAAGTTCCTGTTCTTGAGTTCATTGGTAATTTCAATATGGTATGAAATGTTTGACAGTAAAGATAAACATAAGGTAGTGCTTGGGGGCCTAAGCCAGTCTCACAGTAAGAGGAGACATCCTAGATAAAGTAAACCCCACTTGATGTCCAAGTAGAATTTTACTTTTGTACTCTAACCTTCGATCACTTTTTATTTCTTAACTTTTACTTTTCTTTACCAGGCTTTTATAAATGTATGGCCTTTTTACATATCATGCTATTGCCTGAAATATTGTTTCCATCTGAACTCATATCCTTCTTTCAAGATCCTTTTCAAAATTCTATTTCACATTGACAATTTTTCTGTTGTGCCCCCTTTTACCTGCTTATTTTATAGCTTTCACCCTGATTTGCTCTTAATTATTTATTTAGATTTCTTTTCTAACACACTGAAGTGAGTATTACTTCTATATTTCCAGAGCTTAGTTCCTCTTACTCAGTAGGTGCTTGGTTATATTAATGCCAGGAATACTGATACAATAATTAAAAATGAATATATTGGGGGATTAAGTTGTACCAGTTAAAGTGCTAAGGGTCTTATCCTGTTAAACAAGATCTATTTTTATTCTCATTCCATAGTTGAAAGAAGAGAGGAGAGTAGAAGACTGAGAAATTTGCTCAAGGTCACAGAGCAGATAAGGATCAGATGGGATGGGACCAGGACACTTCTAACTCCTAAGGACAGGCTCTGAACCACTGTTATGTTGAATGGTCAGCAAAAGTTATTTAGGATCAAAGTAGCTTTCACAGAAGGGATAATTCCAAACTTACATGTCTGACTGACCTCTTTTAAACGGCTGAAAATATGATCTTTTAGATAATCTCTTACCCTTATTGCATCATTTTTCTTTGTGTGTGCAGTAATCTGTTCTGGGTTTGTAGGAAATCAGTCAATCTATATTAACATGGTAGATCGAATTCTGAGATAGAGTACAAATATTTTATATTTTTTTAAATTACAGCATTGCCTTTGTGGATTGTTGAGATCTAGCCTAGCAAATCATTGATTTTATTCATTCACTTATTAATTCTATAAACGTGTATTATGGCCCCACTATGTGTCTGGAGTTGTCCTAGTTGTTGGGGAATCTATAGCAGGAGGATATTACACATTGGTCACCATTTGCAATATAGTCCTATTATCCTATGATGGAGGTATACACATGTATAAAGAGACTTTTTTAATGTTATCAAATTCAGCCTATGGAAGAAGTAACTTCAAAAAGCTTCATGAAGTATTAGCCAGGGAAGGAAGAATGAAAGGGCCAACAGATGATTCAGGAGTTTGGTAAAAGAAGGAAGGCAGTCACATCAAGGAATTGCAAATGATCCATATAACTAGAGCACAGTGTGCATGTTGAAGAGCAATGAAGGCATAAGCTGGAGAAGCTTTTCTTTCTGAACTCTGTGAGCAGCTGAGAGGAAATTAAAGGACTAGAGTGAGGATACAATTTGTATTTTAGATAGAATATACTGGAGAAAGGAGAACATATGAAGAAAACATTTTGGCTGGAATGATATAAATGTTGTTATTGGTTATCAAGAGAATGGCTATGAAAGGATGTACAAGTTTGAGGTGTCTGTTGGGCATCCTGATGTTTATTACTCAGGTCCCAAGCAGTAAACTATGGCACACTCTAAGGAAGGGGTTAGCAAACTATGGCCCAGTTGCCAAATCAGGCCTGCTGCCTATTTTTTATAAACCATGAGCTAAGAGTGGTTTTTATAGATGAACATTTCTATTTAATTTGATGATAGGGAACACTAACCATAAAATCCAGTTAAGCAATATGTTATCCCCTGCCCCCCAAAAACTAATCCCACTCTTCTCATTACTAGACAATTATTAAAAAAACATATTCAATTATTATATTTTGAACAGTCAAAAATAAAGTGTAGTTTTGATATAAAAATATACTCAATTTTGACTCTTGGCTTGCAAAGTCTGAAATATTTGCTATCTGGCCCTCTAAAGAAAGTGTGTTGACGCTTTCTCTAAGGAGTAATTAAAATATTTAATTAAGGGATTTTTAAGAAAGAAATGGGCAAGATTAATGGGACTACGAGTGAAAGTAAATCACCCAGGGGTTAGGAAGTACAGGAAGTCGTTATCATCTCATGGACCTAAAGGCCAAAGGAAAGAAGACTTTATTGGCATTCAGTTGGAGATACAGTCCCAGAAGTGATGCTGCCTCACAGGAGCCATGAAATTAATGAATTCAGCTACTGCAAACCTCTTCACAGCAGGGAGTAATAAATAACCTGACAGCTTTGCAGAAATGATACCCTGATCTCTCTCTCCTGTCTTTTTCAATCTCTCACAATGCCTCTCACTGGCCAAATCCATCAGAAAGTCAGGAGGCAAGGGAGCCCAGTACTCCACAGAGTACCGCTTCCCAGGTCACAGATATGATGGAAAAGAATGGGGACTGGATTTGTAGTGACAAATAGAGAATTGCCAGTACAAAATGCAAAATATTAATAGGTATTTGGATGTAGGCATATAGAATGCAGAAAAGAAAACTGGGCAGAACACGTAGGTTTTAGAAGCTTTAGGCACTTGGTGGTTATTGAATTTATTGATCTATATAAGGCTTTTCAAGATTACTTCCAGTTAGAAGAGGATGTGGGGTGAAAACAAAACCATAAGTAACATAGGCATTTAATAAATAAAGAAGAATAGCTTGCAAAGAAGTTATAAAGAGGAAAAAATATTAAAAGCTAAAAAGAATGCCTCCTGAATTATATGAGTTTAATAAAGATGCATGAATTAATTGATTGCTATCCAAGTGCTTGTGGTTTAAAAAGGAAAGGTAAATAATATATGAATTCAACCACTTTGGCTCAAAATGTATATTTGTGTGAATACAGGTCCTAATTTCAAAATAATTCTCAAATTCTACCATCCTTCACTACCATTATGGCTAACATTCTGCAGGAGTCAACAACAATTCTTACCTAATCTACTGCAGCAGTGTCCAAACTGACTCTGAATTTCTACCTGTGTTCTACAATGTATTTATCACACAACAGCCTGAAAGAACTTTTGAGAAATGTTACTTCATTCTCTTGTTTCAAATCCATTTGAAACACTGTCTTCACATTTAAAATACAACCCAAACTTCTTCTTATGGCTCCTCAGAAGAAGAGTGTTCCTGAATTTTCTGTATTGAAGACCTCTATCCATTTTATGGCCCTCATTCTGTTTCATTCTAATTCATAGACTTTACCACCATTTGAAATTGTGTTGTGTTTTCTTCTTTATTTTCTGCATTTCATTGTAAAGAAGGCTTGTTGAAGATTACACAATCATCTCCCTGTTCATGTCTCTATCTCCAGTGTTTATGTATCAAGTGGGGGATTGAATTCCATCATTGCCAAGTAGCTTGATTAGAACACCCACCATTCCCGAATCTCAAATAAAAGTACAACTATACTGATGGATTATTAGATGCATGGCTATACACATTTGTTAGTAGGGATTAAAGACAAAGCAACATGTGAGCAGTGGTTGGAGATAAGCATGATGAAGCCATAAACGTTCTGTGCCTATGTGCCTTTATTGGCAGAAGATGCATTTGTTCTTCGAGGTTCCTCTCCTTTCATAATTAATTTCTGGTAGTTCCTCTGATATGTTTCCATTATTTGCAGACCCAAACTTATATCACTATTACTTCTGACAACCTCAGCCCATCTCATCAAGTCACTGGACCTTGTTTCTAGTCCAAGTGTGGACTCAAGCCACTTCATTTATTTCCCGAAGGCCCAGCAGAGACCAAGACTGTAGTCAATAATGAACTGCAGCTAACACTGTGTTCAGGGACCCCTTGTGTTAACAAGTCCTAATAAGTGAACCTCAGGGCTTCTTCCTAAATCAAGTTAGATTCCTATATAACAGGAAGCCAATAACAATTTCTATATCTTTACTTTCAGAGACCTAGCTTCCAAATTATTCAGACCTCAAAAGCAAAAGCATCCTCTCTTTCTCACTTAAAGTGTTCAGATTCCATAGCAGAAGGGCCTCAAGTGAGGACACTTGTGTTCTCCAGAAGAAATATCCCACACCCAAAAGGTGGTTGACTTCAAGAGACCAGAACAAAATAATCAGAATAATCAACAGTGCAATTCCCAAAGTCCAGATTTTTACATATTAAATAGATTCAGTTACATCAGTCACATTTTAAGTAATATCTGATCTAATGCATAGTTATGAAAAATGCATCTCTAATTCTTCAAGGGCACAGACTGCTTAAGACAAATTTAATATATGTTTCTCAACAAAACACAGTCATATCTCTCAATCTTCAGCTTCTGAATTCAGATTTATAGTGACATCTCAGTTTTCTCCAAGAATAATAGGCAGGCACTTGCTTTAAATTAGTCTAAAAAAAGGCCCACCATGGTAATTTTTTTCCCCAAAACCCAGGAATTCCCTTCCAGAAGTAATTTATTCTCTTCCTCCAGATGCTGAAACTGCCAACAATCTATAAAGGTCATTTCCCTCGATTTGAACATAGAAGTTAATAAATCAATATATTTCTCACCAGCTACCTAGTTATAATATATATCATATAGAATCACTTCCTACTGCTTAAAAGTCTTACAAGTCCTCCTTTGCATATTAAATAAAGTCTAAAGTCCTTAACTAATTTCACAAGTTGCTTTATAACATTTCTGTAACCCACCTATTTTTTTATATTTCCTGCTACCACCTTACCAGTCTGTTCTCTATTATCTTGCCATCCAGAAAAAAACTCATTTACCTCTTCATATATTTAATTAAGTATTTCTTAAGTGCAGAGTATGAAGCATGCCATGCTGTTTGGGGGCTGGGGATCCAGTAAGATTAAACCACATCCATGCCTTCAAAGAGCTTAAGATCTAATAAATAAATCAGACACTAAAACATACATAAATATGAGAGTTTGAAAAAAGGAAAGGAAGAACACGATGTTCCAAAACTTTTAACATGGAAATGTAAACTAGTTTTGGACATCAAGGAAAGCCTCATTGTAGAAATATTCTTATCATGAGAATTAAATAATAAGTAAAATTTTCCCATATTTGGTGTTTAGGGAATAGGAGGAAACTGTTCAAAAGCAGAAGGAACTTTTCATGCTGTTGTATTTTACTGGCTTTCTTACCTGCCTATACAGTGAGTTCTCTCTCAAATGTCTTTGTGACCATATACAAAATGCAACCCCCATTTTAAAGCCTTCCCAAAATCTCAGCCTGCATTTGTCATGCTTACCAGCTTATATTTCCATTGATATAATCATTGATTACATATTCTGTGTTGCCCCCTAGATAAAAATGTCTTTAAGAGTGGAGAATCATACAAGGTTTTAACCTCTCCACACTCTTCCAGGTCTTAGTAGAACCTAGTAGGTGACAGTAATATGAGTTCAATTAAGGGAAATTTTGGTCTAAAGAGGCTCAGTTACCTGCCTAACTCAAACAACAAGTCAATGCAAAGTCCAGATGAAACCTAAGCCTTCTAGTTTTGAATCCTGTGTTTTCCATCAATATTTCATGAGGTTATTAGTTTTGATACTATTGCCCTAATTTTCAGAGCTTCTGATTCTGTGGAAGATTTTCTTTTAATGGAAATAGAGCAAACAATCCCAATCAGGAAGCCGAGATCGTGAAAAGTTGTCTTGAGGTAAGAAAACACTGGAATGAAATGTTCATTTTCTCCACCTCTGCATTCTTACAACAGACAGGAAAGCTTTCTGCATGCCTTAGTAGGTTCGTGTGCAAAGTACTTGGATTGCCTTCCCCAGCTTCATTCTACTCTCCTTCTATTCAAAGACAATAGGGTTTTTTTAAAAAATTCCACCTTAATTTATAGCTAAGATACTGCATGTAAATTAAGATTTACCAATTAGATGCACTTGTGTGAAAATCAGAAAATGGGATGGCTGATAGCATTTTCAGATGCTAAAGGAAGACAGAAATTCTCTGAGAGAAGTGAGTGATAGCCAGAACTGACCTGCACATCTATTGCCGGTCACCAGTTATGAGTGTGGCATGTGCAAACCTGACCTTCTCCGGCTCTTTGGCAGTAGTAGTGGTGAGGTCTAAAATCCAAAGACCTAATAGCAATGTACTAACTTGTATTTATCTATCCCTTCCAAAGATTAGATAAGTATCCAAATCCCTGGGTTCAATTGTTTTCTGGTAGATGTACCTGGGAAATTTGTTTTCTGAGTAGTCCTGACTAATACAGAATATTCAATAATATTTACCAGCAGATTCACCTTTAAAAAGTCTTACATGATCTTTGTGTCTTTACTTCCTTATATATTGCCCAGAGTGCCACGGCTCTATGTTAAAATATATGAGATAACATGGAGATTGCTGGATATTCCCCAGGAGCTGACACCAGGAAGTAAACTAAATCTGGACATATTTTATGATTAAGAGGCCTTCTATGGATTTAAGAGTAATCATCAAATGCATAAGTAACAGTGATTAATCAAAATCCATTTCATAATGTCCCAAACTCTTTCTAATTGGTTAAGCTCTTTACATACTTTAGTATTTTAGCATCTTAAATATGACTCTCAATTAGTATGCACTTTTATTACCCCTAAATATGATACTTAAATGACATTGAACATCATCAGAAAAAATAGTCTCCTACTGCTTCCTAAGTGCTGAGTCAAAGGCAAGGAAGTTATGAAAAATAAATGAGGTAAAGCTGAGATGCTTATTCTCAAAGCAGGAGGCACTAATCTTGTAACAATGCTCTGTTCCACTAACATTGTTATTGCTGCCACTGGGAGTGATTGATGGGAGTTTAATCATTTTATCTAATAGCTCCAGGTATCAGAGAATGATATGTGCTACACTACAGATTTTAGAACATTTCAAAGTTTTCCAAAAGTAAAAAAATCAGGTACAAAGCTGCAATTTTTTCCTTTCCTTCACCTGAAATAATCTGGGGGTCCTCTGATACTAATTACACAGAACTCAAGATTATATATATCTTTCTGTTGGAGGATAAAAATAGTAATTGAGTCCAAATGTTAGATTATTCCTACTGAAAGATAAAGGTAACATACTCCTAACTATGTGTTTCAAGTGGTGAGCATTTAAAATAAACAAGATAATTTTGCACTCATTTGACAACATTACACAGTTTAGTACAAACTCTTGTAAACATAGGCAATATATAAATGACACTGGCCATATTTCTTTTTTTTATTTTTTAGAGAAACTTTTTTATTAGTTTAGGATTAACTAGATAGTTTAACTAGTACCTGATGCCAAACAATCAAATAATAACATATCTAATTGTTATGCTAATATCCAATGTCAGTTTATTTATCTAATCCATAGGAGAGAGAGACTGAACTCAATTCCAGTGAAATAAGAGATAGGAGAGTTTTTAAGTGCTTTAGTGGAGAGGACTAGAGGACATTGTGGGGAGGTTCATCACTGTGATCAAGAGATCTGTATTTTCTAATAGACTTCTATTGAATTAGGGCCTTACCCTCCCACAGAGACTAGGAAACAGAGGCTCTGTCTTTCCTGATGATTATATTTCAAAGAGGTGGATCCCAGGTCTTTGAGAAAGACATTCTTGAGTGTTAAAACTGGCAAGAGACTGGAGATTTACATGTCAAAGGAGCAGGGAAAGAATTTACAATTGCAAATTCTCTAAAGTAAATGCTCAAAGAAAAGAAAGGTCAGGGGTCTGGAGTCAAGAAGAAACCTGCCTAACATTTAGCCCAGTTGAAGGGAATGCTAAGACCAGACCCTCTTGGTCACTAACCATATGGAAAAATATCAATAATTGACTGGAAAATTCTTATTTGATTACAAAACTATAGCTTATTAAGTTAAAGAAAATAAGGGCTTAGAGTTTTGATTCAAACACATATTTTTAAGGTAACATGACAATATAGATTGCTTCAAACTTACGCTATTGCCAGTTCACTGATATTTCCCTTTTAGGATAACAGTGTGCCATTTAAAGTCACTTTATTTTCTTATCTATTCATCCGTCCATCCATCTGTCCATCCTTCCCTTCCTCCCTTCATCCTATGTTATACTGACCTATTCAGAATTTGACATAGTAAATATCTTTAAATTCCTCCCTACATTCTACAATCCACTAATTTAACAAAATTCCATTCAAATGATTTTATATTTTGACATTTTAACATAGAAAATATGTATTTTATATATTTATCCCTGCTGGGCTTATTTTGTTTGTTCTAAATTTGTGTTTCTACTTCAACAGATAATGCTTTTTTTCACTATTCTGGTTATTTCTTGGTAATAAGACTCTTTTGCCTAAACAGTACAGCTTAAACTATATGCCCACTTTGTTTTCATCTTTCCTGGCTGTATGGTCTTAATCTTGTGAGATTTTTGTCATTTGAAACCGTTATCTTCATCACTTTTGTTTCTTTGTGTACCTTTTCCTGTTGTTTCCTAGTTCTTAAAATGTTCTAGTAACAAGTTTTAGGCTAATCAAATGCTTGAACAAGGATTATACTTATTTTTACTTAAAAAATGTTTCCTACTAATGCCTTCTGTTATACTTAATCTTTCAGCTCTACATTTTGAAGCATTTTTTTAAAATGGGTTTGCAGTTTAAGCTTGCCCATCTCCACAATTAAAGAATTATATGATTATTCTATTAATTTTACTTGGATAAAACATACGCTTTATGCCTGACTCTTCAGTTAAATTGCTTATTTTTATCTTAAAATTTTTTCAGGACAATTTTAATACTTTTAAGAACACTATATAGGAACATATTTTCTTGAGTACCGTCTAATGGCCAGGTGCTATGATAAGCAACTTACATAGATTACCTCATTCAATTCTCAGGACTGGACTATTATTAGCTTATAATATCATGATATTATGCCCATTATTAGACTCTATGATCCTCATGCTTTGTACTGCAAAAAATAAAAGTACATTTGAAGCTTGCTAAAATGCAGGTTTTCTAAGTCTAACAAGAGACATTTAATTTGATATATCTGGAACTATTGCATCTATATATGCATCTATTACTTGACCCCAGGTAACTGTGAAGCAGATGAATTTCTAATCAGATCTTAAGGAAAAGAGTTTTACAGCAAATGATTTTAAGAAACGTTAAACATTAAACATTCATCAGCTCTCTATAGAATTTAAATCAAGTATAAAGAATAGTATATAGGTAATGCCATAACCTTTTGATATTTCTCAATATTCTATGTAGTATATACTCATTAAAATTACAAATATTTTAATAAAAATTTATTTTAAAACTTCTTTCAAATTAAGTACCCATGTGTAAATTTCACTATTATTCTCTACTAATTCAAGATTAGTTACATTTAAAATTTCACCTTTCATCAGTTAAAATCAAGATATTCAATTTTTATATTAGTTCACTAATTTATTCACATGCATCCTGAAAGACCTTTATTAGATTGATTTTACATCCTTTGAGATTCTCATGTGTTCATCTTAGATGATTTGAAAATGGTATAGTGGGATGTTGTGTGTGTGTGAGAATAAATTCTTTCTATGAGCAACAGAAATGAAAGTTGTTCAGTTAGTCAATTCAGTCATTTCCACACCTCTTCCAAATAGATTTAAGTGACATTCACAGAATATCTTCTAAAGTTCATATAATCTGTTCAATTTTTTTTCTTTCTTTCTCAATGAGAAGGAAATAGTCACACGAGAGGTCTACAAACCCTTCTTTTCCATTACTGAGGATTTCCATCTGGGAACGAAAGAGGATGACATAACATGCTTACAGATCTGTACAAGATGATAGGTCTACTGAAAAACACACTAATGCTATTTACTAGTAGGAGAGGTTTTTCTGTGGAATGCTTTTAGTAGGATGTACCTAATTTGCCTAAGATTGCTTATGGTAACCTGGAATGTGAAGATTTATAGAGCATGGTTCTCTGGAAAGTGTCCTAAAAGGTATGTGACTATATGCTTATAAAATACAGATGTTGCATGATCAAAATAGCTCTTTCATCTTAAGTAAGGTAGATTCATATGTTAGAACTATCACAAAAATTTTGGCCGTAATACATTTGGATGTAGGTAAGAAGGACCTGAAGAGCTATGGTTGGTGGTCCTTGTTTTTCTCCCTGCTTCACTAATGATCTGTAGTTACTTATATCCTTGATACATGGTAAAATCATTTACTTGAGTGAGTCTGATTTCAAAATTTAATTCTTCGTGTTTTCTCACTTATCATACATGACATACTTCCCAACTGGTTGTGATATACATTATTAATCAAAATGATAGGTTATTTCACTATGGTGGAGAAATTTATCAGGTTAAATATCTACATTCATATTTATCAGTATTTTTATCTGTCCATCTATATTTACTTTTATCTATATCTACAACTGTGTCCATGTGTATATCTATATATATCTAGATATAGATATAAAGATATGTGTTTACATATGTAATATATACTTACACTTTCTATCATGAGTATATGTATTTTTTAGTGAAAATTAAATATAATAGTTTGATAATGTGTATTCAGACACATAATTAACAACTCTAAATATTTTACAGATTTGCAACCTAAAACTAAAGTGTGGCAGCGGCAGTTTTGGAGGCTAACTTACAGTAAATCACCAGCCTTCACCTCTCGCTAATGGGATGTAACTGAACAGAGCCACATCCAGGGAAGTAACTGGGGCAAAAAAGTACTTCACCTTGAAAAGCTTCTGGGGTGAAGATTTATTTTTTTTAGAGATTAAGGAACAAGATTTCATTACGATGGGCATTTTAAGTAAAAGATGTGTGCTTATCTTGCATAACTTACAGTATCTCATGTGCTTCACATGTCTGTCAACCTCCTGAGATTCTTGCAACCAGCATTAATGAAACAAGCATCCATGGATACTTATTTCATCTTCTCAACTATCCTACTTGTTGTCTTCATATAAAAGGGAACTCAAACATGGTAAGGTCAGAGTTCGTTCTTTTGATGCCCATTATTTTGATGTATTATTTTAATTAATATAAACTTAATAATTTTAATTGACTTCTTTCTTAATGCCTGTCCTCTCTCCTTGCTGAAGAGGGATGATAAAGACTGAAAGACAAATAATAGCACAACCCTATCATTATTTATTTTTGCCTTAGCAAATGGAGTTACTAAACTCAGACATACTTAGAGTAGCATCTTGTGAGAGCAGCACTGGTGTGAATTCAACCTAGATTAGATAAATTAACAAGCATATTAATTATTTTAAATATCCACATAAAAAGAGATATACATCAATTAATTTTGTGGAGGCATTCTAAGATCATAAGAACCTATCTGTATTGATCACAGAAGAGTGATACTACTTTAAAACTTGTGGTTCCCCTGAAGTTTATACAAATCTTTTACAAGCTGTTGCTACCTAGAATGGTTCTATACAAAGTGTCATTCAGGATTGTTGCTAGGGATCATGAATTGTTTGTTTTTGGTCCATGACGACATAAGTACAGAAATTGAAAGTAAGTATTTAGAAACTTTTATAGCAATTTGACATTGATGCAACAACCTAAAATGGGATCAGTGAGCTTGTCTTATGGAACAAGTTATAGTCCAGTTAGTGGGCTGTCAATGTCACAAGTGGAAAAAATTATGTGCTAGGAACATTTTACAACACTGATGCTTTAAGGTAAGTTTGCCATATGTAAAAAAACAAAACAAAACAAAAAAGTAAAAATAATACAATATCAAAATTATTTCACTGAAAGAATTTAACTATAAAGTGAATGACTGCAGAAAGATTGAAGATAGGCATGAAACGTGTAACATTACTGAGTTATTTTTGAACAGAAACTGAAGTGAATATTCTGTGCTTTATTAAATTACACTAAAAACCTCCTTTCAGTTCCCAATGAATTGGATATTAAAAAAATAAAATATGAACTGGTCATTCAACACATATTGAGAAGTTTTGACCTACAGCATAGCTTGCGGCCACCTGAATCAAGGTAGCAAAAGCTCCCTTAGGTCAGCTGGGATCCTTTGCATATGAAAGCACTAGGACATTTTTTATCTAGAAAAACAAGGACCAAAGTAATTGCAAAATGGGTGGAACAATTATCACAGCAGATTTGACTCATCTCCAATATATTTATGATGCATATTAACCACTTCATTTCTTGATTATTTTCATAACTAAATCACTTATCACATATCTGAATCCATTACTTTACTAATTAAGAAAATAAGCAACACTGATCATCAGCAGTGCAATTGATGGCTATATGTTCTAACTGCAGATATTATTACCTTCAAGAACTGAAATTTTCAGCAGGAAAAATTTTAGATGTTAAGTTTTAAAGTCTCTATCCATAAAACAAAAAAAATATTTAATATTTGAAGAAACGTGTTCAAGAGGAAAATTGTACCTAATTGCCAAAATATGTAAAATAATATTTCTAACTTAAAAATCCCAAGTCAACCAATGGCTATAGAAATGGTAGGGATAGATACATTTCTGACTCATCACTTTCAGTATGGTGGTAATGAAGCTACCAGGGTCACTGAAGACTGAGATCTGTATCAATTATTTTCTCTTTGCACCAATTTCTCATTTTTACTTCACTAGAGCCATACCGTATTTCTAATTTAGCTGTTCAAAGCATAGAAACAGGATTTAAAATTTGGTACACAATCTGAAGATAAATAATCCATCATATTGTGATAGAAAACTCAAATTTTAGTTACTCAGATAAAACCACTTTCATTAAAAAACACGTTATATATTAGACAATCAAATCCCTTCATTAAATTCTATTAACAAAATTAATAAGCAATTCACCCAATGCATTGCTCTCTTTATCACTGGTTTACTTTGAATTACTAAACAAACCTCAGATTAGAAGACCCCATATGAATTTCAAATACCACATATTTATTTAACCAATAAATACTGCATATACCTTTTTGTATGCATGTGAAAAAAACTACAGTATTTGTTTTTCTTTCAAGGACAATAGAATCTACTAGATTTAAGTACAACTAGTAAGTTGTGCTAAAGAATAGAAAGGAGAAAATAAATTCAGTTGCCAGCTAAGTGGTGACCTTCACCTTCTCCAGAGACCCTAGGCACCCTGGGGAAAAAGTACTGAAACTATTTTTTTGTTACAGCATTGCTACTTACTAGGTATCCCAGAATCAGGGTCTGCACGACTTAACTTTTATCCTTTGCTCTCTGTAGTTTTGTATATTTTAAAGATGTGAGAAAATGGATATGGCTGAAATAATGATGTTTTGAAACTGTAGATGAGATCCAACCTCAAGAGTTCCTAGTATTTCTCATCCCATTCCTTGATGTTTCCTCACTTAAAATGTCAGTATTCCTTGTACAAAATAAACCACACTGCTACAAAATGCGGTGCTGTCACACATGGATGTTTTGAGTAGTCTTGAGGAGTTGGAATTTTTCCACATATAGCTTGTTTTATCAAACGGTAGATGTTCAGAGAAAACAAAAAGTTGATTATTGTCCAACCAAAAGACATATACTGAGATAACTTAAGAGAGGGATACAAACTAATACTTGCCATACTGGCTATTTTTCTTCAATTACAAAACAAAGAAAATAATTTTCTACCAACTTTGGTGCACCGTCTTTTACAAGCTTGGCCCCATCCTTACTTTTTCCAGGATGAACTAAACTTTAACAAGATGTTTTATTTTAGTGACAAAGTTTTAAAGCTTTAATGACACAGTTGTAAGTTGCATAACACACTATTAAGACCAAGTCAAAGAATTAGAAAACGTAATTTTAGTTTTAAAAAAACTAAAACCACTGCCACTACTATCAATTCCTTTTTTAAAATTAAACTCAAATTTGAACTTCAAGTAAAGCTTAAATCAATCTTATATTCATATAAACTCATCTGTACCATAGGAATATATAAAAACTTGTTGAGAGGGCAGACAGCAGAAGGAAGAAAAACTGCAATCTGGCAGTCCGTGGAGAAAAAAAAAAACACATTCACAGAAAGATAGACAAGATGAAAAGGCAGAGGGCTTTGTACCAGATGAAGGAACAAGGTGAAACCCATGAAAAACAACTAAATAAAGTGGAGATAAACATCCTTCCAGAAAAAGAGTTCAGAATAATGATAGTGAAGATGATCCAGGAATTTGGAAATAGAATGGAAGCAAAGATCGAAAAGATGGAAGAAATGTTTAACAATGACCTAGAAGAATTAAAGAACAAAGAGAGATGACCAATACAATAACTGAAATGAAAAATACACTAGAAGGAATCAATAGCAGAATAACTGAGGCAGAAGAACGGATAAGTGACCTGGAAGACAGAATGGTGGAATTCACTGCTGCAGAACAGAATAAAGAAAAAAGAATGAAAAGAAATGAAGAGAGACTAAGAGACCTCTGGGACAACATTAAACACAACAACATTCACATTATAGGGGTCCCAGAAGGAGAAGAGAGAGAGAAAGGACCAGAGAAAATATTTGAAGAGATTATAGTCTAAAACTTCCCTAACATGGGAAAGGAAATAGCCACCCAAGTCCAGGAAGTGCAGAGAGTCCCTGCACTTATCCAACACTTATCCAAGTGTTTCTCCTTGGATAAGTCCAAGGAGAAAGCCCAAGAAAGGATAAGTCCAAGAAACACTTATCCAAGTGTTTCTCCTTGGATAAGTCCAAGGAGAAACACAATGAGACACATAGTAATCAAACTGGCAAAAATTAAAGACAAAGAAAAATTATTGAAAGGAACAAGGGAAAAATGACAAATAACATACAAGGGAACTCCCATAGTGTTAACAGCTGATTTCTCAGCAGAAACTCTACAGGCCAGAAGGGAGTGACATGATATACTTAAAGTGATGAAAGGGAAGAACCTACAACCAAGATTACACTATCCGCAAGGATCTCACTCAGATTCGACGGAGAAATCAAAAGCTTTACAGACAAGTAAAAGCTAAGAGAATTTGGCACCACCAAACCAGCTCTACAACAAATGCTAAAGGAATTTCTCTAAGTGAGAAACACAAGAGAAGAAAAGGACCTATAAAAACAAACACATAACAATTAAGAAAATAGTCATAGGAACATACAAATCAATAATCACCATAAACGTGAATGGATTAAATGCACCAACCAAAAGACAGAGGCTTGCTAAATGGATACAAAAACAAGACCCATATATATGCTCTCTACAAGAAACCCGTTTCAGACCTAGGGACACTTCCAGAGTGAAAGTGAGGGGATGGAAAAAGATATTCCATGCAAATGGAAATCAAAAGTAAGTTGGAGTAGCAATACTCATATCAGATAAAATAGACTTTAAAATAAAGAATGTTACAAGAAGCAAGGAGAGATATGACATAATGATCAAGGGATCAATCCAAGAAGAAGATATAACAATTATAAATATATATGCACCCAACATAGGAGCACCTCAATACATAGCACAACTTCTAAGAGCTATAAAAGAGGAAATCGACAGTAACACAAAAATAGTGGAGGGACTTTAACACCACAATTACACTAATGGACAGATCATCCAAACAGAAAATTAATAAGGGAAACACAAGCTTTAACTGACACAATAGACCAGATAGATTTAATGGATATTTATAGGACATTCCATCCAAAAACAGCATATTACAATTTCTTCTCAAGTGCGCACAGAACATTCTCTAGGATAGATCACATTTTGGGTCACAAATCAAGCCTCAGTAAATATAAGAAAATTGAAATCATATCAAGCATCTTTTCTGACCACAACACTATGAGATTAGAAATCAATTACTGGGAAAAAATGTAAAAAAGAAAAACACATGGAGGGTAAACAATACATTACTAAATAACCAAGAGATCACTGAAGAAATCAAAGAGGAAATCAAAAATTACCTAGAGACAAATGACGATGTAAACACGACAGTCCAAAACCTATGGGATGCAGCAGAAGCAGTTCTAAGAGGGAGGTTTATAGCAATACAAGTCTACCTCAAGAAACAAGAAAAATCTCAAATAAACAGTCTAACCTTACACCTAAAGGAACTAGAGAAAGAACAAACAAAACCCAAAGTTAGCAGAAGGAAAGACATCATAAAGATCAGAGCAGAAATAAATGAAATAGAAACAAAGAAAACAATAGCAAAGATCAATAAAACTAAAAGCTAGTTCTTTCAGAACATAAACAAAATTGATAAACCATTAGCCAGACTCATCAAGAAAAAGAGGGACAAGCTTCCCTGGTGGCACAGTTGTTGAGAGTCTGCCTGCTGATGCAGGGGACACGGGTTTGTGCCCCAGTCCAGGAAGATCCCACATGCTGCGGAGTAGCTGGGCCCGTGAGCCATGGCCGCTGAGCCTGCGCGTCCGGAGCCTGTGCTCCACAACGGGAGAGGCCACAACAGTGAGAGGTCCATGTACCGTAAAAAAACCCCATGACACGGGTTTGTGCCCCAGTCCAGGAAGATCCCACATGCTGCGGAGTAGCTGGGCCCGTGAGCCATGGCCGCTGAGCCTGCGCGTCCGGAGCCTGGGCTCCACAACGGGAGAGGCCACAACAGTGAGAGGTCCACGTACCGTAAAAAAACCCCCAAAAAACAAAAAGAAAAACAGAAAAAGAGGGAGAGGACTCAAATCAATAAAATTAGAAATAAAAAAGGAGAAGTTACAACAGACACCACAGAAATACAAAGCATCCTAAGAGACTACTGCAAGGAACACTATGCCAATAAAATGGACAACTTGGAAGAAATGGACAAATTCTTACAGAGGTATATAACCTTCCAATATAGAACCAAGAAGAAATAGAAAATATGAACAAACCAATCACATGTAATGAAATTGAAACTGTGGTTAAAAATCTTCCAACAAACAAAAGCACATGACGATATGGCCTTGCAGGTGATTTCTATCAAACATTTAGAGAAGAGCTAACACCCATCCTTCTCAAACTCTTCCAAAAAACTGCAGAGGAAGGAACACTCCCAAACTCATACTATGAGGCCAACATCACCCTGATACCAAAACCAAAGATACTACAAAAAAAAAAGAAAATTACAGACCAATATCACTGATGAATATAGATGCAAAAATCCTCAACAAAATACTAGCAAACAGAATCCAACAACACATTAAAAAGATCATACACCATGATCAAGTGGGATTTATCCCAGGGATGCAAGGATTCTTCAATATATGCAAATCAATGTGATACACCATATTAACAAATTGAAGAAGAAAAACCATATGATCATCTCAATAGATGCAGGAAAAGCTTTTGACAAAATTCAACACCAATTTATGATAAAAACTCTCCAGAAAGTGGGCATAAAGGGAACCTACCTCAACATGATAAAGGACATATACAACAAACCCACAGCAAACATCATTTTCAATGGCAAAAAACTGAAAGCATTTCCTCTAAGATCAGGAACAAGACAAGGATGTCCACTGTCACCACTATGATTCAACATAGTTTTGGAAGTTCTAGCCATGACAATCAGAGAAGAAAAAGAAATAAAAGGAATACAAATTGGAAAGAAGAAGTAAAACTGTCACTGTTTGCAGATGACATGATACTATACATAGAGAATCCTAAAGATGTCACCAGAAAACTACTAGAACTAATAAATGAATCTGATAAAGTTGCAGCATACAAAATTAATGCACAGTAATCTCTTGCATCCTATATACTAATGATGAAAAATCTAAAAGAGAAATTACATGAAAAACTGCTCAACATCACTAATTACTAGAGAAATGCCAATGAAAACTACAGTGAGGTATCACCTCACACCAATTAGATAGGGCATCATCAGAAAATCTACAAACAACAAATGCTGGAGAGGGTGTGGAAAAAAAGGAACCCTATTGCACTGTTGGTGGGAATATAAATTGATACAGCCACTATGGAGAACAGTATGGAAGTTCCTTAAAAGACTAAAAATAGAACTGCCATACAACCCAGCAATCCCACTACTGGGCATATACCCAGAGAGAACCATAATTCAAAAAGACACCTGCAACCCAATGTTCATTGCAACACTATTTATAATAGTCAGGTCATGGAAGCAACCTAAATGCCCATCGACAGATAAATGGATAAAGAAGATGTGGTACATATATACAATGGAATATTACTCAGCCATAAAAAAGAATGAAACTGGGTCATTTGTGGAGACGTGGGTGGATCTAGAGAGTGTCATACAGAGTGAAGTAAGTCGAAAAGAGAAAAACAAATATCATAATAACGCATATGTGTGGAACCTAGAAAAATGGTACAGATGAACCGGTTTGCAGGGCAGAAACTGAGATACAGATGTAGAGAACAAACGTAGGGACACCAAGGGAGTAAAGCAGCAGGGGGTGGGGGTGGTGGTATGATGAATTGGGAGACTGGGATTGAAATGTATACACTGATTTGTATAAAATGGATGACTAATAAGAACCTGCTGTATAAAAAAATAAATAAAATTAAATTTAAAAAATGTTATGATTACATAATAAGGATATCTCCTAAATTCAAACCAAAATACATTCTAAGAATTTTGATATTGAGCTTAACATGGAAAATTCCTATAAATGCAAATTAAATAGTTATCACAATGTATTCAATTTTAGACTAAAAAAATTCGGAGTTTTTTAACCGTAGGGAAAGGAAACATGAACACAGATCATTAGAATTTGCCTCCGAGACCCTCATACTTTTCCAACTGAGATCACAGTTTTGCCAATTGGCTGCCCCAGCTGTAGCAGCCTAAGCCCCAAAATGCCTTTGTAGATAGTTTAGATCTCCAGGCTCAAAGAGCAGAATGAAGGAACAAAATTAGGCTAAAATTTCTTCAGTACCTACCATATTTCAGAAAGAACATCTAGAATTCTGGAAGGATTTTAAATGACTAAGTTCATTAAAAGATAATGAAATGGAGAGTCCTTTGAAATATATTTTATCAATTTATTCTTACTTAATTTTTCTACCCCTTTAACAATGGAAGCTGTGATTATCTGTCACAGTTTTTATTAATTTGATAAAGAAAATTCTTCTGTAACTTGAAAGTCAAAAAAATATGAAAGAGGATACCAAGGAACATTGCACTTTAAGAAAAAAAAAAGGATGAATGAAAGCCATTCTTTCTGTTGAGATTGCAAAGTTAATTCTATTGTCTATTAAGTTTTGAATTATATATATTACATCAATTATTTCAAATTATATATATATATATAACACATATTTTCATGTAAATAAATTCCTATCAATTTTTAGTATCAGGGAATAAATATCTCTTATATAAACTTGATTTTATTTAAATAAAATAAATATGTACTTCCCTCTTTGTTTACTTATCAATAAAACCAAAATTAAATATAGTACTTAAGCTAGAAACTTAAGGTAGTTCACAAGTACCTTGTTCTTATATTGACACACCAACATATGAAAATATTTTAAGTGTATCATTATATAATATGTTCAGTCCTTATGGTAATGATTAAATTTAAAACAAAAGTTGTACATATACAACTAACTTTTTCAAGATTTATTTTCTTTTTATTGTTGTTCTCATTTTTTGGATATTTCTATATGTTTCAAGACTGAGATGATTTTTGTGTATTGAAAGTAGCTGAGCTTCAAGGTGAACCCTCAGTGTTAATGTGAGTCCTATCATCCTTCATCCTTAAATATTGTACTATTCCAGTTCTCTCTCTTTCTCAGTATATCTCACTCATAAAGTTTTTGTAACAGTGCTTTTGTACAAGAGTCTATTCTAGTAGTTATAGTATTTTAGATCTTATACTTATTTTTTATATGAGAATACAAACTCAGAGAAATCATATGATTTGTCAAGTGTCAGGACTTTTCACACGTGTTTATCATGCCAGAGTTCTGGGTTTCTTTTCTGATATATGAATGACAGTGGGTTTCATAGATAAATAGTTCCAAATAGTTGAAGTTTATGAGCCAAAATTTTACCTCTCATAAATACTGTACAAAGTTGTGAGAAGCAAATCAGAACGTTAGCAATGTTGTATAAAAAAGATTGTGACTAAATCCAAACTAAGGACCACAACACAATATTTTGGGGGCTTTTAGAAACATTCTAAAATAATATCACTGTGTCAATATTTCAGTATGTTTTACCAAAGAGGAATATTTTTAATAATTATAGCTCTTATAACCAAATCAGTTTCTCAGTAACTCACTGAGTAGTTTTGCTTCCAGCCAAAATGCAGTAAGTGGTACAGGATTCACAATCCCATTGGAAACAGCCAAAAATTTAAGACAAAAAAGGAGAATGATCATTGAGAGGTGAAAAGGAAATGAGGTGAGTACTATGATCTCTCCAACCAACTGCTCTGAGAGAATTTCCAGATATAGAAACAGGAAACTCATATGAACCTGGGAAGAATCTCTGAGATGAAACATGGAGTGGGAATTCTAGTGAAAGCAAAGAGTTTGCAGAACAAAGTAGAGGAGAATAAAGTTCTGTGCAGATAGAGAAATCTAGATAAATATAAAGGATTTCTCTCAACTATTTGACAGAGTACTGATTGTTGAATATATGAAAGAAAAGTACCCAAGGACAGGTAATTAAATGTTTGAGAGTATTAAAGGTAAGAGTGTCCAGTGCTTAACAGGACTGAGAATATGGCCTGTTCCCATTAGAAAGACTAGAAAGCCTCATAATTCATGACACAGTGAATGAAGTACACAAAAGGAGCTTGTGCCAAAATGCTAGGATAAACACTACTTTGGTACTGTCCCCCAGAATCAAAAACATTAAAAAGTTTTCAGGAAATTTAACTACATCTCAGAACAGAACAAAACCCATGAAAAATCTATAGAGAAAAAAAATCCAGGAAAGAAAAAGGTAAATTCACGAAGTACAACATCTGATAAAAGATTGCCAGGGAGGCAAAGAATTAAAAAAAACATTTGACCGTTATTGAGAAGGAAAATCAACCAAGTGAAACTCACCCAGAATTTAAGCAGATGTTCAACAGATAAGGACATTAAAATAGTTATTGAAATTCATTCTATATATTCAAAAACTTTATACAAAGACATGAAAAAATGTTTTAAAAGGTCTAAATTAAACATTCAAAGATTAAAATTATAATGTCTTTGATGAAAAATATACTAGATGTGATTAGCAGTAGATTAGACATTCTAGAAGAAAAACTTATTGAACTTAAAGATAGGGTACTACAAATTTTACAAATGAAGACAGAAAAGGAGTGAAATTAAAAATCATTAATGGGCCATGGAAAAACATTAAATGACTTAGGGTCTAATATATTTGTAACTGGAAAACCTAAAGGAGAGAAAGAGGATCACAGGAAAAAAAAATTGAAAAAAAATATGGCCAAAAGTATTACCAATTTGATGGAAAATATAAACCTATAGATCAAAGAAATGCAGCAAAATTAGAGTGCAAGCAACATGATGAAAACTACACCAATGTGCATTATAACCAAATCACCTAAAACATGACAAACATAACATTATAAGAGCATCCAAAGAAAAAAAGCATAGTATATTCAAGAAAACCAAAGGTAAGGATGCCACAGAATCCTTACATTGGAAACTATGTAAGCCAGAAGACTGCAGTGCAACATCATTAAAGAACAGCAAAAAGAAAAACAATGTCAATCATGAACCCTATGCCCAATGAAATCTTCCAAAAATGAAGATGAAAATAAAACCTTTTTCAGACATACAAAAGTTGAAAAATTCATTACCATCAAACTCATACTTCAAGAAATGTTGAACAAAATCTTTCAGGCAGAAAGAAAAATGACAGCAGATGGAAATATGGATCAACTCAAAAGAATGAAGAGTACCAGAAATAGTAAATACGTGAGTAAATAAATGTTTTATTTATTGGCTTTTAAAAATAACTTCCTTTAAAAAGGTAATAATTTACTGTGGGGTTTATAACATATGAGTAAGTAAAATACATGAAAACATTATTACAATGGTTGGAAGAGAGAAATGGAATCACCAATATAATACTGTAAGATGCCTATACTAAAGGTGAAACGGGATAATATGACTTGAAAACAAATTGTGAATAGTTAAAAATATATATTGTAAATCCTAAAGTAGAACTAATGTAACAAAACAATTATAGCTAATAAGTCAACAAAGGAGCCAAAACTGAATCATAAAAACACAAAAGATGGCAGGAATAAAAGAGAACCGATGGGATATATGTTTTCAAAAACAGCAAGATGATAAACCTAAACCTGATCATATCAATGATCACATTAATTTAAATGAACTAAAAATATCAATTAAGAGTCAAATACTGTCAGTTTGGATTAGAAAACAAGACCTAATCATACGTTTCTCATGAAAAACATACTTCAATATAAAGAAACAAATAGGTTAAAAGTGAAATGTTGAGAAAAGATATTTGTTGCTAACAATAGTCAAAGGAAGCTGGAAAGCTGGAGTGGTTATATTATAAATTAGGTAAAGTTGATTTCAGAGCAAAGATTATTTCCAGGGATACAAAAGTTTATTTTATAATGATAAAAAGGTCAATTATTCAAGAGGATATATAAACCCTAAAACTCATGAACCTCAGAACAGATTCAAAATCAAAAACTGATAGAACTCGAAGAAAAATAGATAAATACACAATTTTGTTGATGATGTCAATACCCCTCTATCAATTGGTAGGACAGATAGAAAATCAGCAAGGATAAAAGAGCTGAAAAACACCACGAAGCAAAATGATATAATTGACATCTTAGAATACACCACTAAACTACTATAGAAGATATTCTTTCTAAGTGCACACAAAACATTTTCCAAGGTAGAAAATACTACAGGTTTAAAAATACTCAATAGTTTCAAAATGATTTAAAATACTCAAAGATTTTCTGTAACTTCAGTGTAATTCAAGTAGTAATCAATAACAGAGAGCTATATAAAAATCACCAAGCATCTAAAAACTATACAACACACTTTAAAATAAACCATGGTTCAAAAAAGATAAAGGATATTACAAAGTTTTTTTTTAACTGAATGAAAATAAAAGATATCAAAATTTACAGGATGCCACTAAAGCAACACTTAAGAGGATATTTATCACATTAAAAATCCATTCTAGTAAAGAAGAAAGATCTCAGATTAACAACCTTTGCTTCAACCTTAGAAACTAGAAAAGGAAGGGCAAATTAAGCCCAAAATAAGTGGAAGGAAATAAAAATGATAGCACAAGTCATTAAAATAGACATGGAAAAGAGAAAATAAAGTCAATATCAGGTTCTTTAAGAAGATCAATAAAATGATACACTTCTAGCAAGACTGATGAGGAAAAAATAGATAAGAGAAACTGTTAATTACATGAATAGAAAAGATTATATCAAAGTACTAAGAAGGTAATATTAAAACAGTGTTCTACCACTAAATTTGATGATTTATAAGGAAATGACTAATTCCTTGAAAGACATGAATTACCAAAGATTGCTCATGAAGAAATAATACACTGAAGAGTTGACTTTTACTAAGGGAAATGCTTTTTATAAACTTTCCTTCAAAGAGAACTTTAAGCCCATATTGCTACACTGGTGAATTATACCAAACATATATGGAGAACTATTACATCCTAAAATTTATCCAGAAATTGAAGAGGAGGAAAATATTAATCCCCAACAATTCTTTAGAGCCATCAGCTGCCTCATACTAAGCCAAACAAATATGAAACAAAACATTTAAAAGATAAAATATGGAGTTTATCCCAGGAATAAAGGTGGGCTAAACATTAGAAAAATTACAATTAAATCCATCATATGAACACACAAAAGAATAAAAACCATATGATGATCTCAATAGACAGAAAAAGAGCAAGTGACAAAATCGAACATCTAAGAAAATGGACAGAAAAACTCTCAGCAAACTAGAAATAGAAGGAAAATTCCTCAACCTAAATAAGTCCATCTACAAAAAAACTACAACTAACATACTATTCAAGAGAAAGATTGAATGTTTTAGCTCTAAAGTTCAAGAACAACACTACCAAAAGCAAATGGCTATTAACTCTTAATACTTCTATTAAACACTGTATGGAAGGTTGCAGCCAGTACAATATGGTCAAAAATAAAGACACCAAATTGCACAGAAAGTAAAACTGTCTTTATTCACAGATGATATCATCATCTATGTAGAAAATCTAATGGAATCTACACAAAAGCTACTACCAGTAAGTATGCTTACCAAAGTTGTGAGATAACAGCCATACAAGTATCAACTATATTCCTATGAACTAGGAATACGCAATTGGAAATTTAAATTAAAAACATAATTTATAACAATCAAATATATGAAACCATTAGGGGTAAATTTGATAAAAGATTTATGAAAGACCTGTACAGTAAAAAGCACACAACTCTGCTGAGATAAATTAGAAGCGATAGAAATAAATGGAGTCATTTTCCTTGTTAAGAAGCTGGAAGACTTAACAATTTTAAATTGTTAATTTTTCGCCAATTGGTCTATGAATTCAATGCAAATACAACAAAAAAATCAACCAACTGTTTATAGTAATTGTCAAGCTGATTCTAAAACTAGTATGAAAATGAAAAGGAAATACAAGACTCACAACAACCTAAAACAAGAAAAAAGTTGGAAGGCTAACACCTGAATTAAAAAATAATGTGTCTGTGTGTGTGTGTATACACACACACACACACACACACACACACACATGAAAGTACATTACTCAAGTCAGTGTGTTATGGGCATCAAAACAGACAAAGAGATCAATAGAGTAGAACAGAGTCCAGAAATAGACACACACATATGTGGACAACTAATTTTTGACAAAAATGAAAAACAGGATAGTCTTTTTAAATAAATCTGTACTGAAACAACTGGATATTCATATGGAAAATAACAGACTTTGATCCATATTTCATATACTATACATATACACCTCAAGAAATGCCATAGATCTAAACCTAAACTATAAAACTTCAAGAAGAAAAGATAGGAGATATATTTGGGAACTTAGGTTAGGGGAAAACTTAGATACGACACCAAAAGCACAATCCTTTTAAAAAAAGTATTAGACATAATAAAGATTAAAACATTCGGCTGTTTGAAACACACTATTAGAAAATGAAAAGAAAAGTCATACAGTGGGATAAAATATGTACAATGCATATATCTCATTAAAGAAGTTGTTATCTAGAATGTATAAAGAACTCAAAATTCCGAATAAGAAAACAACCTAATTAAAGTGGGCAAACATCTGAACCAACACTTCACCAAAATAGATATACAGATAGCATAAACTCACAGGAAATAACACTCAACTTCATTAGTTATTAGGAGTATGCAAATTAAAAGCAAAATAAGACACTCCTACACAATGATAAAAATAGCCAAAATTTAAAATCTGAATGTATCACTGCTACTGGAAATGCAAAACGGCACAATTTGAAGATTGGCAATTTCTCTAAAAAGTTAAGTATACACCTACCATATGATCAGCCACTTGACTTTTATGTATTTTCCAAAAGAACAGAAAGAATACATCCATGGAAAGACATACACACAACATGTGTGCATAACAGCTTTATTAATAATGGTTCCAAACTGGAAACAATCCAAATGTTCATCAATAGGTGAACATATAAGTAGCAAATTCTGGTATATCCATACAGTGGCAAACTACTGGGCAATACTAATATACACAGTATGGATTAACCTTAAAATCATTCTGTTGAGTTAAAGAAGCCAGAGAAAAGAATATACACTGTATTATCCCATTTATAAAAAACACTAGAAAATACAAACTATCTTAAAGTACAGAAAGCAGATCAGCAGATGCCTGTGAATGTGGAGAGTTGGGTGTAAAGTAGCAGGGAGGGAGGGATTACAAAAAGCACGAGGAAACTTGGAGAAATTATGGATATGTTCATTATCTTGACTGTGGTGATGGTTTCACAGTTGTAAACATATACTAAAACCTATCAACTTATATACTTTAAATATTTGCAATGTATTGTATGTAAAGTATACTTCAATAGAACTGCTAAAAATAATACATTGAAAAAATTACTTGCCATCTTCATGGGAAGCAAAGAGCTGGATAATCTCAAACAAAACCAGTTGTGTGAGACTGTTTCATAACCTGTGAATCTGATTTGATTTTCTAAGCAACTACCTCCAAGTAGCTACTGAAAAACTAGACCTTGCTCAATGCACCTGTAGAGAACCTCCTCTAGTGAGCTAATTTAACTTTATGAACACAAACCTATAATAACATGTTCACTGAAGGACTATTCTAATCCTAGCACTGGAATTCCAGCTGAGTGTACCCTATAAGGTTAAACTTTAAATAAAGGTGGTAGACCAAATTATTCACATAGTAGAATTAGAAAGCACTAAGGCATTTTGCACTTAAAATACAGCATTGTCAGATGAGAGGTAACAACAGGTAAATTTACTGATGAAACTTTCTAATCAAGTAAAGAAAGGGACTATTAATATTTTTAATGATACACCTGAATTTATTTAAAGAAACATCAGCATGTGGAAGCTAGTAGAATGTATTTCAAGCTAGTAGAATGTGATTAAACAACTTTGAAGTCATCATAAAACTACTCAGCCAAATGCATGACTTTGAGCAAGTTAATTAACCTCTTTGAAACTTGGCTATGTCTACAAAATGACATAAATATGATAAATATGTTATGAGGAGCAAGTGATATATATCTATAAAATTTTTAATAAATAGCCTTCCACTTAGTTAACATTTAATAAAAGGTTGGTATAAATTATCATTACTATTTTCCTGATAGCATTTATTTTAAAGATTGGGAGACTTTGCAAAGTTCCACTTATATATAGAGTTGTCAAAAAGAAATATGAAAGAATCTGAAAAAGAGTATATACATATATATAAATATATATATAAATATATAAAACTGAATCACTTTGGTATACACCTGAAACTAACACAATATTTTAAATCAACTATAGTTAAATTTAAAAAAGAAATATGATTGTGCTATTTATTTTTATACAAAGATGATAAAACATAAATCCAATTTATATAATTTAAAAATAATATTAAAAAAGTCTTCCTTTATTGTTATTCCTCTAGAAACTCAGGAATTCAGTTCATTGTGTGTTAACAGGCTTTTGAACTACATAGGTCATTTTATAAATTACATCCATCCTCTTCATCTAATATCATTATTCATTTACATATTTATTATCTATTAAGCTTGAGGCTAAAATTTTTAGGACAACAGCTCAGTGTATAATAAAAGCAAAAATAAAAAAAAGGAAACTTGTTATGAATAGAACAGTTTGCCAGTTGGGTATTTTCTTTTTAATCCTCAAATGTCCACACTTATCTCCTGAAGGCAAAAATCACCTTTATTTATTTAAAAACAGAACTCCCTGTAGTTATTTTGTAGACTTAGAAATATTTCTTATTTTAAATTCATTTAAAATATTGTATCAATTTTTTGAGAGTTTAACTTTTGTCTGTGCTTTAAAATTTTACATCTCTTTCGGGGATTATAAAATATAATATGGACCATTGTTAATAAGTGTATTTTAAGCATGCATTTTATTTTTTATACAAGTTAAAACGTGCATGGAAAATAGAACCGATAATTTTTAATACAGTTAAGAGTCAAGTCATTCTTTATATCAATTTTTCTTTACCAGAAATACTTTGTTATCAACTGATTTTGAAGCATTATTTTTACCATATGCCTCTCAGACACATTAATTTACAATATTTCTGAGAGGAATCTCTGATTGTGATGAAATCCCTTCTTAAACATTTACCTATTCATGGTGATGGAAAAATTATCTTTTGATAAATACTCAAGTAAATCTTAAGAAAGTAAGGAATAAAACTGACCTGATTATAATCAAGAATATGTGGTGTGAAAAGAATTCCTAAATTTATATTTAGTTAGCAAATGACACCCTAGTTTTTAATTTAAAAAATTTTGGTAAATGTGTTTATTACTTATACAGGGGAGTTCAAAGTAATTGTTAATAGCATAAACAAGCTACATGGAGTGTCAGTTACTACTAATATTACCTTCATTTTGCATTCTAAAAACTGTAAAAGACTAACAGAAAGATAATGCTATATACACTGCCTTTCATCTTCATTATTCATTTCATAAAATAGCATTAGGGTAATTATACAACAGTCGACTATACTATTAGAGACAGCAAACAACCTTTAGAAAGAAAGTGAACAACTTCATATATGTGCAAAGCTACACTGGTTTATTTCAATTGTTGCTTCTCCAAACATAAAAGTTTGAACTTAAAAGTCATTCATGTCTCATCCTAATTCGTTGTCCAATGACATTAAAATACATTATATACTCCTCCAGGAAAAGAAGGTAATGGTAGTAAGTGTAATTTGAAAAAGAAGTCATTCTCAACAGTAAAAGTAGAAATACACTTAAATATAAATGCTCAATTCAATAAATTGTGTCAACAGTATAAATATGTGGCAATAATAAACTTCATTACTAATATCAGTATTGTACTTTTTCCCCATGTTATCCAGAAAAGGAAAAGGGATTATCTCCACTCCATTTCATTCTCAATAATGTGTCATTTGCTCAATTATATAGGAGATTCAGCACCCTAGAATCTAAGGTCTGTAAAAGGGTTATGCACAGTGAAACTTTCTCACAACATAAACTCCTCTGGAATGTCACTTACTGAATAAGTCTTCCTGGCTCAACTCCAGAAAAATTTGTTTTTTCCCCTTATTTAGACATGAATTTTATATTATCTGGTTATTTTCACTCAAAACTATCATATGCCAAGTTTATTAAATACATTTTCATTGATTGGTGTTTGGGACAATATAACTATTTAGTTAAAATTGTTCAATATAACTAATTAATAGTGGAAAATTCCGTATTTCTTCATTTTATTTTGCTGTCATAAGTATACAGGTATTTCCTATTGTGAACTGATCAGCTCTTAGTAGTGCTGATCAAAATCTGATTTCCCAGGAAACCAGCATCACAATCAATTAAGACTAAAAATGTTATTTCTCAGATTCTCACATCAAAGTAAATGAATAAGAATCTCTAGTATTAGAATATAAAAATATATATTTTAACAGAATCTGTACTAAAGCTTAATATCTCTTTTAGAGGAAAATTGTTTTTATTCATATCTAAATATTACAATATGCTATTACACATTTTACCTTTATCTGGACAATTTTAGCCATGGACCTAGTCATGGAAAAGCATATTATTATATATGGGCAAGATTAGGGAATTTGTATTTCTTGAGTACATATTGTTTTTAAGAAGTTTATGTTAGTTAGTCTTAACAATTCTAATGTTATCATCTCTATTTAGCAGAAGAGGTAACTTAGCTTTAGCGAGTAGTTAAACTTGGCAAGGCCAAGGAGCTTGTCACTTGAGCAACCAGAATTCAAATTCGGGGCTCTCAGATTCCAAATTCCATACTCTTTCCATACTGATATCTACCTTTTTCTTATAAAAATGTTAACCACCTTTGGAATTTACATTGAGAATCTGGGACAATACATGGACACTTTTGTGTATCTTGAAATGCTGATTAAATGGATCTTTTCCAGTATTTCCTGAAGGATGGGACAAAGGACATTTTCTTTTTTAGCCAGAAGTTATTTCATGAATTACTTTTGCTTTACTCTATAAAAGTAATAAAGAGTATACTTCTCAATAGAATAAATCATCAACTGACTGAGGACTATCTAATTACACTATTTCATTAATAAAATTTTCTAACCTCTTTTTATAAGCGAAAAGTAAGTGACAAATTCACACACAAATAATTAAGGACTTAATTTAAAATGGAACTTCCATGATATACATTTAAACCAATTCTTTACGTCACCTATATATACACAAAGGTTTCTCGTACTGGTAATGGTATTACTCAACACTCTAGATACCAAAACTACTAAGAGAAAACTCCAATAATTTGAAATTCTTTGTTTCTATCCAAGGCAGAAAAGTAAACTAGTGCATTTTGGAAAGATTTTCAACTGCAAGGATTTAAAAAATTAGGCTAAATATATATTGTAAGAACATTGAGGCTATATTATAAATTGGGCACTGAATAGTTTGCAGTTCACAATTTACTGGGCTAATAGTATAGCTAATATATAGTTATATATATTTCACATAAACCATTAGAATTTTGAACTGTTGGAGTAAGAAAAATTACCACAGTTCACATAAAGATGGGGTTATTCTCATTGTTTATAAAAAATGCCATGAGAGTTTTATCTGGATATTCTCCAAGGACCATAGAGTAAGAAACCTTCGTTTTACTTTCCTTTCAAAATGTGAACACTTTCCATGGAAAGTCATTTCTCTTAGCTGCTGTGTCAGCATTTGACAACTCCTAATTTGGGACTTGAATTTATAAACTGAAACACCAAAGAAAATTGTGCAACCATATAGATAAGTGTATATAGTTTTAGGGTACTTAGAAAGAAAATATGAGCTTACTTGTTTGGGTTAGTAAGATAAGATAACTCATGTTTTCTAAGTATTGATAGCAAAACCGAACATGTTTTTTCTTACAGTAAATAGTTGATCCCTGGGGAATGCAAGAATTACAATAAATCTTAAAATGTTGCTCTTTCATATCTTATAAAAACATACTCTTAAAGAAGCTGAAGTATTAATAACCAAAACCTAAGAAAAATTCAAAGTAAATTTTACATATTTTACTGTACATTTATTATTTTATAATATACACAAGCATACATATAATCTAATATATAATAAATGCATATATCAAGTTTGCAAGCTATGAATTTAGAAAAAGAAACTATATGATTTTCATACTAAACTTTAGATTGTTTAGTAATGATAGAATGACTGGAAATATAAAGTTACTCTCCATAATAAGGAGATTCCTTACAGTAAAAAAAATGTCTTGCTGTGATTTAGGATATAGATGTTTAATCATGACAAGGTAATATGGGAAAGTGGGCACTAGATCTGCTGCTTTACAGAAGGCTGAAAGAGAAGAGGGAACACATCTCTTTTCAATTATATGTTCATTATCTCATAGGCTTTCTATAAACATTTTAATATATTTTTAATGGATACGCAATGACTTAATATCATGATTATATATATTTTATAATGTCCTCGTCTAATGTCTGTTGCAATTTATTTAAATAATATTTTTTAAAAGAGTCCAGTATTTAGATGCTGTTACCTAGTAGTTGCTTGCAACTGTTACATTATTATAATAAATTCATTTCATTATTGAATATAAATGGAAAACAATACTGTATATTGATCACATGTAGTAATTCCAAGTTAAATGTCAAAATATTATAAAGTTGGAATGGTCCTTGTGCCATCATTTCTAAACAAAATTTTGACCACTGAGGGACTGTAGTTTTTTTCAAATTGCTAATGCAAACTTTTGCCATTATTTGCATTTTTTTCTTCAGCTACAAAGAAATGGAAAACTATCATGTTTGAAATTCTTGCCTTACCAACCGAAATAAATTTTATGTCTACTGTATACGACAAATAACGCTTTCTCTGGTTATTCATCCAAAACATATATTGAAGACTTAATGCATGTCTTATGCTTAAAAAACAACAACAACAAACGTATTCTACTCCACTCAACTGCCCATATAGAGTGAGAGTAGTGGAAAAACAGCAGTAATAACAAAGGTGATGATTAGCTGAGTCTTGGAGGCTCACTTATTAAAGTGTCTCCCTATAGTCAGACATTCGGCAATACAGGTCAAGGTATAACAAGGAATAAAATTTGATAGGCAGGCAGAAGTTTAAAGCCACACTCTACCAGTCTTCTACCCAAGACATATGTGATTTCATAAGGGATGAGACTGATGAAAAAAAGAAATGCAGCAATGAATGCAGCAATCAGATTATCTAGGGAATCTGGAAGTGAAACATCAAAATCGTAGTCAGTTTATGGTGATTTAATTGGTCAATCATGGTAGACTGGGAGCCAGGAGAGTCATATTTAACTCATATGCCTGTTGATCAGAGAAATCAAGTCTTCATAATTAGGAATAAAGATGCCAGAGAAAGTAAGCAATAAAATGAGAGGGGAGAGCAAGATTATATTATATATATTAAGTATAAAAAACAGCATTGAGAACCAGAGAAATGGCAACATGGATAGATTTCAGCTTTGTTGTTGTTTTTGAAGAAGGAAAAATGAGGCCATGAGCCAAAGAGTGAAGCACCTAGTACAGGAGCTTGGACAAATTGGTGAATAGGAAAAGTGGTCAAGATGATGGAGAAGGAAGACTCTGAGCTCACCTCCTCTCATGGGCACACCAAAATTACAACTATTTATAGAGCAACTATTGATGAGAAAGACTTGAAAACAAGCAGAAAAGCTAGGGCAAACTAAAAAGCTTTGGTACAGCTAAGGAAACAATCAACAGAACAAAAAGCCCACCTTGTGAATGGGAGAAGATATTTGCAAACGATATGTCCAACAAGGGGTTAATATCCAAAATATACAAAGAACTCATACAACTCAACATAAAAACAAACAATTCAATTAAAAAATGGGCAGATGACCCAACTAGATATTTTTCCAAATGAAGACATACTGATAGCCAACAGGCACATGAAAAGATGCCCAACATCACTCACCATCAGGGAAATACAACTCAAAACCACAATGAGATATCACCTTACACATGTCAGAATGTTTACTGTCAGAAATACAACAAGTAACAAGTGTTGGCAAGGATGTGGAGAAAAGAGAACCCTCATGCACTGTTGGTGGGAATGTAAATTGGTGCAGCCACTAAGGAAAACAGTATGGTGATGGCTCAAAAAATTAAAAATACAACTACCATGCAATCCAGCAATTCCACTCCTGGGTATTTATTCAAAGAAAATGTAAACATTAATTCAAAAAGATATATGCATCCCTATGTTAATTGCAGCATTATTTACAAGAGCCCAGATATGGAAGCAGCCTACATGCCCATTGATAAATAGATAAAAATGTGGTATGTATAACATGTACAATGAAATATTTGTCATAAAAAGGATGAAATTTAGCCATTTGCAATAACAAGGTGGATCTAGAGGGTATTACGTTAAGTGAAATAAGTCAGATAGAGAAAGACAACTACTGTGTCATTTCACTTATACATGGAATATAAAAACAAAACAAATGAAACATGCATAACTAAATAAAAACAGACATAGACACAGAGAACAAACAGGCAGCTGCCATAGGGAATGGATTGGTAGAGGAGAGGAATATGTGAGGGAAGGATAAACTTTCAGTTACAAAATAAATGAGTCATAGGTATAAAGGTACAGTGAGGGGGATATAGTTAATAATTATGTAATATCTTCATATGGCGATAGATAACAACTAGACCTATCATGGTTTAGGAATTAACATAGTGTTATAGGTCAATTATATTTCAAAAACAAACCCAGAAACAAACTCATAGAAAAAGAGGTCAGAGGAGGGTAAGTTAGATGAAGGCAGTCCAAAGGTACAAAGTTTCAGTTATAAGATGAACAGGAAAAAAATAACAGTATTTCTTATTTAAGATTGAATATTACAGAGGAGTGGAAAGAAGAATAGAAAGTAAGAGAGATAAAAATAGACAAAAAATAAATGTAGAGTACAACAAGAAATAAAGAGGAAAGGAGAACAGTGCATATATAGATAACCATGCATTTGTGTTTTATAAGCAAATATATCATGAGAAAAAGAGAATTGCTATCTGATCCTAAAAACAATCATTGAAGCAAACAATAAAAATTTAAAATAAACTATACGAAAAGTAATATAATTAATGGATCATTAAACATATTTAAATTCAGTTTAAAACTTTAATTTTTTTAATATTTAAAAAATTTTTACTAGCAAACTGACTTTGGTAACTAGAATAATCCAAGGAACATCTATGAGTTAGTGTTTGTAATTAACACAGCTCACTGTCCTCAAACATCTTCTCCATTCCTTAATAAAGCAGATTAACAAAATGTCAGGGTACATATACTGAATTTACACATAACTATCGATATTTATTTAGGTGTGTTTTAAAATCAGCCTGAGTCTCCATTGTTTCATTTGTGAAATAGTGATATAAATACTAAACTCTAAGTGTTACTATAAGAATCAAATAGATAATATGTAATTGTCTAATATATTTTAGGAACCCAATTAACATCATTTCCCTTTTCTCCTTCATGTTTTGCCCTCTGATAATATTGTTATAAGATAATTTCTAAGTAAATATGATCATTAATTTTTATATAAGTGAAACTTATTTCAAAATATTTCCTGGGATTGATTTTTAGATATTCTAGGGAAATTTATAGGACTCATTTGAGACTGAAAGAAGACAGGTCTCTTGGAGATTCTCTGTAGAAGTACAATTTATTTCTCACATTTATTTACATAGTAACAATCTATGTCCAGTTTCACTACACAATGATTCACTGAAACCATAGATAGAGGGTTTATCTCCATTTACTTCACTGTAATTATGCAAATACTGCCTAGGACTTTTATGTGATAAACTTAATATTTGATACATCTTCACCTGGGAGTCTGATACTATAATGGAACATTATTATTATTATTATTATTAAATGTTGTTTATCTATGCACTCACCTAATGCAAATGAAATCTCATAGAATAGTTAAGGCCACATACATTTTAAGATAATACACTTCTGTATTTTGGACCATCTAATTCTTATGTTGAAGTATATATGTCCCAGTATCATTGAAAAACCTTAAAAATAAAATCCTGTACTCACTGTGTAGCTGGGATTTTCTAATCACTGTTTAGAGAAACTGAGGATCTGATACAAATAATTATCGAAAACAGGCATTTGTGTAAACAGAGTGTCTGCTATCAAGGGGTTTCTTCTTTTATCTAGCATATTGGGAGTTAAAAATAAGGATTCAAGGGAAAAAATTCCGATTCATATAAAAATACTTTCCAGCGGGGGGGGGGGGAAGTAAAATTTAAAAGACAGCAATTAATGAAGTCAAGCTTTGTGCTTATTTTTGAAAGCAAACGTTAAAAATTAACATTTTTCTCAAGAAGAAAAATATTTTTAAAATTAACATTAGACTTGGTTAACATTTCTATGTCACTTAAAAATTAAGACATAATAGGACTTCCCTGGTGGCACAGTGGTTGAGAGTCCGCCTGCCGATGCACGGCACACGGGTTCATGCCCAGGTCCGGGAAGATCCCACATGCCGCGGAGCAGCTGGGCCCATGAGCCATGGCCACTGAGCCTGTGTGTCTGGAGCCTGTGCTCCGCGGCGGGAGAGGCCACAACAGTGAGAGACCCGCGTACCGCAAAAAAAACCCAAAAAACAAAACAAAAAAAACAAACTAGTAACCTGAGGAGATCAAGATGGCAGAGTAGGAGGATGTAGGGGAGCTCACCTCCCACCACTAACACATCAAAATACATCTATCTGTGGAATAATTTTCACTGAAAAATAAATGGAAACTGGCAGAAAGACTACAACCAAGACTATAAGAAATATCCACAGGAAATTGGGTAAGAAGGGAAGTCAAGCCATCAGGTCTGGACTTGTGACCCTATGAGAGGGCTCAGAGGAAAAGGGAGATTCCCCAGGCAGAGATCCTCTCTGAGGGCTGAGCAGTTTGAACTACATATTGGCTATGCCAGCCCTTATGTCTGACACAGGGAAGATGAGCCCCCTTGGCTGGCTGGAGGGCTGGTGCGACTAACAGGAGTGCTGTGGGAAGCCGGTACTCTGTACATAAGGATTACATGTATGCTTGCCTCCTGCAGAAACAGGTCAGAAAGGGTGGATTGAAAAGTGCTGGAGTGGCTGTGTAGTCTCCCACTCCCCAGCCTGAGCCAAGCAAATGCTCCATTTCTGCTTGCTTTTCGACACAGCTCCACACTGGAGTGAAGGCTTGGCTGAAAGACACTGAGGTGGCTAGGACCTGAAGAGGCATTTGAGAAGCAGGGAGGCAGCCATTACTGGAGCTTACACAGGCAGCTCATCACAAGCATCTCTGACCTCTATCTATGGCTAGACCAGCAAGGCCTGTGCCATGATACATGCCAAAAGCCTACACAAGCTCTACATGCCCTGCTGTGAAGCCCCACACCAGGGTAAGGGTAGCAGAGGCTCAAGGGGAGAGCTCAGTTCTGAGGGACAAAAGAGGCTCATAACCAAAGTGGTGTCTGAGCAGGGCAGGGGCAGTCATTACTAGCACTTACACAGGCAGCATGTCAGAAGCAGTCTAGGCCTTTGACCCAGGCTAGACCACCACAGCCTTTGCACTGACCCATGCTGAGTGCCCATGTCAACCCCTCTTGCTGCAGCATTGCTCCCCTCTGAGGTGAGGGTGCCAGTGCTGGAAGGGGTGAGAGCACCCATTAAAGTTAATGGAAGCAGCTCAGTCTTGACTCTCAGGACTTCTGCTCCATTAACCTGGGACATACCATACCCCCTGATAGGGCAGTGACAGCCACTGGGCAGAGGGGAAGCCTTGTCTCACCCCTGACTCCAGACCTAGCCCTTCCATTTCCAGCCCCACCCTCTACTAAGGTGATAGCTGCCAGCACACCCGGAGCAAAGACATGACTTGGGTTCAGGTCAAATCTAGCTCTCCCACCAAAGCCATTGGGCACACACAGACTGCATAGGGACTCTTCCACAAAAGAACATCCTTTTCAAGGTCACCACAGGTAACTCTTTCACCTAATTTCATAGAGACAGAGAAAGTTCAGCAAAATGAGAGGATAGAGGAATTCGTCTCACAAGAGAAAACTTCTGAAAAAAAAAAGAAACAGAAATAAACAATTTACCAAATAAAGAATTCAAAGCATTAGTAATAAATAATGCTAAATGAATTAGGGAAAAGAATAGATGAAAAGACTGATAATTTTAACAAGGAACTATAAAATATAAGAATAACCAGTCAGACCTGAAGAATACAATAACTGAAATTAAAAAAAAAAACAGTGAAATGAAAGAACAGCAGACCAGGTGATAGAGAATAACACATAAGCAATCTGGAAGACAGAATAATGGAAATCATACAATTAGAACAGCCAAAGGAAAACAAATTTTAAAAAATGAGAACAGTATAGGGTACCTCTGGGACAACATCAAGTGTATCAACATTTGCATTATAGGGGCCCCAGAAAAAGAAAAGAGAAAGAAGGGGTTCAAAAATGTATTTGATGAAATTATGGCTGACAATTTCCCAAACCTAGAGAAGGAAACAGATATCCAGGTACAGGAAGCACAGAAGGCCCCAAACAAGATGAACCCAAACAGACCCACAAGACATATCATAATTAAATTGCAAAAGTTAGAGGTGAAGAGAGGATTCTAAAGGTAGCAAGAGAAAAACAAAGAATCATATATAATGGGACTCCCATAAGGCAATCAGCTGATTTTTCTGCAGAAGCTTTGCAGGCCAGAAGGGAGTGGCATGATGTATTCAAAGTGCTCAGAGAAAAAACCTGTAATGTAGGATACTCTACCCAGCAAGATTATAGTCTCGAATTTAAGGAGAGATAAAGAATTTCTTAGACAAGCAAAAACTAAAAGAGTTCATCAATACTAAACATATCTTACTCAGTACTTTGTAATAACCTATAAGAGTAAAAAGAATCTGAAAAAGATTATATATATATAAACGGAATCACTGTTCTGTATACCTGAAACTAACATAACATTGTAAATGAGTTATGCTTCAATTAAAAAAAAATACCAAACATACCCTAAAAGAAATGTTAAAGGGTCTTCTCTAAGTGAAAAAGAAAAGGCCATAAGAAGAAGTAAAAGTCTGTAGGAAAGGAAAAACTCCAGTATAGTAAAGGCAAATATGTAACAAAAGCTGAGAATCAACCACTTAAATAAACTATTACAAAGATTAAAAGACAAAAAATAGTATAAAATCAATAGGACTACAATAACCAGTAAAAGACTAAACATGAAGATGTAAAATATGACATAAAATATTATATATGACAAGAATGAATTCATATTCTGCAAAAGAATGTTTTTATCCCATTAAAAAGAAAACCATTAGAGAGTTGGGATAATATTGCTTATTCCATATTTTATGCTGTTAATATTGTATAGAATTCAATATTGCTGCTTCATCTGTACCATTTTTCTAGATTCCACATATATGTGTTAATATATGATATTTGTTTTCCTCTTTCTGACTTACTTCACTCTGTATGACAGTCTGTAGGTCCATTCACATCTCTACAAATGACCCAATTTCGTTCCTTTTTATGGCTGAATAATGGGGTGGGATGAATTGGGAGATTGGGATGGACATATATACACTAATATGTATAAAATAGATAACTAATGAGAACCTGTTATATAACACAGGGAACTCCACTTCACCGTACAGTAGAAAGTAACACAACATTGTAAAACCTACACCCCAATTAAAATAAAAAGAATTCAATAATGCCATTTAACTAATTTTGTTATAATATTTAGATTGCTGTTTTAACAACTATACTTCCATTCCAATAAAGAATTCTCAGCCATTTAAACTTTGATCTATTTTGCTTATTGGATGATAATGCAAGTGAAATGATAAACTGAAAATTTAACAAATAACTTATTTATAGACATAAAATGTTAAACAAAATGAACCATTCATGATAGTAAAGAAGAAATCACCCAGTCATTATATCTCCTGTACAATGTTTAAGAATTTGTTAAATAAGCAAAACATGTTTTGACCAACATAATCCTTCATTTAAAAATTTCAAAAATATATGAGCAGAATTGCTTTACTTACTATATTCTTTTGGAATACCATCAGACTATCTGAGAACCACTGTATGAAACATCAGCGGTGGTCCATAAAAATATGTTGGTGTTCCCTTTACTATGTAAGGCCAGATGAATTTATTCCTTTGTCAAAGCATATAATACTTGGGGTAAGCTTTCAGTTAACCTCTCTTTTGTTGGTTTTCTCTACTACCATAGAAATCCAAGCCTCAGTGTTTAGAAAAATGTCAAGAATGCTCATTAATAACCACATATCTTGTGTTCAATGGAACAGCTGGAAGCTGTTTGATAGATGGAAGGAAGGTAGAAACCAAGAAAAGCATCTCCAATATGGTAGACACTCCATTCAATCCAAACTAGTTCTCAGTAGTTTATTAGACCAGTGCTTCTCAAATTTTAATGAACATAAAATAGCCTCCCAAAATGTAAATTCTGTGCAATAGGTCTGGGATGGGACCTGAGATTCATATCTCTAACTAACATTTATACACTGGAAATATCAGTACAAACTGATAAAATTGTATTTATGTGTACATTTTTCTGTGTTGTTCAATGGTATGATAGGCATTTTTTCCCTCTCATTACCCAGATCTTTCCCTGATATGCTCACTAGCTATTCTTTATCACAGGTTTTCCGAAGTATAAGATTCTTAAATTTTTGCCTCACGTCCCTGACCCTGATAAAATCCCTAATGTAGTAAGTGTGATTAGGCAAAAGTAATTTTACATATTATTTTTATTATTTCTAAATTTTATTATTTTTCTATTGTGTGTTATAATTTCTGATAGGCTGTACAATTTTTTCTTTCTGGTTTATTTTAGAATTAAATAATTTATGAAATACTGAAATTATGGTGGATGAAAAAATTTTACACAAGCTCAATAATTTTATTATAGTTAATTGTATACATATTCCTATAAAGATGAAATTTCATAAATAGTTCTATTGATTGTTGGAATATTAATGGCAATTTTGAATACTGTTGCATTAAATATAAATAGGAACTATTTATAGAGATTATAACATAAAAACCTTTTTAACAAATCTTAAGGAAAAAACCTTCAAACAATGAATTTGACTCTGAAGATCTTAAATAGCACATTTATCAAACAAATCAAGGGATCAAGAAAACTTTTATAATATTCATGTATTATAAAGATAAGAATTTTGTTCAATATTTTCATTTAAAAGTCTCATTTTTAGAAGGAATTTAAGAATGTATATTCATGGCTAAGATTTGATATTGACATGTAACTAATAATATCCCTGTAAAGCCCTAAGTCAAAGTCATTACCCTTCTATGAATTGCAACCTTATTCCACTTCTATCACATTTCATTTAATCTCTTTATCATTTACTCACAAGTGCAAACTTAGAAAAGTGTTTTTGCTGTTCCGTGGAATATCCAAGGTCTAATAGGAGCAGTAAATCAAGTGATAAAGTGTTACCAAATGTCATACGCTTTTCTTTGAATAATAATTAAAAGTCTCTAAACAGTCAATGCTTTTGCATACACTAAGGATTCTGACTAATAATATTACTTCCATTTTATCTACATATGTATCTATCTGTTTACCTACTTACCTATACCAATAAAACTGTATCCATCACTGCCATAGCTATCAAGTGGTTAAGGATCAGATTTTGTAGAGCATGGTAGATAGCAGCTCTGATATTTTACTTCACAATTGATAAGATGCCATCACATGAATTTGGTGAAGGGAGCAACAAACTGACTTACATACCAAAAGGGCCAACAGTCCTGTTGTAGAAAAGGAGTGGAAGCAGAGAGATCAGTTAGGAAGTTTTTATAGTAACTGGGACAAAAAGTGATGGTGGCTTGGACCAATGTGGTGGCAGTGGAAGTGCTGGAAATATTCTTGTTTGGTAAACATCTCAAAGTTGGAGGTGGCCAGAATTTCTGATATACTGGATATGTGATGTAAGACAAAGAAAGGAATCCAAAACTTTTTTGCTTAAAAAACTTGAGTTTATGGAGTACCAATTATTTCAATGAGGAACATGGGAGGAAAAAACTGATTTAAGATGATGTTTCCATTAAAGATAAGTACAAAAACTGAAAATACCCTAGAATTTGTATTTCTTTTCTTTTTTTTTAATAGAGATTTTAATGCTGGCAATTTTTTTTTTTTTTACAAAGGTGTGGGAAGTACATGTTCTTATGGTGGAAGGTTAGTGCAGTGCTTATTAATATTGTTCACAAATTATCTCCAGATTCATGACAATTTTGGAGATAGGTGTGGCCGAGTGACATTCCTACGCTAAAAAAATGTGAAAAGAAGCTCTTTATCTCTGCCAACAGCAGCTAACAATGTTCCAATTGTGGATGCTCTATACCTTTGCATCTCTGGTTTAGATTGACATGAAACAGAATCCCCAGATTATCCCAGTGGTGGACATGTAGTGTGAGCAATAAATATACCAGTGAGATGTTGGAGTTCCTTGTTATGACAGTTTAAACAATCGCTTCCTGACCCATAATTTTTAACTACTGAAAGACTAGTTGGCAGTTTAGAATGGCTTGTTTTTTCCCTTCTTCCTGTATTCAGATCCTTTGCCTGTGTCTTCCATTAGAGGAGTGCAATGGGGAAGTCAGCTGGCAAAATGGATTAGGAAACGTAATTTACATTTTCTAACTTGAAGGTAAAAATGAAGTATGGAAGGATGGGTGTTGTACTAAGAGACAAGACACTATTTGGCACTGTCCACTATGTTGGTTATTCATTCAGAGAGAATAACCATGCTTCTTCCTAATAGGATGTAACTATCCTTCATCCACAGGAAGATATTTCACTCTTCCAAACAAGGAAGACCAAAGTTTTCAGTCACTGCATCTATCTCTGAGTAATATCAATTTATCTTCCAGTTTATTTTCCACTGATAAGGATGTAATCACTTTTTTAAAGAAATTATGTTAGCTAACTAATCCCAAAAGATCTGTTTCCTCAGAGCCCTTCTGGCTCAAATATTATATCAGTCAGTCTTCAATCATGAAAACAAACTACTCAAGAAATACAAATGGAGGTAATTTAGAGAATTTCGTTTTCAAAAGTTTGAAGAACTGAAGGAACAAAAAGAGATAGGTGAGGTTAGCAAATAATGAACAATTGCAGGAAGACACTATTACTCTTAGAGCTGGAGAAGCACAGGGAGAATGGTGTCACTCCAAGCCTGGGATTGTTCTCCCAGTTGAAGCTTCTGCTTGCTGTGTTTGAACTGGTTAAGCAGGAAGCCAGGGGCTCACTCACATTCCTTGTTTTTGCAAATGCTACTACTGCCTTAAGTACTGTTACCACATTCCTGTCGCTGTCTCCACTGTTGCTGTTATTACTGCTTCTCAAGTTTTTTTCACTACCACCATCCCCACTAGCACAACTGGGACAACCACTGTTAGAGACACTCAGAAGCCATAAAAAGTATTTTATAATTTTACCAGCTTCCAATCTCCTGCCACAGTCTTATATTAGCAGAAACTAACAGAAAGCCACTGGAAAGAGAATCTGTGAAATATAGTTTGTATCACACCAGGCAGGAATGGTGACTAGTTTAGACAGATTCCTAGGATACTAACAGATATCAGATAGTAGACTACAGAAGAGTGAAGAAAATAGCTTGAGGCAGGCCACATTTTATATGCTGGGTGGATATGTCTAAAATTCAAGGGAAAGTTCTGGGATGGAAATAATTATTTCTCTATAGGTCATATGATCACCCAAAGAATAACCATAGAAAGAGAAGAAAATTTGTGACAGGACACAATCTGAGGTTACTCTTCAAAATGCATAGCAGCAAGAAGAAAAGTTCTATCAAAGGAGATTCAGAAGGACTGAGAAGAAAACAAAGATATTGCTATTGCAAATTTAATAAAAACGATGTTTCAAAAATCAGGAAGCAATCATGTCAAATGTTGCTGATCTTCAGAAAAATTAGGGCTGAGAACTAACCCATAGTTTGGACAATATGGAGAAATTGGTAACCTTGACCGTAGCTGCTGCTGGCAAATGCTGGGGACAATTAGATGAGATTTAAGGAGAACAGGAGGAGAGGAAGCCATGACTCTGAATATGTACAGTAGTTAAGCAATCTCATTTGAAATGAGAGAAGTATATTAAAAAAGCGGTAAAAGCTGGAGGAGAATGAAGATCAAGGGAAAGCTGTTCTTTTACCTTTATTTTTAAAGTGGGAGATAATACGAAATATTTGTCTGCTCATAGGAATGATACAGTGTAGAGAAGAAAATGTTTTAGAAGGCAGAGATGAGAAGACTTTTTTCCAAAATAAATATACAGATGGCCAATAGACACATGAAATAATGCTCAATATCACTAATCATCAGTGAAATGCAAATCAAAACCACAATGAGATATCACCTCACACCTGTAGAATGGCTATCATCAAAAAGACAAAAACAAACAAGTGTTGGCAAGGATGTGGAGAAAAGGGAACCTCCTGCACTGTTGGTGGGAATATAAATTAGTGCAGCCACCATGGAGAACAGTATGACATTTCCTCAGAAAATTAAAAATAAAAACTACCTTACAATACAGCAATTCCACTCCTGGTATTTATCTGAAGAAAATGAAAACAGTAATTTGCAAAGATATATGCACCCCTTTGTTTCAATGTTATTTACAAAAGCCAAGATATGGAAGCAACCTTAGTGTCCATTGATAGATGATGGATAAAAAATATGTGGTAAATATATACAATAGAAAACTACTCAACTGTATAAAAAGGAATGAAATCCTGCTATCTGCGGCAACATGGATGGATCTTGAAGCTATTAGGCTAAGTGAAATAAGTCAGACATAGATAGAAAAATACTGTATGATTTCACCTATATGCATAATCCAAAAAAACAAATGAACAAAAAAAGTCAACTAAAAAATACAGAGAACAAATTGGTAATTGCTAGAGGGAAGGGGAATGGGAGGTGGGAAAAATGTTTTAAGAGGGTCAAGAGGTAAACTTCCAGTTATAAAATAAGTCATGGAGATATAATTTACAGAATGGTGACTATAGTTAAAAACATTGTATTGCATCTTTGAAAGGTGTTAAGAGTTCTTAAAAGTTCTCATCATAAGAAACTTTGTATCTTTGTATGGTGACAGATATTTATTGTGATGATTTTGTGATATTGTGGTATAAACTTGCAGTATATAAAGATATCAAATCAAAGTGTTGTGCACCTGAAACTAGTATAATGTTACATCAACTATACCTCAATAAAAAATAAAAGATATTTTAAAAAGAAGCGAGAAAATAAAATTGTAGAAGGAAGTTCCTTGATTTAGTGATATGGGATAGAATCCAATACATAGGGAGAAAGGTTTGCCTTGTATAGGAATAATGACATTTTATATATGTAGGAGAAACTAGCTGAAAATATGTATATTTGGTACTGGGAAGATGTAGAAGTTATCTTCTGTTTAACACTTTGTTCTTATTTAAGGGAGAAATGTGAAAGAGAAAAGAATCCCCTGATATTCTGAATCAGCTAACACTAACAGCAAGTATTCAGTGTTATTAGAAGCTGGCCTCGCAGTCACAGTTAGGTCAAGATGTTCTCTTATTGAACATAAGTAATCTCACAGAATAATATTAGAAAAGGTCACACTGGTGGTGGGCATTTTCTATATCCTGATTGTGGTGGAAGTTATACAACTGTATTCAATTACCAAAGTTTAAACTTTACATTTAAAAGAAGTAGATTTTATTGTATGTAAATTATACCTTGATAAAGAAAAAAAAAAGTCAGTGAAATTAAAAAGGAATTGAGTCTTTAGGTATATTTCTGAGAACATAAATCAAGATAATTACCACTGAGTGTAGGATCAGGTGAGCATTTCAAAACAAAATCAATTCTTACTCCAAAATAATACCTCACCCTGATTCCACTTCAATATAGAGTACTGAGTTGTCTTAGTTGTACAACTCTAATCTCAGAACTTAGATAAAACTGTATGCATATCTATGCAGTAAGGTCCAATTAATGCCAAAAGCATAATTTCTTGAAAAAATCAAAATTTATATTACATGGGTATTTACAATTGAGATTACTAAAAAAATGTGGATGTTAGCTCAAAATTGGATAAACTTTTACTTGTGGTGATGTTACCAAGGAAATGCCACCCCTGGTAGTCATACTGTCAATTTTTTTCAAATGCCAAGTTTTCAGAGTAAATTTATTATCTCATACGTACAGTTACCTATAATTATTCTAAACGATTTAAGGACATGTGTGGGTGGGAATATCACTCTAGGACTATGATGAAGTGAGACTAAGACAAAAGCAAACAAATACCACCTCATAATCTTGTTTAAGCACAGACAAATTTTGATAACTGTACAAATTACAAAAATACCAAATATCCCTAGAGATTGTTGGCTTCAGGGCACTGACAGAGGAAGATTACCGGTTGAGAAGAAGGTGGATTTTGGAAGTTTAAGGAGATAAAAAATAACCTGCAAAATAGTCACCTAGGAGAATAGGATTATTAATTAACTTCAGTTCTAGAAAGAATAAGTTTTAAATATTGCAGGTAGTGCTCTAAGGATAAGGTAATTGAAATGGAGATTTGGAATGTGTTGCATTTATTATAATGACAAGTTTTAGGGTATCATATTAGGAGTGTAAGATGGAGGAAAAAATCAATAAAAGTGAAGACAAGGAACCAAATTGACAGGATGCTGGATGGATTATTTAAACGTAATGCAGTTTTGAAGAATGTTGACCAGGACAGTGATAGAGTAGGTGTCAGTAAAGCAGATACTAAAATTATCCATGAACAAGGAGAACTGACCAGAAAGACTGCACAAAGAGTGATAATAGGGGTACGGTCTGATCATGTGAACTTCAGTGGAGCTGAGACAGTGTGTGCGTGTATGTGTGTAGTGCGAGGGGATAGAGGTCTGATAATCTGAAAGCAGCCGTTAAGAGTAAAAAGAATCACCTACTCTAAAGCGGAAAGATTAGCCATCTCAAGGGCATAGTGGAATTAGTGACCTCAGAAGAGAGCCAAGGTCATATTAGAAAAAGAAGTTAAAGGGATGATTCAGAGAAAGTTGAGGATTTAAGACATACCTTGATGACAGTCCAGGAGTTCCAGAGGCACATTGAAAGGATTTGTGGATTGGGAATGAGATGGGATATAAGTCAGATTTGGGGATATGTGAAATAATCAGAGGGTTAGAATCTAGTTATTTGAGAATACTAAGACAGAATTCTATCTCTGGTGATGCTAGAAATATGTCATGATTAAACAAGTCCAGATGACTCCTACAGGGAAGCAGATGACCAGCTCTCAAACAAAAAAAACACTTAATGGAACTGGTGTCTCAGAATTTTGGGAGAGTGTGGTAAAAATGTAGGAGAAAAACAACATTTTGATGTTATAAGGAGCATGTCTCAAATCCCTTTTAGGAGGTAACTATGTACATGAACAAATTATTCAGATTATTTGGCAAAAACGCTAAGAAACTCCTTCCTGCATCAGGAAACTGCTGAAACAAGGGAGATCTGAAAATATTCAGGGTACAGACACTTTGATAGACATTTGAAGACAAGAATTTTTTTCTGTACAAAATGCACCTTACAGAAAAATGTGTTAATACTAATTCACACAATACAAACATAATACCAGGAATTAGAAATACTAAAAATCTACATTGCATAAAACTTCTAAAAATAAATGCCTTATAGTCTATTCAAAAACTGTTTAAACTGATTTTATGTGTACTTCCATTAGATTAGCTTTGAAACTTGAAATAGTGCATATAATAAAGTCATCATCTCAGCACTGGACTTTCCCAAATTCATGTTAAGATTTTCTTTTTTTTTACATTCATAAGTTACAGGCAACTTTTTAAACATTGCCCCTACCAAAAGCATTTCAAGGAAACCAGGATTAAATGCTTAAAGCCTACATTAATTAAAATAATCCAGGCAGTTTTCACTTTTTAGAACAGAACATTTAGTAAAGCAATTTCAACAACTATCATACATTTACTCCCTTTGTGTGTGTGTGTTTATGTGGGTGCACGCAGGCGTGAGGGATATGTGTGCACACACTCACTTGCATGAATGTGAATAATGTATGGACATAATGATGTTTATTAAAGCCGTAAAACATAGTTTTTCAGCTTCAGGATAGCAATTCATACTTCTTTAATGTTATATTTAAGATACAATTCTTAGAAGGTAAGCGCTGCTTCATAGTAGCTGATATACCTTAATAATATTGATACAGAGGAGGGAGGTTACATTGAGGCAGAAATAGATTAAGTGACACGCTTTATAATATTTGAAATGATCACTGTTATCCAGTACCATATGCTATTTTTCCCCCTCTTCTGCAGTAATTTCCCTTCATTTTTTATATAATAGTGTACCATGAAGTGACTTCCAGGAACATGTCACCAATTAAATCAATGTGGAATGACACAGCAGTATCATTCCCATAGTGTTGAAGCACTTCTGGAAATGATTAAAAGGCAGGGCATTCCCTACTGACTGTTGAGGTGAGATGTATACTTTGGAGAAGACAGCCCTATTGAGCAGGTGTCAATTATAAAACTGTTTGAAAATAGCAACTTTTCTTTTTTTTTTGAGGATATTTCAAATACGTGGCTGTTATATCTGATATGATTTTATCATAGGTCTGTAATTTCCTCTACAAATCTCAAATGAAAAGCTATGAGACAGCATCAGACCAAATTGATATATTTACTATCTGATGTATCTAATGATTTTTAATAAAAATGTATTTTGATTTGAGGATATTAATTTTATACTGTTAACAACACCAAATGTCAGTTGAGCAAAGCTAAAAAAAAAAATCGTTAGCTGCCTTATTGAGATTATTGTTAACCCACTTTAATTATATTTTCTACAAACTTTTTTCTTTACATTACCTTATATTTAAAGACCTACTGAACTTCTCTTGATGGGGCAAGTTAATATTGAGTTACATTTATTTTAAAATACATTGATAATGTACTCAGAATAAAACTGTTATGTTGCTTTATATGTTAAAACTTTTCTTTCATTTCTTTCAATCAGGAAGAAAAATACAGAGAAACAACAAAAGACCCCAACTGCAGCCATGTGTTCATAAGCAAATTTCATAGACCTTTAATTCTTGCTATTTGAGGAGCTTTGTGGGGACAATTTTGAGAGGAAAAGGAGATTTTGTCTGAATGGGACATGTGGTTTACAATCATTTTACTAAAATAAGTACTGGGTATGCATTTCAATTTCATAATTGAAATATGCAGCAAAGTTCCAAAAGTTGATTACTCACTATTCAGATATGCTCTAACATTTTATTTTCAGTTGGAACTATTCAACAAATTCCAATGATGTCACATAGATTCAATGTGTAAGGGATAGTCTGTGATTGCATTCTATTCAGCAAGTGAAAGATTAAATACACATAGGAATTTTAACTGGATAGCTAACACTGACGTGTATAATTATTTTTTGTATACTTTATTTTAGAATAGTCTCACCCTCCAACAAACAATGAGATACTATGTCGGGAATAAAGAAATATGCATTATAACCATAATATGTGTCTAGTGGGAGAGTGTTTAAAAAAAAAAAATCCTTACTTCCCAGAGGTATCTGGTAAATTTCTTTTCTAGTCTCACTAACAAATTTATTCCCTGTCATCCCTGAACCAGTGTGTGTGTTCCCAGTCCTACAGAAGTCAATGTCAAGAGAGAAAGGACTGCCATTACAAGTTCCACACTTTTAGTTAGGGGTTGTCAATCTCCCATTAGTATTTGGGATTATAGTTGAAAGGGATGAATACCAGATCATGCATTCCAAAACTATCATTTATTTATTTATTTATTTATTTATTTTTTGCGTTACGTTGGCCTCTCACTGTTGTGGCCTCTTCCGTTGCGGAGCACAGGCTCTGGATGCGCAGGCTCAGCGGCCATGGCTCACGGGCCCAGCTGCTCCGCGGCATGTGGGATCTTCCCAGACCAGGGCACGAACCCGTGTCCCCGACATCGGCAGGCGGACTTTCAACCACTGCGCCACCAGGGGAGCCCACTATCACTTATTTTTGAAAAAATGAATAAAAATCAAGGAAATTCAATGACAATTAGTCTGATGAGTCTGAAGTGCATTAAGTTATGTAAAACACTTTGGTACAAGTCAAGAGCATCGTATGCCTCCCTCATCTCAGAATCATTGTTACTAAAGTCCATAACCAGTCCCCACATGGAAGTTAATGACTCAGTATTTACTGTCTTGTAGAAGGCTAGATATTCCCCCCAAATTATACTAATATCTCTTAAGACCTTAAAATATTTTAATTTAAAAACAAGTTATTAGAAAAAATTTTAAATTAGTAATATATTGGCATGCATATAAGGCTTAAATCTGTCAGTGGGAGACAAGTTAAGGGCAAGACAAACCTGAATATAGTTTATCTCAGGCCTTCTTTGTTACCTGTCAGTGGTCATCTTCCCCTTCCTTTTCCTACCCCACAGATTAGATCTTGTGAACCCAGTACCCTATAGACTTGCCATCATTTTTTTTTTCAGTCATAGATACTAGCAGGTTAAATTAACCTTACATAAAATTCAAATAACTGAATAAAATGTCTGTAAATTCATTTCATAATATACATGAACTGAAGACATTTGGAATGGAAGATACAGTATTTTCTAATCTAAGTATATATAAATAAAAGCTGTCATAAGATCTAAGCACCTAAGACTGTATCTGGCAAAGTTACAAAATTTGTAATAAAAAAGAAGCAAAGAGTGGGAGAGTATTTTTAAGTCTTCAGCATATGGAGTTAGTTCAAAACTGGAAATGGCATAGAATGATTATGAATTACCATTGGATATGATTCAAAATGTAAGCTAATATTAGGCATGTATTAGTTCACCTGCCTAGAAAATTAACTGAGCTATGAAATAGAATGAAGACATTAATGGGACATTTTAATTAGTGATATTATTGTGTACACTTAGGACAAATTGTTTGGAGAGGGAACTTAATTATCCACTGGAGGATCAAGCAGTAGATGATAAAGCTATATGTTATTATTGCCAGAAACATATTTGCATATTTGCCAAATTTAGCACTTTCTCCAATGTTTCAAAGTCTATCCTACATTTTAGATTTTGATTCATGCTTTTTTTTTTTCAATGATTTTAACTATTCAAAGTTTCAAATAAAAATCCTTGGAAATTAAATATATAAAACTTGAAAATTATAATGTTTTTTTCAAACCAAAAATATTTAGTTGATCTCATTTTACATCTTTAGTCTAAGAAAAAATTCTCACATGGTGTAGGCCAAATTCTGAACTGCCTTCTCCACCACCCATGCTTATCTTTTTAAAAACTGTCATCATACCTCTTTAGCAAATAGTAGGATAAAACTCCTTTTAATGTACTATAATTTTAACAAAAATGCTGGTTTTGTAAAATTAAAATGCTGGTAAGGAAGACATTAATGATGCTTATGAGCCTTTTTATGTCAATTATTACCAGGGTTTTGCACATTCTAATTCATTAATAAATGGGAAAAGAGGGAAGTCATGTTCTATTACCTACCATTACTCTAATAAAATGAGATTTTCTTTCAATGAGAGTATTAAGGGATATTGCCAACTTCCATTTTTCCAGAAAATCCATTTTTACAAAGTGACCTTGGTTTTGACCCATTCTGAAGAAATTTTGCTGTAGTTTTCATATTCATCTTCCTTATGCTTTCCTTATTTAACTCCAGTAGCAGCCATGAATTTAGGTAGAGCTCCTTTCTTCACCTGTCAAATACACTGAAACTATGATCTATTATTGTTTGAATACATCATCTTTTCAAAGTACTTAACTGCTAACACAATTATCCGTGGATTTTATAATGTTGCATTTTACCTGCATAGATTCAACAAATATTTGTCTGGTACCAGCCACTGTCCTAGTCACTGGCATCTTAAAAATTTCTATTCCCTTTGAACACACTGTCTTAATCTATATCTCTAAGGTTTTATTTTCCTCTCTCTCAATTTACCATTAATTTGCACTCTTTGTGAAATTACACCTTCAGCATCTGTACCCTACCCAATTTTTTCATATTACTTCCCATTAGGTTTTCTCATGTGGATTTTTCTGCTCTATTATTATCTTTGGATATCTACTCTAATAGTTCTCATTGAAGCAAATCTGCACCAAAAAAAACCCTTTTCTTTTACTTATACAGTTCTTAGGACCCCAAAACCAAACCATGGTGATTTTTAAATTTCCACACTTTACAGACAACTTAACTTGAACCAGTTCACTTGGCCATAAGTATCTATTATTTTAACATCAATTTCCATTGAATTTCCTTGTGGGAAGTAATTATTCCCAATCTCAGTCTTTATAATTGTAGATGGGTGACCACACCTCTGGATGTTCCTGGCCACAATAAATGATTTAAAGTTGATTATAAAGTTGATTATTTGCTCTGAATAAGACCAAATCAGAGAAACTCAAATCCCAACACCTGGATTGAAACTATAGTGAATGAAGCACTCTCTTTCGTCTAGGTTTGCCTAATCAGTAGAATCAAGCCATTTTGTCTCACCCAGGAGTAACCTCCTTGAAATGAAGCCAACATGGAGAAAATCAGCACTGAGTTACAAATATACCTCTCATGTAATCTAGAGTACATGAGATAATTTATGCTTGGAAATAGTTCTACTACTGAAATGTTCTCTTATGAAAGCCAGAGATTGCTTTACTTATTTATTTGATTTTGATTTGGGTTTATATCAGTTATAAACAAGAGTCCTAAGTTACATTATTGACTTTGTAATCCTCCATGCATGTTTTTAATAAACTTTCTTTGTTTTTCTCATAAACCTGTAACAATCCAGATAAAAAGCAAGAATTCACAGACCCTGACCATTGTTTAGAATTTCTACTAATCATTTATTTTCTACCCCAAGACTCATTCCTTCCAATAGTTGTCCCATATTCCTCTCCTTGCAGGCTCTCTAATCCCTTCCTGACCTATTCCTTAGCTAACTATTTCATAAGTCAGTGACAACTGTAACTACCATCTACCACTCCCTTCACATCTGATTTTGCCTTTGCCTTCTTGTTTTGAATGTTAACAAAAGACTTGGCTCTTGAGCAGCCACCTTGCAGACATGGGAGAAAAGTCAAGGGAATCAAAGAGATATTGTCTTTGACATCTTTAAACCACTAAACCAATACTAGAAGCCCTCAAACTTGTTATATAAAAATATACTCACTTATTTAGGTCATTTAGAGTCAAGAATCTGTTACTGTAGCAAAAGCTGCTTACCAATGCAGATGTTTTCCAAATAATGACTGAGAAACATATTTATTTGCTACAACTAATTTAGGAACAATAGGGTGTTTTTCAGACAGTCCATCAGTCAGCGACCATTAATTGAGCAAATAAACCCACAAACTTTGGCTAAGCTAATCCAGGTGCATTAAAAAAAAAAAAAAAGAAGAAATGGAAGAATGGTTTTCAAAATATATTCTATCTTATTGCTATGCATTTATAGCCTGGAGTTACACATTTGGCTGAAAACTAAGGAAGGAAATAAAAATAAAATTGTGTGAGAAAAAGGAGGAAAAGGAAAAAGAAGGAATATTGCAATATACAAAAAATATGTGAGGAGGATAAGGTGTGAAATTTTAGCTATTGAAAGCAAAGCGTCAAATGATAGATGGTAGACAAACTCTGGACACCTATTCAAGATCTATAAGTGTAACTTCACAAAACATTTGCCAGAGCAGTATAGTAATATGAGACAATAATGGACTTTCAATTCTGGAAAACCTTGATTTAAATGCTAGTTTCACCTCCAACCCTATCTCTGCAACCTACAGTTAATTTACTTAAGTTTTCTCTTTCTAATTCTTATCATTTGTAAACTTGTGAAAACAATACTACATCTGAACTAAAATTAGAAAGTAAGTCAAATGATTCATATTCATTACATAAATGTTTAGTTTTGTTTCACAGCATTCTTCCAAGTTGATTTATCGTATTCTCATTGACTTTCATCTTTATTTTAATTAAAAAAGAACAATAAAAATGTGGAAGTAGGATTCAATGAAATAAAAAAAACAAGCATACCATAAAGAAAATCAACAAAGGCACTTTAGTTATTCTTAAAAGCTAATTTATAAACCAAAAAACAAAATTAATCAAGCAAAAAAGAGAAAACATGCATGAAAACTACTAATTTTATGGGCATTAATAAAAAGGAAAATAAAAATTATGATAAACTTTACACCAAATATTTTGTATTTCAGATGAATTTAACAATATTTTAGGAAAACACAATTTACCAAAACTGACAAACAGAATATTACTATATTTAATAAATATATCAGAATGTGTACCAAAATTTACTCAATGAGATTTACCAGGTCAAGTTGGTGTCACCTACATAATTTCCAGACAGTTAAGGAAGAAATAATACTGATTATACACAAACTACTCAGCAAAGTTTTCTATGTGTACAATATAACTTAGTTACTGGACAATGATATTACAAAATAAGAAAATTATAGGCTAACCTTTCACATAAATATAGATGTAAAATTTCAAAACAAAATATTAACATATCAAATCTATCTTTATCTACCCACCTATCATCTATCTACTTAACTAAAATAAATATATCTCAACATAATTTGCTTCCAAGAAACACAATACAGAAACATCAAGCGATGTAATTCACCATATTAATAAGGTAGAAAAACATACATATGGTATCTATTGAAAAGTGTATATGTAGTTGCAAAAATATCATTTAATATAATTCACAAACATTCAAAGATGCTAAGAAAATTTGGAAGATTTATCTTAATCTCATAAAGAATGTTCACTTAAAAAACAAACAAAAACAAGAGCAAAAACAGATTCAGTAAAGAATAAAGTACTGAAATCTTTCTGAAATCCAGAATAAAAAAGGTATACTCAATAAAACACACCAAGATTGTGTTGGATATATTGTCAGTAAAACAAGGCAAGAAAAAAATAATAATTTGCTGTTTATAAATGACAATTTTGTAAATAAAAAAGCTTGGTGTATACAAGTATTTATATGTATGCTTATCTATATACTTATCTTGTTAGCTATCTAGATATGTTTATACTTCTATATAACTACAAAAGTTTTGGATATAAAATGATACCATTTAATAGCATACAAAAATAAAATATCAAGCTAAGAAAACATGATGTACAGAACAATGTTTTGTAGTTATTCTAAGTTAAGAAGTATTAAAAAGAGAACTAGACAGTCCTCGTGGAGAGTAGCCATGGTTTCCTGCTTCAACAGTGCTTGGATGGAACCCAGCGCTCGTCCCCCGCTCTGGCCAGACGCTCAGAGCCAGCCCTCGCCACCACCTCACAGTGCCCTCTGACTGCCCCAAGGTCCCCGCTGTCGTTATAGCGCTATACAGCCACTGCCACCACTTCACCACAGCCGCCCGCCATGACGACCGTGTCCCCCTCGCAGGTGTGCCAGAACTACCACCAGGACTCGGAGAACACCATCAACCGCCAGATCAACCTGGAGCTCTACATCTCCTATGTCTACCTGTCCATGTCGTACTATTTTGACCTCAATGATGTGGCTTTGAAGAACTTTGCCAAATACTTTCTTCACCAGTCTTGTGAGGAGAGGGAACATGCTGAGAAATTGATGAAGCTGCAGAACCAACAGGGTGGCTGAATCTTCCTTCAGGATATCAAGAAACCAGACTGTGATGACTGGAAGAATGAGCTGAATACAATGGAATGTGTGCTACACTTGAAAAATGTGTGAGTCAGTCACTACTGGTACTGCACAAACTGGCCACTGAGAAAATGACCCCCATTTGTGTGATTTCATTGAGACTCATTATCTGAATGATCAGATGAAATCCATTAAAGAATTGGGTGACCATGTAACCAACTTGCGCATGATGGGGCCCCCGAATCTGGCATGGCACAGTATCTCTTTGATAAGCACACCCTGGGAAATAGTGATAATGAGAGCTAAGCCTCAGGCTGGCTTCCTGTAGCCACAGGGGTGACTTCCCTGGTCACCAAGGCAGTGCATGCATGTTTGGGTTACCTTTACCTTTTCTGTAAGTTGTACCAAAACATCTATAAGTCCTTTCCTTAGTACCATTCCTTCAAATAAAGTAATTTGGTACCCCCCCAAAAAAAAGAGAATTAGATAAATGGAGGGATAGGGAATGTTAATGGATTGAAAGACTCAATATTATAAAGATATTAATTCTGTATAGAGTTGTCTCCTTATAATCAAAATAACATGTTGTTTATAAGAAAGATTCTGACAAGCTGGTTTTAAAGATATGGCAATTCTAAAAATGCTGGGTTTTAGAATACATTCAAACTTAAGTTGTTAGCAACTTAAAATAGATTGCTATAAAGTAAGTTATTTTATGAAAGCCTCTTGTTAACCACAAAGCAAAAATCTAGAGAGGACACACAAAAGATGGAGTCTATGAATACCAATTAAGAAAATAATCAAATCACAAAGAAAGAGAAAAAAGAAACAGAGGAATTATAAAACAACACAAAACAACAAAATGACAATAGTAACATACCTATCAATAAACTTCAATGTAAATGGACTAAATTCTCCAATCAAAAGACTAGACTCATCTGTTTGCCGCCTACAAGAAATTCACTTCAGATATAAGGACAAACATAGACTGACAGTGAAGGGATAGAAAAGGGTATTCCATACAAACAGAAACCAAAAGAAAGTTGGGGTAGATATACCAGACAAAATAAAGTTTAAACAAAGACTCTCATAAGAGACAAAGGTCATCACATAATGATAAAGGGGTCAATCAAACTAGAGAATATAACATTGTTTAAGTATTGATGCACTCAGTATAGAAATACCTAGACATACAAAGTATGAACATATGTAAAGGATGAAGTAGACAGCAATACAATAATAGTAGGGGGTTTTTATTCCCCATTAACATCAGTGGATAGAGGACCTATACAGAAAATCAGTAAGGAAACATTGACTTTAAACAACGTGGTAGTACAGGTGGATTTAACAGAAATATATATATAACATTCTACCAAAATGCAACAGAATACATATTCTACTCAAGCACATATGAAGTATTCCCAGGACTGGTCATATGTTGGTCAGAAAAGAAGTCTTAATACACTTAAGAAGATGAAATCATATCAATCATTTTTTTTGACCACCCACTGTATAAAATAAAGAAAACCAGAAAATTCACAAATATATGGAGACTGAACTGCATGCTATCATACACACAATGGCTCAAAGAAACTAAAAGAGAAATACAAAATTACCTTGAGACAAATGAAAATGGAAATACAACCTACCTAACCTTATGGGATGTAGCAAGAGCAGTTTGAAGAGGAAAGTTCATAGGGATAAATGTCTGTACCAAGAAACAAAGATCTAAAATAAACAACCTAACTTTACATATCAAGGAAATAGAGAAAGAACAACAAATGAACTCTAAAATTGGTAGAAGTAAGTAAAATATGAAGATCAGAATGGAATCAATGAAATACAGACTAAAATGTTAATAGAAAAGATCAATGAAACTAAGATCTGGTTCTTTAAAAAAATAAACAAAATTAACAAACCTTTAGCTAGATACACAAAGAAAAGAGAGGACTCAAATAAACAAATCAGAAATGAAAGAGGAGATGTTACAACTGATACCACAGAAATACAAAGGAATATAAGAGACTACTATGAAAATTTATCCACCAACAAATTAGATAACCTAGAAGAAATGTATAAATTCCTAGAAACATTCAACTTACCAAAACTGAAACATGAAGAGAATATTTGAACAGACCAATCACTAGTAAGGAGGTAATCAGTAATCAAAAAACCTCCCAACAAGAACAACAACAGGGCTTCCCTGGTGGCGCAGTGGTTGAGAGTCCGCCTGCCAATGCAGGGGACACGGGTTCGTGTCCCAGTCCAGGAAGATCCCACATGCCATGGAGCGGCTGGGCTCATGAGCCATGGCCGCTGAGCCTGCGTGTCCGGAGCCTGTACTCCGCAACGGGAGAGGTCACAGCAGTGAGAGGGCCCACGTACCGCAAAAAAAAAAAAAAGAACAACAACAAAAAGTCCATGACTAGATGACTTTACTGGTGAATTCTACCAAATATTCAAAGAAGAATTAATACCAATCCTTCTCAAACTCTTCCAAAAATAAATTAGGAAACACTTCCAAGCTCACTTTATGAGGTCATGATTACCCTGATACCAAAACCAGACAAGGACAACACAAGATAAGAAAATCACAGGCCAAAATCCTTGTTGAACATAGATGCAAAAATCCTCAATACCATACTGGCAAACTGAATTCAAAAATACATTAAAAGGATTATACACCATGATCAAGAAGAATTTATTCCATGGATGCAAGGATGGTTCAATGTCCACAAATCAATGTGATATACAATGTTAACAAAATTAAGGATAAAAAAAATCATATTATCTCAAAAGACTCAGAAAAAGCATGTGACAACATTCAACATCTGAAGTGAGTTTATTGATGGCAGCATACAGATGGGTCTATGTATTTTGATTGAATTTAGTCCATTTACATTAAAGTTTATCGACAGGTACATAATTATTGCTATTTTTTAATTGTTTCTGGTTGCTTCATAATTTCTCTGTTCCTTTCTTCTTGCTCTCTTCCTTTGTAATATGATAGTTTACTGAAGTGTTATGCTTATACTCCTATATCTTTCATGCTTCTTCTATAGGTTATTGCTTTGTGATTACATGAGGCATACATAAAATAACAGTAACATGTGAAAGAATGAAACTGGACTACTATCTTACACTGTACACAAAAATAACTCAAATGGATTAAATAATTGAGTCTAAGACCTGAAATGATAAAACTCCTAGAAGAAAATACATTTCTAATAAGGGGTTAATATCCAAAATATATTAAGCCATACAAGTCAATAGCACAAAAATAATCTGAATAACAATGGGAAGACAAACTTAAAGGACATTTTCCCAAAGAAGTCATACAGATAGCCAACAGGTGTATGAAAAAGTGCTCAACATCACTATTCATCAGGAAAATACAAATCAAAATTGCGATGAGATATCACTTCATGTCTATTATCAAAAACATGAGGTAACAAGCATTGGTGAAGATATGGAGAAAAGGGAACCCTTTGCACTCTTAGTGGGAATGTACATTGGTGCAGCCACTATGAAAAGCAGTATGGAAGTTCCTCAAAAAAACTAAAAGTAGGGCTTCCCTGGTGGCGCAGTTGTTGAGAGTCCACCTGCCGATGCAGGGGACACGGGTTCGTGCCCCGGTCTGGGAAGATCCCACATGCTGCGGAGTGGCTAGGCCCGTGAGCCATGGCCATTGAGCCTGCGCTTCTGGAGCCTGTGCTCCACAACGGGAGAGGCCACAACAGTGAGAGGCCTGCGTACTGCAAAGAAAAAAAAAAAAAACCTAAAAGTAGAACTACCATATGATCCAGCAACTTCACTTCTGGGTTTTATCCAAAGAAAATAAAAATACTAACTTGAAAAGATATATGCACCCACATGTTCATTGCAGCATTATTTACAATTGCCAAAACATGGAAGAAACCTAAGTGTCCACTGATGGATGAATATATTTAAAAATTTGGTATCTTTATATATCCCACACACAGGAATATTATTCAGTGATTTAAATAAATCTTGTGATTTGTGACAAAATGAAAGAAACTTGGGGGCATTATGGTAAGTGAGTTAAGTCATAGAAAAAGACAAATTCTAAGTGATTCCACTTACTTGTGGAATGTACAGAACAAACGAAATATGTTCTCACAGATACAGAGAACAGATTGATGGTTGCCGGGGTTGGGGGGTGAGGGCGTGGGAGAGTGGGGGTGGGCAAAATGAATAAAAATGGTTAAAAGACAAAACTTCCAGTTGTAAAATAAATGTCATGGGAATATAATGTATACCATGTAGCTATAGTTAATACTGTATTAGATATTTGAAAGACCTTAGTTCTTATTACAAGAAAAAAATTTATAACTATGCATGATGATGGATGTTAACTAGATTTTTGTGATTATGTGACAATATACACAAATATTGTATCATTTTGTTGTACACCTGAAACTAACAATGTTACATGTCAATTATATGTCAACTTAAAAAGTATACGTGGCAATGCAATAATATAGGAAAAATCTAGACATTATTGATTTTAAAAAGAGCTGGAAACTTTCACTACCTACTGATCTATTATAAAGTTACATTAATTAAGATACTGTGAATGAAAATAAAACAGAATAATGGAATACAATAAAGAGTGCAGAAACAGTCCCACAGATATATTTCACTGGACTTATTAAACAGTGACCCTATAGTGCTTTGCAGAACAGGTAGGCTTTACAATAAAGATTTCTGCAAAAATTTGGTATCCATATGGGAAACTTTGCCTTTATTTCACACTACACAAAAATGAATTCCAGATGAAGTGATATGCATTCAAAAGTAAAACAATACATCTTCTATATGAAAACATAGAAGAGTATCTTTACAATCTTGGAAGGCAACAGATTTCTTCAACAGGTCACAAAAATTATGAAATATAAAAAAGATTAGATGGCAAGGTCTTCTAGTAACCTGCTCAAGGCAGATATTCCCAGCATTATCTTACTGCCTTCTAATCATGTTTTCCACCCAGAAGCCATCAATAAACCAGTTCTCCCTTGGGGTTACCAGGTGAGTTTTGGACTTGAAGTAGCACATCATCAACTCCAATACCCTTATCTTAGCTAAGAGTTAAATCCATGCATCCAAATATCCCCAGAAATAAGGGTGGAGAATTCCAAATCCAGCTGTAAATTACTTCCATAAGTCTACCATTGATTCTTGGTCAAACATATTAAATTATAAATTGCAGTATGTTTCCTTCTCTTCCATTTTTTGCACTATTTAAAGGACATGAAAGCAAAAAAAAAAAAAAAAAAAACCTGCCAGGATATTATTTGTATCATTAAATTATGTTTGCTGCTTTTAAAAAAATGGCTTTAATTTCACCAAATATTCCAGCACAAACTTCATAATTAGGCCCAAACAATAAAACTTTTGGTTCCTTTTATTCCTAAATTTGAACTTTAGAAAGGCATCAATAGACTTTTCCCTCAACTACAGCCATAGCAACACGGGAAGTTCCCTATGGACAGCAATTAGAATTTTTAAAAATGCTTGACTAGGTCTATGGGTACATGAACAAGCACCAAGCACAGCTTTGGCACAGCAGTTCTAATCAAGTGCAGCCCTTAAAAAGAAAACAAATAAACAAACAAAAAAACAGCATTAGGGGGAAATCCCCCAGTTGGTAAGACTCAAGTGGTACACTTGATCAACCCCTTTCAGTTGAGGAGAAAGTGGTGTGAGATAAGGATATATCATACTTTTGGGCAGTGGCAAATAGTATCAAACAGAGATAAAGATTTGAATATCAGAAACAATGATTTATAGGGAAGAGCATTGAAGATGGACCCTATGGAGTGTTCGCATGCTATAAGAAATGGCCTTTTTTCCTCTTTTCTGTTACTTCTTCATAAACTAGACTCCTAAACTTAGAGAGTTTATCATATGCTATTCTGATATTTAAGTTTTGGCAGATACTATCTATAGTAGTTTGAATGGTGACCCCCCAAAAGAAATGCCCACATCTTCATCCCTGAAACCTGTTAATATTACCTTATTTGTAAAAAGGGTCTTTGCAGATAATTTCGCTAAGGATCTTGAGATGAAATCTTCCTGGATGAACCCTAAACTCAATTAAAAGTACCCTTTTAAGAGACAGGTAAGGAAAAGACTCAGACAAGAGAAGGTCCTGTGAAGAGAGTGGCAGAGATTGGATTAATGCAGCCACAAACTAATGAATGTGACAGCCACCAAAATTTAAATGAGGCAAGGAATGGGATCTCCTCTTGAACTTTGAGAAGTATCATGGCCCTGACGACACCTTGGTTTCTGGCCTCCAAAACTGGGAGGAAAAAATAAATTTTTGTTTTAAGCCACTCAGTTTTTTGATAATTTATTATAGCAGCCACAGGAAACAAATACCATATTATTAGTTAATTTTTTAATTATGATGAAAGGAAATTTTTTCTAAAATTTAAATAAATATAAACAAATTTAGAATTTAATCCATCAAAGTACTGTGAGTTCTGATGGTATCTTTTCATTTAGTATAATGTAGTTATGCTTTATGAACCCTTTTCAAAAGAAGTTACATTTTTCCTCCCTCTTTTCCTTGATTTAATTCTAAAAGGTTTAAATACCAGGCAATTTCTTGGAGAAAATTTACTGTAAAAACTTCAATTTATCTGGTCAGAATTAATAAAATAAGAGTGTCAAATAGAAGAGAAAGATAACATCCATTGCAGCTTTGGTCCCCAATAAATGTTGTTGAACCATAATTTGTGTATATTTTCACTATGATAGTGTTTTTATAGCACTGTCTAGAGTATTAAATAAGTCCATGATTCACTTGTTCACTAAACCATTGTTCATATGCCAAAAAAAGATGAGAAGTAGCCAAAACAGATGGCAGCTATAATAGTTCCTCTGCTTAAAATAAATTATATACAGGAAAAGAGCATTTATTGGTATTCCTGCAATTCAGACCAACAGGATAGGCACATTTGGAAAGCACTTTGGGTGAGGTCATTTAAGTGTAGAATTGAAAATATTATGATGTCTTGGAGAGCTGAGAGATACTTATATTTTCTCAGTTACATAACAGTGATTCTAAATTATTGCTCATTAACCCTGTGTTGCATTAACTATGAATTACAAAGGAATGGTTGTTCTTTTTAAAATAAATAAGGAGATACTGTTATGAGCAAGGATCAATGTACATCAAATAATGCATTTCAATATGCATTATAAGTAAATACTGTCTGTAAAGTCTTTGCTAAAATTCTATCCAAGCTTCTGGATTCCTTCTTTATCTTTGGGTGATAGCATTTGCTCTGACTTTTCCTCAAAACGTACTCCTAAATTTTTCTTTCATACCAAGGAAAATATGCTAATGATAGCTTAAACTATTCTATGCCATTGGCTCTACTAGTTAAATATTTTACTTATTAGGAATTGATTAAATAATTACGAAGTTGGAAAGGATCTTCAGAACATTTAAAGGTCTCCATAAAACAGCAGTGTACTCACACTGCCCTCTGGGTAACTGGATAGCAGGGCACCTCTTCCTTTTATGATTATGATTCAAATTTAACATTTGGCTTTACAATTCCTTTCTTGGCAATTGGCCTAAGAATAGTCAATCTGAGTAATCAAGTGGATAAGTACTCAAGTTCGTATATTTAGTTTCCTCAAAAGGAGTTTCAATACTACTTCATGATGGTATTAGTGGTAATAATTGCTTCATTCTGGAAGGATTATATTGAGTTAGAAATGTTTTATATATCAGAAAAATACTTGTTTCTTAGAGTATATAGAAAAAAATGTCATTCTTAGTTTGTTTACATGTGCAGTTATGAGAAAATCTTAAGACTGTCCAAGATAATTACCATAATTCAGTATTGCTAACACAATATTTTACAAGGAAAGTAAAATGAAATTTTCTGTTTGACACAAATGCACATTTAATATCATTAGCTACTGAAGATTTTTAAAAGTGTTTCAGCAAAGCCTAAAGCTATATTCTAAGCATGTTAAAAGATATGAATTATAAAGTAAGGCATATTACAGGTGTGAAATAGTGTTCTTTAATCATTTAGTTATTTTTATGGAACTAAATGGACAATCTACTAGAGTATGCTTTTTTTAACCAAATATTAAGCAAGATATGATAGTAAGCTAGACATGAGAGTTCATTAATTCTTTCAGGAATTTATGACACCATTAGAGTCCTGTCAGACACTACAGTAATGTGAACAATGATCAACAACAAAAGGACATGTGATAAATCTTTCATAGTCAATTTTTTATGAGTCAAAGACATTCTAATGATTAGATTTTACTGATTAGGGTGTACACAATTCTTTAAAAGACATTGAGGTTTAGCAAATTTGATTTCAAGTAGAATAGAATTCAGTTTCAATTGCCTCCTGCACACCAGGGGTTGTTTCCTGGACAGACAGCTTTTTCCTGCCAACTTCCAGTCCCAGCAGTGTCCTGACACGAGATGATCCAAAGTTTAGATACTTGAAAAGAATTTGATGGGTGGGATCTTTATATTAAAGAGATTATGCTACGCACCTGTGTTCAACTAATCTATGACAAAGGAGGCAAGACTGTATTATACAATGGAGAAAAGACAGTCTATTCACTAAGTGGTGCTGGGAAAAGTAGATAGCTACCCTTAAAAGAATGAAATTGGAACACTCACTAACACCATATACAAAAAAAAATAAAATCAAAATGGATTAAAGGCCTAAATATAAGATGAGATACTATAAGACTCTTAGAGGGAAACATAGGCAGAACATTCTCTGACATAAATAGCAGCAAGATCTTTTTTGATCCACCTCCTTGAGTGATGAAAATAACAAAAATAAACAAATGCTACCTAGTTAAACTTAAAAGCTTTTGCACAGCAAGGGAAACCATAAACAAAACAAAAAGACAGCCCACAGAATGGGAGAAAATATTTGCAACCGAATCAACTGACAAGGGATTAATCTCCAAAATATACAAACAGATCATGTAGCTCAGTATCAAAAAAAAAAAAAAAAATCCAATTGAAAAATGGGCAGAAGATCTAAATACATACTTTTCCAAAGAAGATATACAGATGACCAGGAGGCACATGAAAAATGCTCATCACTAATTATCAGAGAAATGCTAATCAAAACTACAGTGAGGTATCACCTCACACCAGTCAGAATGGCCATCATCAAAAAAAACCTACAAGTAAGTGCTGGAGAGGATGCGGAGAAAAGGGAACCCTCCTACACTGTTGGTGGGAATGTAAGTTGGTACAGCCACTATGGAGAACAGTATGGAGGGGTTCCTTAAAAAACTATAAATAGAGCTACCATATGATCCAACAATCCCACTCCTGGGCATATATCTAAAAATCATGAAAACTCTAATTTGAAAAGATACACGCACACCGACATTCATTGCAGCACTATTAAAAAATAACCAAGACATGGAAGCATCTTAAGTGTCCATTGACAGAGGAATGGATAAAGAAGATGGGGTGTGTGTGTATATATATATATATATATATATGTGTGTATATATGTATAATATACATATATATATATATATATATATACACACACAAAGGAATACTATGCCATTATAAAAAGAATGAAATAATGCCATTTGCAGCAACATGGATGGACCTAGAGATTGTCATACTGAATGAAATAAGTTGGACAGAGAAGGACAAATATTATATGATATTGCTTATATGTAGAATCTAAAAAAAGCGGGTACAAATGAACTTATTTACAAAACAGAAATAGAGTCACAGATGAAGAAAACAATCTTATGGTTACCAGGGGGGCAAGGGGAGGAGGGATATTTTGGGGGATTGGGGATTGACATATATACACTACTATATATAAAATAGATAACTAATAAGGAACTACTGTATAGCACAAGGAACTCTCCTCAATACTCTGTAATGACCTATATGGGAAAATAATCTAAAAAAGACTGGATATATGTTTACATATAACTGATTCACTTTGCTGTTTAGCAGAAAGTAGCACAACACTGTAAATCAACTATACTCCAATAGAAATGAAAATATCTAAAACAAAATAAAGAGATTATGATTGATCATGGCTTTGAGTGCCATATTTAATTCTTTGGAAAATATTCACCTACTTCTATGTTCTTAAGAATGGAAAATTGCTTTTCTTTCCTGCAAAGTAACATTAATTGCTACTCTCCTTCCTATTCTTAGATAGATATCCATGTTGCCCAAGTTAATTTATTAATTTTATAACACCAGTCACTTTCTGAAATGTGTAAGAAAATTAACAAAAAAAACTTCAAAATTGAATTTTCCAAGGAAAATATGATGGTAAGGAATTACAGAATTTTAAAAAATATTACCTGTTAATTCTAGAAAAATAATTTTCAACCTTGGCTATGTATTAAGCTTAACCTATAATCTTTACAAGATCTTGGTTTTTAAACATATAGATATTTTTATTGACTGTATTTTAGAATACAGATAATAAAAACGATAAAATCATTTTTCATATGATTTATGAAAGTCATATGTTAACTCTTTTGCAACACTTTTTTGAGTCACATTTGCCTCTAAATTTCATGTTAATTCAGTTGAAGTTTATTTTTATTCTTGAATCATATTTTTTTGTGTGTAAATATATGACAGTATAACTATCCATTGTCTGTTGAATACATTTTTGGATTGATCTCTGTTCCAGTGTTTTGTTATTACAAGTTATGTTTCTGAGCACATTTTTGTACACATCCCTGGTATATATATCTGAAAGTTGGATAACTGGCAGTTTGTGCGTGTTCAACCAGATAATGTGAGAATGTACATTAAAAGAGGCTGTTTACCTTCCTATAGTAATTGTTTCTGGTGCTCTAATTCCTCAACAACACTCAAAATGATCAAACATTTTGCCTATTTTTGCAATTCTAGTGGGTATAATTATTCTCTACAGTCTTAATTTTCATTCCCTGATGAGTTATGAAAGTGTACTTCTTTCCATATGCTTAAATGTATTTACTACTGTTCATGTTTAGTGATAAATTTGGGAGTGTATGTTTTGCTAACATGCCTCACAGACATTTCATTGTCTCTAAACTAAAATAAAATTGATGGTGGAAAATGTATGTATCTTGTTTTCCTTTACTGAATTATTGAGGTATAATTTATACAATTAAATGCATCCACTGTTATTATAATTTGATGAGTTTGATTATATGTACACATTTGTATAACTACCAATATAATTAAAACCATTTTAATAAGCCTAAGAAAGCTCCCTTGTGACCTTTGCAATTAAATCCTTGCCCATCACAGGTTACAAGCACCAACATAGACCATATGCTGTGACATAACACAAATTTCAATTATGCAGAGTATATGTTCTAACCATATGAAATTAAATTAGAAATAAATATAAAGGTATCAGAAAAATCCACAAATACTTGAAAATTGAGTAACAAATCTAATATCTTATGGACAAATAGAAATTACCAGAAATATAAAATACTTTGAAGCATATGTCCTTGAAAAGATGTGTATCCTGTTTTGTTGTTGGGGGCATTGATCTACAAGTGTCAAATAGGGTAAGTTGGTCACTAATGTTGTAGTCTTCCTAACCCATCATGATTTTCTATGTACTCCTCAATTTCTAGGAGAGAAGTGTTTTCTGTTTCTTCTTTTCTGTCAAATTTTCTGTCATGTGTTATAAAACTGTTGGTTGATTCACAGATATTTAAAACAGTTATGTCTTCTTGATGAATCAAATCCAATTATCATAAACTTTCCCTAGTAACATTCCTTGTTCTGAAGTCCAGTTTGTATGATATTATAGTTGTTAAAGCTTTCATATGCTTAATGCTTTCAGGATGCATATATTTATTTCCTTCTATATTAAACTATCTATACATGTAATTTTTTTTTTAAGTAATTAATTTTTTTTTTTTTTTGAGGACCACAAATAGTCCTGGCTTCCTTTTTTATGTAGTATGACAATCTTTGTCTTTTACTTGTAGGGTTAATGGTTAATTGGATCATTTGTAATTAACACAAGTTTGGACTTGATAGGATTTAAGTCTATTATATTGCTGTATGCTTTCTATTTTTCCTTTGTTCTCTTAAATTTTTTGAATAAGTAAACTGTTATCATTACTTATTTTTTGTGATCAGTTTTATAATGCATTTTTTCATAAAATTCTTCCTTGACATATATTACTTTACACATAATATTAGAAACTTACAATAATGTTCTATGTACTTACCTTTACAGTATTGTCAAGATTTGATTTACTACACGTTAGAAATCTCACTGTATATCATTAATATTTTTTCTTTTGACAGTCAATTAGGTTTTATGAAATAAAATAGAAATATATAATTTACATTTACCATATATTTATGATCCCTAACAGTCTTCATTTTATCTCTTCATGTACCCTAATTTCTACCTGCAGCTCTGCTGGGTGTCTCTGTTTCACATTCATTTTTTTTTAATTAATTAATTTATTATTTATGTTTGGCTGCACTGAGTCTTTGTTGCTGTGCGTGGGCTTCCTCTACTTGTGGAGAGTGGGGGCTACTCTTAATTGCAGTGTGCAGGCTTCTCATTGCAGTGGTTTCTCTTGTTGTGGAGCATGGGATCTAGGTCTGTGGGCTTTAGTAGTTGTGACACGCAGGCTCAGTAGTTGTGGTGCACAGGTTTAGTTGCTCTGTGGCATGTGGGATCTTCCTGGACCAGGGATTGAACCCATGTCCCCTGCATTGGCAGGTGGATTCTTAACCACTGCACCACTAGGGAAGTCTCTCACATTCATTTTTGAAAAGTACCTTTTCTGGGTATAGAATTTTAAGTTCATGCCCTCCCTTCCACCCACAACACCTTAATACTTTAAAGAAGTTATTGTCTTTATGCTTGCATAGTTTCAGAGAAGTCAGCTGTTTTTGCCTGTGTTCCTCACTGTTGCACTTTTAAGATTTTCTTTGTCACATGTTTAAACCCGTTTGATTATGGTGTATCTTAGTTTCATCTTTTTCCTTCTTTTGAGTAGCTCCTATAATATTCTTGAATTTTTAGTATTTTAACTTGTAAGCAAACATGGAAAACATTTTGTCACTATTTATTCAAATATTTTTCTATAGTTCCTTCCTCTGGGACTCTGATTACACACCGTAGACAGCTTGAATTGTTCTGTATGCAGTGAGTTTGTTAAAGATTTTTTTCTCTCAATGCTTTCATTAGGAAAGATTCTATTATTACATATTCATTTTAGAAATATTTGCTACTGTGGTGCAAAATCTGTTAATCCTATCCAGTGAATTTATAATTTGATATATTTAAATTAATAGCTTGAGATTTCAGTTGGTTATATCTTATACCTTAATTTTCTGTCTTATGTTTAATCTTTCCTGCAAATAATTGAATATTTTATAGTTTCTATTTTAAGGTCCTTGTCTGATAATTCTATAACTTCTGTCATTTCTGGGTCTGCTTTTATTAATTGAGTTTTGCCTTTTTTAGGTCACATATTCCTGCTCCTTGGAAAATCTAGTAATTTTTACTATATGCTAGACAATGTGTTGCCAGACATTATGGATATTGTGTTGTTCATTGTCTCTATTTTGTGGTTATTCTTTAAAGATTATTGGACTTCGTTCCAGCAAGAAGTTGAGTTGGTCCCTATAATTCCTTATTCCATCATTTCATTAATAATTCAAATTTTCAACTAAGGCATAACTCCTCTGAAACCTCCACTGAATAACTAATGTGTTCAACAAGGACTTTTCACTCTAGATAGTCAGAATTTACTAGCTACCTGATGTGTGTGAGTTTTGGAAATTGCTCACCTAAAAATCTGCCATCCTTTTAAGGTCTGTACTGTGAAGCTTCACCATAGCATGACTAACCTAGTAGTTAGGAAAGATTCAAACAACTGCTATATAGAATCCTTGGGATTTCTTCTTCTGCATAACTCCTACCTCTCATGAGAAATGACTCAAAACTTCCAGCTTCCTCAGCCTTCACCATCTCCAAAATCCAATTTCCCTAAACCAGCCAGACTTTCAGGCTTATTATTTCTTTTACTCCTTCTTATCATAGTCACAAATTATCTCCATGCAGAATTCCAGGGTTATTGTAGGGTACATCTTGTTTGTTTCACTTCTGACAGGGATCAAAGTTCTTCAATGCTCAGTTTGAAAACTTGTTTTCTTTTACCCAAGTTTTACAGTAGTATATGGGGGAGGATTAATTTATTTCTTATTGCTTCATTAATAGCCAGTGGTGGAAGTCTGTGTGCATTAGTCTCAATTTACATCCTAAAGTAGATGATTGAAGTATGCAACTCATTAAAATAAAAAATGGGTGGTTTTTAGCACTAAAGAAACCATAATCATGAGTCTCTATAACAGATCTAAATACCACAAGACCACTGCTACACAGATTATTTATTAGCATAAATACTGTTGATTTTATATTCCATCTTGAAATAACTGGCTTTCATAAAATATATATTTTACAGATGTATTTACCTTTGTCTGTAATTTTTTCAAGTGACTGGTAGGCCAACAGCTTAACATTTTGAGTCTCATTCTATGCCCAGTCTTCTTTTCATTACTACATTCTCCAGTGGAACATAAAAGATTTTATAGCATTCTTAAACTACAAGTTTTGTCAGTCATGCTGTTGATATATTTTTGCTTCTTATTTCAATGTACCTTTATTGCAGAGTGTTTAAATGCAGATAGATGGTATGTCATTGACCATATGTAATGTAAACTGTTCTTGTGACTATTTGTCAATAAACATTTGGTTATGTGGGGGAATCACATATTGGACATATTTGATTATAAGCAAGGAAACACCTCAGAAGCGCCTCTAAAGGTAGTTTCTTGTAAAAATAAACTGAAAACTATTAATAGCTAAATTGATTAAACAACACCTTTACAATAAATATATATAGATATAACTATCCATCAGATATATATTTTATTTATATACATATACATAATTTATTAGAAATATGATGCCTATATCCCATCACTACAATTCCCATTTTTCTGGAGAGGCATACACATTTCTATTTTTAAAACCTCTACAAGTTATTTGATACAGAGCCAGACTGAATATAATAATCTTTTCAAGGACCTAACAAATAACATAATTTGATTCCTTTTTTTAAATAAAGGAAAGATGAACCAAAATGATTTTTTAAAGTACTCATTCAGGTATTGTCAAATTTATCTCCTAAGAGATTCTAATCCATTTCCTTTTTTCCTACACAATGCTATCTTTATCCTTAGAATTTATAGATTCATTACTGAGGGAACTGATTAGGTTTAATGTTTGACAGAGTACAATTCTGTTTCTGCATGAATTTAGTTTCCTTTTTGAATACAGTGTTGGTGTCCTAAACTTTTTAACAGTTATTATTTTAAGTGCAGACTAAGAGTAACAGCAAGAACAAAGAAAAAAACACTCTAGGTTTTAAATGTCATTTTTGAGATACAATTTTAGTTATATCTTGCTACTTATTCTCAATTTACATAACAAGGATACATGAATTTACATTGTGACCCATTGTCATGTAAATGTATGAAGAGTTCATAAATTTAAATGTTTTTCAGACAACTGTTTGACCTGTTGTAGAAAGTTATTCCTCAGGGGGAAAATATCTACTTCACATTTGATAGCATGACACTTTTTTGCATCTTATTGTCAAACTTTGGAAAAGAAAACAGTAGACCATGATGGTGAGAATAGAATGCCAACAAACTGGTAAAACTCTAATTCAAGTTTGAGAAGTGATTTGAGTTGGACATGTCATTCAAAGCTCTAGCTTTCTGAAATGTGATTTTAGAAAATAAATTTGCTGAATAAAAATAAACCTAAATTCTAAAAAACAAAAGATGCCACAAAACTTTAGTGCTTTTTAAAATTTTAACCTGTTAATTCAGATTCTTAGAAATATATTTACTATCTGCTTGTCAATTTTAAATCAATAGAAAGACTATCATAATATAAAAACTTCATTTTAAATCCTGAAAACATTAAGAATATTCAGAAGGTATTAACAAACAGATGGTCATTCTGGACATTTTAGACAACATTATTGACTGAGACTTTTGCTTCAAGGTTCAGAGAAAAAAATTTAATGGGTTTGAGGATATAAATATCAAAAAGACTGTTGATAAAAATCCAGTTTGGGTGTCTGGATGTGTCTGTTGGTAGTGTCCTTGGGCAGGTGGGATCTGGACATTACCAACAGACATGCCCAGAAACCGAAACTGAGCTGATGGGTAAAGATGGCCTCTACCAAAGCAAACCTGTGAAGTCTGGAAGAGGAACCCAATTACTCAGGTGAGCAGATAGGGAATCAAGGATCACAAAGAACCAGGTAAATATGACATCAACAAAGGAAAATAATAAAGCTCTAATAACTCATCCTAAAGAAATGGAGACCTATGAACTTTGTCTTCAGACAAAGAATTCAGAGTAATCACCTTAGAGAAGTTCAGTGAACACCAAGAATACAGAGGCAGGTAACTAAACAAAATTAGGGGAAAAAATGCATGAACAAAATTAGAAGTTCAACATTGCAATAGAAATTATCAAAAAACAAACAAAGAAACATCCTAGAGTTACAAATTACAATAATTGAACTGAAGAATTCAACAGAGACTTTCAAATGCAGACCCAATCATGCAGAAGAAAGAATCAGGGACCTGGAAGATAGGACATTAGATATTATCCAAGAGGATCACAAAGAAAATTAAGAATGAAAAAGAACAAAGAAAGCCTAGGGGACTTATGGGATACAATGCAAAGAAATCAGAAGAAGATAAATAGACAGAATGTATATTTAAAGCAATAATGGTTGAAAACCTCCTGAACAAAGAGAGAAATAAACATCCAAATCCATGAGGCAAAAAGGACATGAAACAGCTTGAACTTGAATGGTGTCATACCAGGAAACATTAAAATTAAATTTTCAAAAGTCAAAGACAAAGAAATAATTTTTAAAGCAGCAAGATAAGAGTCATGACATAGGAAGCTTCATAAGACCACTGACAGATTTCTCAACAGAAACTTTTCAAGCAAGAAAAGAATGGTATGACATTTTCAAAATATTAAAAGAAAAAATTGTCACCTCTATTCTAGGTAAAACTGTCCTTCATAAAAGGAGAGATAAAGACTTTCCCAAACAAACAAAGCTGAGGTCGTTCATTACCACTAGACCACCTAACAAGAAATGCAAAAGAGAGTTCTTTCAGTGGAAGTAAAAGGACACTAACTAACATCTTAAAAACATTAAAAGGTAGTGTAAAACTCACTGATAATGGTAAATCAGTCAAAGTTAGATTCTATACTTTGGTGATAGTGGTACATAATTCATTTACAACTCTAAAATTCAAAAAGAAAAGAATGCATAAAAATAGCCATAGCTACAATAACCTGTTATTGGCTATACAATATAAAAATATGTAACTTGTTAGAGCAGCAACCCAAATGTGAGTGGAAGGAGAAGTAAAATGCAAAATTTAGAAATTCTATTAAACTTAAGTTGTTATCAACTTAAAATATTATAATTTTAAGATATTTTATATAAGCACCACAGTAACTACAATAGAAAACACTGTAGCAATTACACAAAAGAACACAGTAAAGAGGTCAAAGTGTACTGATGCCAAAACACATCAAAACATGAAAAAAGACAGCAGGATAAGAGACAAGGAACAGTGGATCTACAAAACAACCAGAAAACAATGAACAAAATGTCAACAGTTAGTTCTTACTTATCAATAATTTCTTTAAATGTAAATAGATTAAATAATACAATCAACAGTATAGAATGCCTGAAGAAATACAAAAAAGATCCAGCAATACACTGCCTACAGGAGAGTCAATTGATCCTTAAAGACACAAATAGACCAAGAGTAAAAAAAATAGAAAAAGACATTTTAAGTAAGTGGTAACCACAAAAAAAAAAAAAAAAAAAAAAAAAAGCATGGGTAGCTATACTCATATCAGGCAATATAGAATTGAATAAAAAATGGTAAGGGCTTCCCTGGTGGTGCAGTGGGTGAGAGTCCGCCTGCCGATGCAGGGGACACGGGTTTGTACCCTGGTCTGGGAGGATCCTGTGTGCCGCAGAGCAGCTGGGCCCGTGAGCCATGGTCACTGAGCCTGCACGTCCAGAGCCTGTGCTCCACAATGGGAGAGGCCACAGTGGTGAGAGGTCCACGTACCGCAAAAAAAAAAAAAAAAAAGGTAAAAAAGAAACAAAGTCATTATATGATGATAAAGAAGTCAATTCACCAGGACAACATTACAATTATAAATATTTATGCAGCCAATATTGGAGCAGCTAAATTTATAAAGCAAAATTATCATAGCTAAAAGGAAAAATAAACAGCAATATGATAATAGTTGGGGACTTTAATACCCCACTGTCAACAATGGATAGATTGATCCAGACAGGAATATCAATAAGTAAAGAGCAGATATAAACAACACTATAGACCAAAATGACTTAACAGCCATACACAGAACATCCTATCTAAGAACAGCAGAATATACATTTTTCTCAAGTTCACAGGCAGCATTTTCTAGGTCAGACTATATGTTACACCACAAAACAAGAATTAGTAAATTCAAGAAGGCTGAAACTGTAAAAAATGAATAACAGAAACCTCAATTAAATACAGTTGGAGACCAGAAGGGGGTGCTTCATGCTCTGCAATGAAAGCAGAGCCCAAAAGGAAGAAGATACCTCTTCTCTCCTGGCAAGGACACAGTCAATCAAGAGTCATGAACTCTTTGTTTACTACAGCCCTCCTAACTTCATTTTATCCTCTGTAAGTGTTCTCCTTTCCTTGCTGTGCCAGAAATTTGCAAGTGGCTCTCCATGGTAGCAGATCTCAAATTGCAATTATTTATTGATCCCCAAAAAACATCTTTGTTGGGAAAATATGTGGCAGTCTATTGTTTAGGTCAACAAAATCATACCAAGTATTTTCTCTTACCACAATAACATAAAACTAGAAATCAGTAACAGAAAAATTGGAAAATTCATGAATACATGAAAATTAAACAACAGATTCTTGAACAACCAATGGATTGATGAAGAAATTAAAAGGCAAATTAAAATACTCCCTTGAGACAAATGAAAATAGAAACACAACATACAAGAATTTATGGGATGCAGCAAAAAGGTGTTCTAAGAGGGAGGTTCGTAGCAAAAAAATGCCAACATCAAGCAAGAAAGTGCCAAATAAACAACCAAAATCTATCCTTTAAGGAACTGAAAAAAGAAACTGAGTTAAAAAGGTTGTAAAAATAAATTACTAAAAAGCTTCAGCACAGCCAAATAAACCAATAAATGAAAGGACAACCTATGAAACGGGAAAAAAAATATTTGCAAACCATGTATCTGTTAAATGTTTAATATTCAAAATACATAAAGAACTCATACAACTTAATGGCACATAAAACCCAGATAATCCAATTAATATGAAAAAATTTGAACACACATTTTTACAAAGAAAATATACAAATGGCCAACAAGTGCATAAAAATATGCTCAGCACCACTAGTCATTGGGGAAATGCAAATTAAAACCACAATGAGTTATCACTTCATGCTTCTTAGAATGGTCAACATCAGAAAGACCCAAAAAGCAAATACTGGTATGGATATGGAGAAAAGGGAACCCTTGTGCACTGCTGGTGGGCTTGTAAATTGATACAGCCACAATGCAACACAATATGGAGGTACTTCAAAAAACTAAAAATAGAATTACCATATGATTCAGCAATTCCTCTTCTGGGGAATTTTCTGAACAAAGACACTAATCCAGAATGATATATATACCCTCGTGTTCACTGCAGCATTATTTACAATAGCCAAGATATGGAAAAAACCTCACTGTACATTGATGGATGAATGCATAAAATTGGTATACACACACACACATATATATACATACACACACACACATATATACGCATACATATACATACACACATATACAAAGGAATATTATTTAGCCATAAAAACCTAGGAAATCCTACCATTTGTTAGAACATGGATGAACCTTGAAAGCATTATGCTAAGAGAAATACATCAGAGAAGAACAAATACTGTATGATCTTACTTTTATGTGGAATCTAAAAACAAAAACCACCCACCAAACTCATAGAAAAAGAAAGCTGATTTGTGGTTACTATAGGTGGGGGTTGGAGGGAGAGGGGAATTTGAAGAAGGTGGTCAAAATGTAGAAACTTCCAGTTATAAGTACTAGGGATGTAATGTAAAACATGATTACTACAATTAACACTGTTGTGTGATATACCATAGAGTTGTTAAGAGTATAGATCCCAACAGCTCTCATTTTCAGGAGAATATTTTTTAAATTCTATCTATAGGAGTTAATGGATGTTAACTAAAACTGTTGTGGTAATTATTGCACAATATATATAAATTAATCTATCATGCTGTACACCTTAAACTTATACAGTGATATATATCAATTATTTCTCAATAAACCTGGTAAAAAAAGAAATTCAGGGAGACATTAAGCCATAAAACCTGTTTTGTGTTATTAAAAGTATTGATGAAGAGTTTAAAAATAATTAAATACATTTTAATTATTTAAATATTTAATTATATATTTATATATTATATTTATATATAATTATATATTTATATATAATTATATATTTAATTATTTAATATGATGAAATACTACTTAGCCATGAGGAAGAGTGACATTTTGCAATTTGTAACAACGTGGATGACTTGGAGGGTACTATGCTTAGTGAAGCAAGACAGAGAAGGACAAATACTGTATGGTATCACTTATATGTGGAATCTAAAAAATAAAATACACTAGTGAATATAAAAACAACAATAAAAAAACAGACTCACAGATATTGAGAACAAATTAGTAGTTACCAGTAGAGAGGGGGAGAAGGAAGGGAGCAAAATAGGGGTAGGGAATTAAGAAGTACAAACTACTATGTGTAAAATAATTAAGTTACAAAGATATGTAATACTACACAAGGAATAAAGTCAATATTTTATAATAACTATAAGAGGAATATAACCTTTAAAAATTGTGGATCACTATATTGCACACCTGAAACTAATATAATATTGTACATTAACAATACCTCAGCTTAAAAAAAAAATGAAAGAAAATAAATAGTAGCATCCACCTTAAGAAAACATTGGGGCTTCCCTGGTGGCACAGTGGTTGTGAGTCTGCCTGCCGAGGCAGGGGACATGGGTTAGTGCCCCAGTCTGGGAAGAGCCCACATGCCGTGGAGTGGCTGGGCCCGTGAGCCATGGCCGCTGAGCCTGCGCATCCAGAACCTGTGCTCTGCAACGAGAGAGGCCACAACAGTGAGGGGCCCGTGTACAGCACAAAAAAAAAAAAAAAAAAAAAAAAAAAGAAACCACTGGATGAAATAAACTTAATAAATGTATACAGAGCATTCCATCCAATAGCAAGAGAATATACCTTCTTCTCAAGTGCATATTGAATATTTTCCATGATATTGTAGATCATATAATAGGCCAAAAACCAAGTCTTAATAAATTTAAGAACACTAAAATTATATCAAGCATTTTTTCCAACCACAATAGTATGAAACAAGAAATCAATTATTTACAAGAACAAAAGTGGAAAATTCACAAGTATGTGGAGATTCAACAACATGCTACTGAACACCATATGGGTCAAAGAATAAACAAAAGAGAAATTAAAAAGTGCCTTGAGACAAACGAAAATAGAAATACAACCTATCAAAACTTATGGGATGCAACAAGAGGAGTTTGAAGAGGAAAGGTCTTAATGATAAATATCTACATCAAAAAACAAGATTTAAAATAAACAACCTAACTTTACACATCCAGGTACTAAAAAAAGAAGAACAAATGAAGTCCGTAGTAGAAGGAAGTAAATAACTAAGATCTCAGGGGAATCAGTGAAATTGCAACTAAAATGTCCAGAGAAAAGATCAATGAATCAAAGAGCTGGTTCTTTAAATAAAATAAAGAAAACTGACAAAAATTTAGCTAGACCCACCAAGAAAAAAGAGGAAAATCAGAAATCAAGAGGAGGTGTCACAACTGATATTACAGAAATACAAAGAAATTTAAGAGACTACTATGAAAAATTTATCTGTCAACAAATTAGACAATCTAGAAAAAAATGGATAAATTCCTAGAAACATATTACCTACAAAGACTTGAAAAAATAGAAGAAGAAATGGAATATATGAGCCAAGTACTTACTAGTAAATAGACTGAGTAATCAAATCCTCCTAATAACAACAAAAAAGTCTAGGATCAGACAGCTTTACTGATGAATTCTACCAAATATTTAAAGAAGAATTAATACCAATCCTTCTTAAGCTCTTCCAAAAAAAATAGAAGATGAGGAAACACTTTCAAACTTAGTTTACAAAGAGAGCATTCCTCTGACACTAAAACCAGCCAGAATACCACAAGAAAAGAAAATTACAGGCCAATATTCTTTATGCAAAAATTGATGCTGGTCTATTGGGAACATATTTCAACATAGTAAGGCCATATATGACAAGTCCAAATCCAACATCATATTTCATGTTGAAAAGCAGACAACTTTTCCTCCAAGATCAGGAACAAGATAAGGAGGCCCACTCACAGCACTTTTGCTCAGCATAGTATTGGCAGTCTTATTTAGAGCAATTATTCAAGAATAAGAAATAGAAGTCTTCCAAATTGGAAAGGGAGAAGTGCAACTCTTTACTATTATCAGACGACATGATATTCTATCTAGAAAACCCTAAGATTCCACCACAAAAAAACTATTAGAACAAGTAAATCAGTACACTTGCAGGAATAAAAAATCAATATACAAAAAACTGTTGCATTTCTCTACAGTAATAATAAACAAAAGAGAGATGAATGAAACAATCCCATTCACAATAGCATGAAAAATAAAGTATCTCTGAATAAATTTAACCAAGGAGGTAAAAGACTTGTACACTGAAAACTTTAAGACATTGATGAAAGAAATTGAAGAGGACACAAATAAATGGAAACATATTTCAAGCTCCTGGATTGGAAGACTTAATATTGTTAAAATGTCCATGCTACCTAAAGCAATCTACAGCTTTAATGTAATCCCTATTGAAATTCTGCTGGCATTTTTCACAGAAATAGAAAAATCATAATTTTTAAATTTTTTTTTTTGTGTTACGTGGACCTCTCACTGTTGTGGCCTCTCCTGTTGTGGAGCACAGGCTCCAGACACGCAGGCTCAGCGGCCATGGCTCACGGGCCCAGCCGCTCCGCGGCATGTGGAATCTTCCCAGACTGGGGCACGAACCCGTGTCCCCTGCATCGGCAGGCGGACTCTCAACCACTGTGCCACCAGGGAAGCCCCATAAAATTTTATAGAACCACGAAAGACCTCAAATTGCCAAAGCAATTTTGAGAAAGAAGAACAAAACTAGAGACATCATGCTCCCTGACTTCAAAGTGTATACAATTCTACAGTAATCATAATAGCATGGTATTGAAATAAAAAGAGACACAGATTAATGGAACAGAATAGAATCCCAGAAATAAACCCACATATATACGTTCCATTAATTTATGATAATGGAGCTAAGAATATACAATGTGGAAAGGGCAGTTATTTCAAAAAATGGTGTTGGGGAAACTGCACAGTCACATGCAAAAAAATGAAACTTGAACACTGTCTTATATCACACACAAATATTAAGTCAAAACTGATTAAAGACTTGAATGTAAGACCTGAAACCATAAAACACCTAGAAGAAAACATAGGTGGAAAGCTCCTTGACAATGGTCTTGACAATAATTTTTTGTATTTGACACCAAGAGCAAAAGCAACAACAAAATCAAACAAGTTGGACTATAACAAACTAAAAAGCTTCTGCAGAACAAAGGAAACCATCTACAAATGAAAAGGCAACCTACTGAATGTGAGAAAATATTTGCACATCACATTTCTGATAAAGGGTTAATATTCAAAATATACCAAGAACTTATACAACTCAATAAAACAAAAACAATCTGATTTAAAAATGGGTACAGGATCTGAGTAGACATTTTTTCCAAAGAAGACATACTTCATTTCTAAAGAAGATGGTAAGCAGGTACTTGTAAAGGTGCTCAACATAACTACTCATCAGGAAAATTCAAATCAAAACCATGAGATACCACTTCACAACTGTTAGAACGGCTATTAAAACTACAACAAAAAATAGTGTTGGTGAGGATGTGGAAAGAAAGGAAACCTTGTGCACTGCTGGTAGGAATTCAGACACACAGGTGCTCACACTAAGAACAGGAGATTGGGAGTTGTCAAGCACTCAGGACCATGGTAGTACCCATGTGGCTGTACATTTACTGTTAGCACTATGTGAAGAGATCTTTGCATAAAAAAGATCTAGAGTGACAATACTTTGACCATTAAAATGCAATTCTCTTCCTTTGCACCTCTAAGTTTATAAGTTAGTGTGAAGAATCTGTTTGGTCAGAGCAATTTGTTTATAGCCTCTATTCTTCTGAAAGTAGATCTAAAAGCATTTCCTTTTGAAAATTTTGAACATATAGGGTTATGTAGATACAGAACAGGCAGTAATGACTCACTGTTTTCTTTTCATTGATGAGAAATTTTTGGTATTCAAGAATTTTTCAAATATATGCTATACACTCTGTAAGGAAATTATTCTCCTCTCAAAATGACCATTAACAATAGATTTTTGAGTGCTCAAAATTATCTAGACACTGTATTAATTGCACCTTTCCCATATATCAATCAGACTCCTGTAAAATACCAGTGGATTACAGCTCAAAGAACTATAAGGCTCATAACCTATTTAAGAAGTAAACCCTAGGGAAACCCAAAGACAACAGGGGAGATAAAAACATGGACACAATAGAACATTTTAGCCTTTGACACCTATAGCTATAAATATGAGTGATGGCAAGGCGTGGGGGGAGGAAATCATTGTACAATCCATGTTATTGGCTCCTTTTATTTTAGTCAGTGACCCTGGGCTGTGGGAATATGTATATACTAAAATTGATAAAGATTTTAATCCTTTCATTCTATTCCATTCTTTACCTACTCCATTCCACTCTTCCACTAGAGCTGTCATTATTGAAACCAAGAGATAATAAAATATTCTAGCAAATTTTAAAAAATTATTTGTCTCTTGGGACTTTAATTCATGTGGCTAATAATGCAGTACAACAGTGATTGAGAGTTTGAGTCCCATAGTCACATTTTTCTGCTTTTAAATCTTGACTCTACTACTTATTAGCAGCATGACCTTCAGCAAGTCTTCTTATCTATTAAATGAGGATAATGGTTGTAATAACATTAATAATAACTTCAGAGTTTTTGTAGCAATTAACTCACTAAAACAACTAATGCAAGATCAGTGGTTGCCAGGGATTCAGGGAGAGGGAGGGAGAAATGAATACGTAGAGCACAAGTGATATTTAGGTAATGAAACTATTCTATATGATATACTATAATAATATAGATGCACAACGTTTTGCATTTGTTCAAGACCTGTGCAACACAAGGAGTGGACCCTAAAGTAAACCATGGACTTTAATAAGGCAAACCATGTATGGAGGGGTATATGGGAACTCTATTTTCTGTCCAATTTTTCTATAAACCTAAAATTTCTTCAAAAATATAGTTTATTTTTTTAAAAAATGAATTATGACTGTAGATTCCTATGGGGGCAATATTTATATGAGAAGACAGAGGTTGGGATAAGGTTATTGTATTATCCCACCTATTGAAAAGAAATATCACCTAACTCAGAAGTTTCATAGTTTTCTCTCATTTTTCTCTTGTGGTAGTTCATTCTGAACTTTAACTTGGTATAATTATAGAAATGTTTGGGTAAAAAAACATTTTAAGAAGCATTTTAGATGAAGACTATGATCTTAACTCATTCATTAAAATTAATGAAGTAATCTCCAAGCCAAGATGGTTTCCAGGGAGAATTTTACAAACACTTAAGGAATAATTTCTACTAATTCTACTCAATAATTTCTACTAATTCTACTCTATCTCTTACAGAAAACTGAGGAGAGAATAGTTCCCAATTCATTTTGTGAAGCTAGTATTACCCTGTTACCTAAACCAGACAAAGATAGTACAAAAATAGAAAACTACAGGTCAATCTCTCTCATGAATATAGACACAAATATCCTTAACGAAATAATAGCATAGAGAATCCAGCAATATCTATAAAGAACTGTAGGGGCTTCCCTGGTGGCACAGTGGTTGAGAGTCCGCCTGCCAATGCAGGGGACATGGGTTCGTGCCCCGGTCCAGGAGGATCCCACATGCCACGGAGCGGCTCGGCCCGTGAGCCATGGCTGCTGAGCCTGCGCGTCCGGAGCCTGTGCTCCGCAACGGGAGAGGCCACAGCAGTGAGAGGCCCGCATACGGCAAAAAAAAAAAAAAAAAACTGTATACTATGACCAACTGAGGTACATTCCAGGGACTTAAAGCTAGTTTAATAATTGAAAAATCAATATATTTCATCATATTAAAAGTCTATAAATAAAAACCACATGATCATACGAACTGATAGAGATCATTTAATAAATTCAATACCAATTTGTGATTAAACACTCAGAAAAATAGAAGGAAACATCCCTAATTTGATAAGTAACATCTATAAAATATATACAGCTATAATCGTAACTAATGAGGAGAGACTAAATGCTTTACCTATGAGATTAGAACCATAGCAAATATGTCTGCTCTCACCATTGCTATCATACACATACCAATTGCATTTCTATATACTAACAATGAATACAAAGACATTAAAATGAAACTTACAATAATATTTACATTCCAAAAAATGTAATTCTTGGGTGCAAATCAAAGAACCCTGTATAGCACTACTATGCTGAAAACTATAAAACAGTGGTGAAAGAAATCAAAGTAGTCCTAAATGAGTGACATAACATATTCATCCCTTAGACAATTTAACATAGTAAAGACATCATTTCTTTTCAAATTGATTTAAGGTAATTTTAATGTAATTTAAGGTAATTTTAATCAAAATCCCCAAAATATTTTTTATAACTAGATGAGATTATTCTGAAATTTATGTGGAACGACACAAGCCCTAGAATAGCTAAAACAGTTCTGAAGAAGAATAAAGTGGGCGCGATCACTCTACTTAATTTCAAGACATAAGATATATATCACTCATTAATATTATGTGATATTATGAAGGAATAGAAACATAGAACAGAACAGTGGACCCAGAATTAAACCCACAAAGATATGACCAACTATTATTTGACAAAGGTACAAAAATAATTCAATGGAGGAAGCTAATATTTTTTCAAAAAATGGTACTGAAAAAAAAATAGTACTGAAGCAACTGGATATCCATAAGCAAAAATACAAATCCCAATGTAAACCTCACAGCCTATTCAAAAATTAACTGAAAATGATTTAAATGTGAAACTGTGAAACTTTTAGAAGATAATACAGGCAAATATCTTTGAACTAGAGCATGGTGAATAATTCTTACACATGATACCAAAAGTGCAATCCATAAAATAACAAATTGATAAACTAAACATCATGATGAAAACTTTTTTCTCTCTGAAATATGCTATTAAGAGACAAGCTACAGACTGGGAAAAAAGATTTGCCAACTAAATGACAAAGGACTCATAATATATATATAAAACATTAGAAAAACAATTAGAAAATTGGCAAAATACAGGAGGAGACATTTCACTGAAGAGGATACATTAGTAGAAAATAAGCATATGAAAATAGGTTTGACATCTCTAGTCATTAGGGAAATACAAATTAAGACCATGATGAAATATCACTATGCACCCATTAGAAGAGCTGAAATTAAAAAAAAAAATGTAGTGACAATACCAAATATTGGCAATGGTGTAAAGAAGAGGGATCCCTTATAGATCATGGTAAGTGGTGAATATGTTTAATGATACAGCCACTTTGGAAAACAGTTTGGCAATACCTTTAAAAACTAAAAGGACACAACATAAATGCCAGCTATTACAATCGTAGACTAGAGAAGTGATGGCTTATGTCCACACAGGAATATTTACTTGATTGTTTATAACAGTTTGATTTGTAATAGCCCCATACTGGAAGCAATCAAAATATCTCTCAATAGGCTAATGGTTACCAGTTGTACATCCATACCATGGAACACTACTCAACAATGAAAAGGATAAACCATTGCTACACATAACAGCTTGGGTGACATCAATAGCATTTTTCTGAGTGAAAAAAAAAAATCTCAGAAGTTTTCATACTATATGTTTCTATTTATATAACATTCCCAAATGACATAATTATAGAGGTGGAAAACAGATTAATAATGATTGCCAGGAGTTAGGTATATGGAAAAGTTGGTGTGACACTATAGGGAGAACTCAGATCATGGACGAGTGCTGTATTTTGATTGCAATGGTGTTATAGGAAGCTATGCATTGTAATAAAAGACATGTAACCCACGTTCTATCAATTTCACTTTTCTGGTTCCAATATTGCACTCTAAATATGTATGATGTAACTTTGGGGGAAACTGGGTAAAGAGTTCAAGGGAACCTCTTTGTACTATCTTTGCAACTTCCAGTGTAAGTATATCTATGATTTCAAAATATAAGGTTTTGTAAAATAGTACTGAAAACATAACCATGATACATTGTACAGTTGACTCTCAAAAACACGGGTTTGAATAGCCAGGATTCACTAATACACAGATTTCTTTTTTCAATAGACACATACTACTGGACAAGTAATCCATGATTGGTTGAATCTGCAGGTGTAAAACACAGATAGGAAGGGCCGACTGTAAAATTATAGGTGAATTTTTTTTTTTTTTTGGCAGTATGTGGGCCTCTCACCGTTGTGACCTCTCCCGTTGCAGAGCACAGGCTCCAGACGTGCAGGCTCAGTGGCCATGGCTCACGGGCCCAGCCGCTCCGCGGCATGTGGGATCCTCCCGGACCGGGGCACGAACCCGTGTCCCCTGCATCAGCAGGCGGACTCTCAACCACTGCGCCACCAGGGAAGCCCTATAGGTGAATTTTCAACTGCCTGATGTTGTTCCAGGGTCAACTACAATACTCATATGTATTTGCAAGAGTATTACATTTAATAACAATTTACCTCACTAGTTTCATATCCTGACATACCAAAATTGAAGTCAATATGTTAAGTCCAAAATTAATGAATGAGAAGGTAGCTGTAGAGGTGCTTATTATTTCACAACATGTAGAAGTGTAAGTATCATTGAAAATAACTAAATTACCAAAATGGTGCTTCTGAGGATAGGTATAGGAGAAAATGCGGAGGACAGGAACAAAAAAAAACGATGCTTAAAAAATTAAATTGTTCATTATTTAACATTTTTTAAATGAGTGTGTTAATCTTTTTAAAAAGGAAAAGGAAAAAGAAGAAAGGACATACCTAGTATAAGTAATTGGAAAAAGTGAACAAGTTTCCTGATTTAAAATAGAAATACCTATATAAAATGCAAATACAAAATCGTAATTTAAAACAACTTTCAGCTGGTGGCTTCTTTCATTAGTTTTTACTTTGAACATTTATATGTATATTACACTTATTCTTGCATTTTCTTATACATCTTCAATCTGCAATCAAATCAATTCTCAGTGTATATTTTGACCTTGCAAGTCAAAATAATAATTACTCATTTTAAATGACTTACTTCTCAGTAGCTCTGGGTTCTGAAGAAAGCTTCTTCGGGTCTCTATCATGTTTTACCTTTGTTGTTTTTGTTTTGTTTTTTGTTTGTTCTTCCTCACAATGAGGATGTTGATCATTTGGAAGTGAATAGGGCTGTCTCTTTATGTACACAGGAATAGTGAAAAGGAGAGGATTAATGGATTAATACTAAAATATCAATAGTCTCAATATCTCATATTATTGAAAGGTTATGATACTTGTTTTTCATACAGCCATATCATCCTGGCCTGATGTCGTAGATTTGTCTGTTTAAATATTATTTACTTAAAATACATTTATTGATTTCTTTATATATATGTACAAACAAACTATCTTAGGCACTGAGGACCCAGGAGTAATAAAGTAGTCACATTTCATTGGCACATGCCACATGACAAAATGGAATAATCAGAAATAATCTCCAAAACAACCATGTGAAATGGAAATGAGTTACATGGATATTTAAGATAATATTATCTCTATTAAAAAAAAGTTGTTACTACTAAATTATTCATGGAAATATTTTCTCAGAGTAATTTTAAATTGCTTTGAGTGAGACAATATGTATGCCAATATATTTCTACATTCTACAAAGATGTTCTAATTATACAATGGGTACAACAAGGACCAGAAATTAACCAGGAGCTCACCCAGTGGATGAGTTTTTATTCACAGAGTGACTATTTATTTATTCTCCTCTTAATATCTCTAAGTCCCTCATTAATTTTCCTTAAGCTTCCAATTTGAAGCAGAGTTGCAATATCCTAAGTTCATCTCCACTAAGAGTTTAATATAGTATACTATGCCCCAAGGCTATATTCTAGGACTATTAAGCACATTATTTCAATATTGCTAAAGCACATAATGAACTGTTAAACACTAATCAAATATTTAAATAAATGTATTTCACTGGATGATGGTATTGCTAAGAACTTTGTTTAGTTTGTGAATCCATTGATTAAATCCACTAATTATTTTAATTGAGCTATTTGATGGCTTCTTTACTCACCAAGTATTTGTTTAAAAACATTTGGGAATCATAAAACAATTTTCTACCACTTTAAATGCAATCTCCTCAGATAAAAATGTTTTCTGATTATAAAGTTTAAAACTTCAGAAGTACAGACATTTGTATTGACAATTTATATATTTTGTGAAATATGTAAGACCTAAAAAACAACATGCTCTAAAATATTCAGTTATAGTCCTTACACATATTGGTTTCTAGAAAAAGCAAAAAATGTTACATTTTGATTGCAACAGCCACAACTCTAGCTGCTGGATGAAAATGAAATTTTATATACATTTTTACCTGGCCTCTGGAAAGTTGTACTGATATATATTGAATTCTTTATAATAAAGGATGAGAGAAAAAGAAGTAGGTACCCCCAAAAGACTGACTTTTATATGTTTAGTGTTGAATTAAGAAATTGAGTTCATAAATGATTTGTTAACTAGTTCCTTAAAATATTATTTTAAAAATCCATTTTACATATATTTCTTAAGGATTTCAATTGTTTCAGGCACTGGGATAGATCTTAAGAATAAAGACCTTTATCTTCCACTCCAGATTTCAAATGAGAGAAATGTGAACTGTTTTGCATTCTCTTTTGCTTATCATGCAAAATATATTTATTGTTATTATATTTTAAAATTATTATGTGAGAAATAATAAGATTTCCCTCTGAGAATTATACTTGAGAGAAAGGAGCATGAAACACATGCAATTAATCATCTCAATAAAACATTTTTTGTATTTATTTTTTATATATTTATTTTTCCTTCATGTAAGGAGTATGAATATTTGGCATTATGTCACAATGTGAAATGCTTGCTGTCTCTACTAAATTCTAAATGATTTCTGATCTCTACACTTGGTAGCAACATTATTTAAATTTACAAATGAAAAATATGAAATCTTATTAATAAAATGCTATATCTGATAACATGATATATTTTATATACATTATATATAATATATATCTTAGGTTTCAGCAAGTTTTTGATACTTGAAATTTTTTCAAGGATTGCTACTTCTTTTAGTGTCTTAACTGTAAAACTGGGGTGATTATTTTCATCACTGAATGGAAATATTTTCACTTTTAATACATTTAAATTTTTAAAATCAAACATGAATTATTCTCTTTGAAGACATTATACTAAGAATTTGGACAGATCTTAGAGACAAAATAAATAATACAAATGCCAGAGAATTGACAAGAAGAAAGTATAAGCTCATATAAATATACACAAGTGAATAAGATAAATCTCAAGATGAGTGAAAAAAGAATTAGCAGGATTCAATAGATTAAATAATGTTCATCAGCAAAATCTCTCAAATAAAGAGAGTAATGGAGTTCAGTGCTGGATCAGATATTGAGGAGAGCATATTAAGTGGTATTATTTTAAATTAGATATAATTTCACAAAATATATGTTAAAAATATATTCTAGTCTTTCTTTACAGGAACCTTGGAACTAATGTAGAAATTCAGGCATCACTCTCCTAATTGAATCCAACAATTAATATCTTTTAGTAATTGAATAAGTAAATTAAGAGACTTGTCTTTGAATCCAGTAAATATTTAGTGATGAAGTAGGCATATTGTAGGATTATTCAACTCTCAAATCCAGAAAATTATCTTGATTTATAGTCTGTTATTAGTGTCATTACTTTTAATTACAATCATTTAGAAAACGAGTTAGTCAGAATTTTTATTTAAAAAAATAAGGGTAAGGTAGCTAAGAGAAAAAATATAAACCAGAGAACTGAACCAAAACGTTCAAAAACACTGTATGATATCATTTATATGTGGAATCTAAAAAATACAACAAAGTAGTAAATATAACAAAAAAGAAGCAGACTCATAGATGTAGAGAACTAATGGTTTTCAGTGGGGCGTGGGGGAGAGGAGAAATATAGGCATGGGAAGAGTGGGAGTCACAAACTATTGGGTATAAGATGGGCTCAAGAATGTATTGTACAACACAGGGAATACAGCCAATATTTTGTAATAACCGTAAATGTAAAGTAACCTTTAAAATTGTATAAAAAATAAAGACAAAGAAATGGTCAGAAAAAGTTCAAAAGGATGAAATAAAATGTGAGATTATTATCAGAACTTGTTACTAGGGCCAATATTCAATTGAGTAGCTTTGTTCCTTTGGAAGGCAGATGTCTGTCTGATTTCATTTGCCTATGGTCTCAATCACCCATGGAAAATAAGAAAAATATCATTAGATGCCTTATTTGAAGAGAAACCCTCAAAAGATGTTTATCCCCAAATCACAGTGTTTTTTTCTATTCTTCTCTTTGAAAACCTAATACCTAACTCTTAACTTCGATATAGGGGAAAATAGAGTATACTTGCTTTTCAGTCTAAGGGCATTCTATTTGGATATGGGGTCTCATTATTATCATTAAATCGTTAATCACTGTAGGACTAGACCTCTGTCAACAAACTTGATTTTTGATGGTGGGTCTAATAGTTAATTTTTCTGTCCTCTATCAGACTGGCAGGAGTATATTCCACCTATGCCATGTTTATGGGGCTATTCAAAACAGATATAAAGAATAATATGGCCCTTACCTTTAAGGAATTGAATTTAAAATTACAGAGACAATTAAAATATTAAGTGGTAAGCATTATACTAGAGGGAGTGCCAAGATAGAAGGTCAGTTACTAGTTAAAAACAAAGCTCTAAAATTAAAACAAAAAGCAAGAATATCTGAAAATTGTTCTCCAATCAAACCCTTTTAAAAAACTTCTCTCCAAGAAAAACCAGTGTAACCTAGTATAAGAAATTCATTTAGCAAAAACTAAAAACTTCTAAAATAGTCTGCTTGCACTTTAATCAGATTGAACACAGAAATGAAGTGGCAAAATATGCCAGCACACCTGCTCATTACCCCCTATGGCTTAGACACTTTCCGAAAGGTTGGCATTGATGTGTCAAAGTAAGTAGCAGGTGGTCTCAAAGTCTTAGTTCCCCCTGGTGATGGATGTCAGGTGGTTCTTAATTTTTCCAAAGAAGGTGCCCTAAGCAAATTAGCAAGCAAAACCTACAAACCTTTTTGACCACCTTTATGCAAAAGAAAGGCAAGAGAACATTTTCACTCATTATAAGATGACGTATCAACCCATTAAAAGTGCTTCAGCTTGTCACTGGCAGGTCAAGGGACAGTACCTAGGAACTCTACAACTTCTAATCTACTTTACTATGCTATGTTAAAGTTTGGCTTTGGATTTCTTTCTATTCAATGTATCAAAAATTGCTATACATGCTTTACAAATATGAACTCACTTTATCCACTTAACTACTTTATGAGTTAGGTGTGGCTATTATTTCCATTTACAGGTCAGGTTATTCTAGCATAGAGAGGTTAGCTAGCTATCCCAAGATCACACAGCTACTAAGTAACAGAGCTGGGATCTGAACCCAGGCACATTTACTGGTTGTAGTGTTTTTTACACACAGTGCATTTTCCCAATTTATTTCATCTCTTAACAATTGGACAACTTTTCATTATACACCTTAATCATAGATAAGCTAAGTATAGACCTTGGATAGATATGCAAACTGAATATTGGTCTCCTTTTTCTCACACCTAATGATCATAATATGATTTAATGTTAAATAAGGGTATCCTGATGAACTGGTTCAGAACCTTCCATTCATTATAGGTTTAAACCTAAAATTCTATACCAGTATAGGTGTACAGGTGGCAGTGAAGTTGATGTAGAATTTGATCTACTAATGCCATGCTCAATTTCTAAATATGAAATATAGGATAGTTTTAATAAAGTTTCCCTGTCTTTGAAAATTTAACACATAAAAAAATTCTTAAGCTTCACAATCTATCCTTATGAATACCATGGAAGTTTCCCAATGGAATTTAATAATATCTCACTTGGAATACTTGTATTCTGATGCTGTAAGGTTATGGCTATTTTCATTACTCTTACTATATGTACTTTTAGTTATGTACACTTCTGCCTTTTTTTTTTAACATCTTTATTGGAGCACAATTGATTTACAATGGTGTGTTAGTTTCTCCTTTATAACAAAGTGAAACAGTTATACATATACATATGTCCTCATATCTCTTCCCTCTTGCATCTCCCTCCCTCCCACACTCCCTATCCCACCCCTCTAGGTGGTCACGAAGCACCGAGCTGATCTCCCTGTGCTATGCGGCTGCTTCCCCCTATCTTCTGCCTTTTTATATCATGTTTTAACTGTATTGCTCAATTGCAGTCTGGTCTTCATCAAGCCAATTCTGGTAACACTTGTACATATTATCTGAGGCAACGATGGCAGCTTAATCATACAGAATGGTCCTAAAACACCTATTGTCAAAGTTACTGATACCTATTTCAAGTCTATCACTGTATTTTTATTTTTATAAAATTCAAATGTATCAGTCAAGAAACACTGATTTAAATTTTCCTAAACTTGAAGACACCAAATTATTTCGTTGTGCTCTTTGTTCTGTATCACCTAAAATACTACACTTAATAATTTGTTAGCCTGTTAAAACAAGTGAATAGAATGTTCTTGTTGTTTAATGTATCTAATGTATCTGACTTATTAAGTAACAAGGCAGTATATGCATAAATCAAATACATATTTTGAAAAAACCTCTTTGAGGGCTATAGTCAAGGATGATTACCTCAAAATGAAGCAAAGACAGACTTTTTGCATATGTTAGTGAATAAGATATATAACTACAAATATAAATTTTATTTACCAATGTTTTAAAAATTCATTAATTTCCCTACAATGACATAATTCTTAGAGTGTTATAAAAACATCTATAATAGTACTTTCCTGATCTTAATATAAGAAAATATATAAACTTTATAGTTGAGTATCAACACATAATTTAAATTATTGTTCTTGATTTTGTTAACTTTATTGTACATTATGATTATGAAGAAGGATTTAGGGAAATTTTCCAGCAAGTATCATTCTACTCTCTTTTGCACACACTTATGTGGAGACCAGAAAGTGGTTTTGTTAGTTATTTCTTTGATATATCATATAACTTGTGATCTTCCATATTCTCTGTATGAGATGAACCCCATTAAATAGTGTAGTGAAAGGCAATTTTCCCATTGTAATTCATTTCTAAGGTAAAAATTCAACTAACAAAATGTGCATGTACTTCCTGGTCTCTCACCCTGACCACAAGTCTCAGGGTAACATCAAAAGTCTAGTTTCAGAAACCAGATAAGAACTATGCCTTATATAGCTTTACTGATCAATGTATATTTATGAGATTGGGCTGAATTCAAAGCATGGTCCACTTACTGTGTAACTGTACAAATTACTACTAAAACTATGACAACAAATCAAGTATCACGAAATAATGGGGGAGAAGAAAAGGGTTAATAAATGATCATTTCTTGGTTTCATTATGTAACTAGAGCCTGGTAACTTTTAGTAGGACTTATTCCTAGATGATTAATATTCTTAACATAGTTTTTTAGTTACCTTTGATACTATGCTGTAGTATTTGATCCCAAGCCAGTGCATGCATGGATATTTATATTCTAAGAAACTGGCCTTAAGAAGAAATATCACAAACTAATTTTACAGCTGATTACAAGTATTTCTTCACTACCATGAACAGTTTGATTTTCTGTGTAAGGCTCAGAATTGAGAAAACAAAGTTCTTTAAGAATTATTCAGTTATTATAAACTACAAAAATCCAGCATTTTTGTTTCAATTTATAGCTTCCAAATATAATCAAATCATAGTAAGACTCTAAAGTGAATTCATTTTCTCTCTCATACACAATACATATTATATTACATATATGTTAAACTATCATGAACATATTCATAAACTACCACACATTCAGAACACATAATTCTCAGGCAATTAAAGGACAGAATTGCAGGCAGTTGGTGTTCTGTAAAGTTTGGGCAACAAAAAATAATGCTTTTTAGTAATACTGCAAAACAATATTCTCCGTATCATCAGTACCTGTTATTTACTGTCATTGAGATATTTTATTTAAAGAGGTAACAGACTACCAGATTTTAGTTTAATGTCCTATAGTGAGATAGTAGTTTTCTAAATATAGAGTCTTCTATGCTTTTAATTTATAGTTACAATTATGCATTTCAAAGATTAGGTAAAGGAGGTAAGATCATTAGCTGGCTCCACTTTTGATTATAGACATAATCTAATAAGTAGGAAACTGTTAACAACTAGCAGTAAAATTACATGGACATGGTTGTGGCTATTAACAAAGTGAAGCACCACATGGCTAAAAATATTTGTTCCATATCAGTTGTAATATACCTCTATTACAGAGTTGTTCTAAGTACTAGTATAGGGCTCTCACTATATAAGTGATCAATAAATATTGGTAAACTTCATAAATTTGGTGTATATTTATTTAGAGCTACATACCAACTATATACAAGATTTTCAAAAATTATTTTTGTGGCAACAATGAAATATGGGTTTAAATTACTATGATATGTGTTCAAACAATAGTATTTTAGTAAAAGAAAAAGAGCAAATGAGAAATTTTGATAGTATAAAAATGAACAAGATAATTAGAACAATTCAAAAAGGATTATGCTTCCCTGAGCTTTTCAAAGTTAGGCTCTTACTTACCTTGGTCAATAAAATGTGAGAAGTAGGGAGTCTCACTTTGTTGCATAAAGTTTAGAGCCAGTGTGAAATAGATCCCGACTATCTTCACCCTGCTGTGGTGGTCTATGGCAGCATGTGTTAAGAAAGAATTTTATTCAGCCTGGGTCTTCTGCAGTGACTACAATGAGCAGAGGTCCCCTGCTATCCCATAATGACTAAGTTGCATGAGTAGGAAAGACAATGCTGTTGGGCTGTGCCACTGAGAAGTTGAAATTATTTGTTATTGCTGCAGGGCTTAGTCTTTCCTGACTGACCTTGCTCACATTAAGGAGTTTGCATAACCCAAACTTAAAATACATGACAGTGGCTTGGGGATGGGTGACAAGCTCTAGAGAAATGGATTGGAGCTTTGAAAGAGGATTATCAGTGAAACGTTACCTGGGATAACATTTAAGACAGGCCATATACCTAATAATCATGCAGCCTAGGTAAAAAGCCTGGAAAGTTGACTATTAATAGTATGGGTAAGTTACATCCATCTGTGTTTAACGAAGAATTAGAAAAAAAGGGGTTGAAGAGGAGAAAGAGGAAGAGAACAAGGAAAGAAAAGGAAGAGAAGGAAAGGGAGGAAAAAGGGGAAGCAGAAAACTTTTTATCAGCAAACAACTGGAGAATAAATCGGGTCCACAAATTAAGGAACAAGCAGTATAGACAGAACATGCTGTTAGTCACCAACAACCTGAAAAAAAAAAAAAAAAAAAAAAGAAAAGAAAAAGAAAAAAGAAAAGCCCTTGCTAGACAAGCACCAACTAAAATCTGTCTTGATGAAAATATGAATTCGAAGGTTATGATGGCTATTTCCATTTTAAAATGTCTGAATAAATTAAGATACTCAGCAGTAGAGTCTATCCAAGAATATAGGATCCAGTAAGCCATTTCAGTTGAACAAAATTCCCTAAGGAGGTGATTGAATATGTGGCTATACTACTAAAATCTGAAAGAGAAAATACTGGTGATTAACTCAAGAGAAAGATATATGGTGAGATGGGTTGCAGAGAAACAAGGGAATATAGTAAATCTAACATGAATATCTAAAAAATAATTGTGGATTTATCTGATACGTGTTACTGACTGAATTCAAATTAATGAGAAATTTTTTAAGTAAATTATGCCTGCAGAATACTGAATCTTATGCATTTCCTCTATCTTAATAAACTAATTCATATTGTCACAGATATTTTGATATATGAAATATAAACATAGATCAAATAAAGATTTATACAGTAATGGGAAAAATATTGAAGTACAAAAATTCAATAAGAAATCTTTGTTGAGGAGAATATTAGTATCAATGAATTCTAAATAATATACAATCATATGACATTGCTCTGATAACTAAAGGTACTACTTGGAACATTCTTTTATCCAAAAACATTTGCTAACCTTCAGGGTGCATTTTCTTTACCTTAAGTATGTTGCCAATTCTAACATAAATATTAGTTTTCTATAGTGTGATCTCCCTTGGAAGGAGAGCAAGATGAATGTAGGCAATGTAGAGTAAAATAGTTCTGATGAGATGAGCAGCTACTGATAAAATATCAACCTGATTTTCTACTAATATATATACCAATCTAACAGAAAATCTAATTCAGTGTTTGATTATCATATTTAGGCTCTAAAGTTTGATATTGAGAACTTGAAATATCATCTTTCAATTTCTACCTAAATTTAATTGTAATCCAATGGCTTCCATTCTTTCAAAGTAATAGAGAAATTTTTGCAAAGTTCTCTAGGGTTGAGAGTCTACACCAGGATTGAGTCTATGCCAGGAATGCTGACTGTGTTGTCTATCTGAAAGAATAATGCAAAGGCCACTGCATTGTGAAAAGAATCTTTGAAAAATACACTAATAATTCTGATTTTGATACTATATATGTATATGTTTATGTGCATTTTTTATATGATGCATGTATTTATATATCTGTCTATTGTAATACATATATATATGCATATTCATTTTGTTCTGAAGAAAACCAGGTAGTTTTATTCTTGGATTATAGTCTATTAGTTTATCATTGTCTAAGCAGTCACTTGAACATTAGATGATAATAAATACAATCATATAAATAGGCAGAAAAATGGCACAATTTCTGCAAAGATCTCTAAATGGAAAGGGAATCATCTCAAAGGGAACTAAGATTTCTTTTACTCATTTTCCTGCATTTCAAGCAATTAAGAACAATAGGAAACCACTAAGTTTTTCAAAACCTTTCAAGAGCACAAAGTAGTTTGCAAGACAAGGTACTTTCTAAGTATGTTAAATTGAAGTAAAAAATCCGGAAGGAGACAAAAAGATAAAAGGAATGTTATCAAACTCAGAGTCAGTAATAAGGAATAAACAACGTGTTAGGAGCACAATTTCTTTTAACTTACACTTAAAATATTTGGGCACAAAATGATGTAAGCATTTCCTATTACTTACTCTTCTGTCTTTGAGCCCTTATTTCTTGCTAACTGTGACAATTAAGCTGGCAAAAATAAATTCTGCTTCATGTCTGTAGGAAAGGTAAAGGAATTTATTATTTTAAAGTATGATTAAGATATTGAGTGTTTTACGTATTTGAAATTGGGGGAACCATGACAGACCTACAAAAATTGTAAGAGTAGTAGTGGAAATAACAAGCCCTAGAATTAGAAACATAATATTTATTGAATGAGTGAGCAATAAATTAAATCCATTAATATGGGCTCCCCAAATGCAGTTTAGATCTAGTAATAGTTTTGTTTTTAAATGAATGTTTTATGTTTAAAAATAAATAAGAATTAAGATGAATATCTATCTAGTTGGAATTAACAAGACATCATATGTATCTCATCTCTTTTAACAGCCAAGCACATATCACTAATTGATAGTGATGTTTTGAGGTTGATAGCAGCCACAGAATCCCTGCCCATATCATATTTTTTAAAAAAGAAACAAGTTGAATGAATTTAGAAAGAAAACAAGGGGAAATGTTGTTCTCACACTTAAGGAAATGGACATATATCAATATTACATGCTCATAGTCATATTAAAAATTAGCCACAAAGCTAGGTCTAAAGTGGACTTAACTTTAATGTTGTATAAATGTTTAGGGTGAGCTACGTGTCTATGATTAGATATTTGGCACTTTAATTGTGACAATCAGAACACGTCAAATAAAGGTAGAGTATTTTGATATATCAAAATCTTGGTACCAGCAATAAGTTCAGTTTCTTTCTCCTCTATCTCTCAATTTCCTTCCCACACTGTAGTGTACTTTTGTGTATGTGTATGTATGGGGAGGGGCATGGGAGAGAGGAACCAAATAAATATATTGTCATTCAAGTATTCTCCATATCACATTATAGAGAATCTTTCTAACTTCAAACACAATTTTAACAGTTACTCTATGGTATCATACTGAAGGAATTTAGCACACATTTTGAACATCTTTGGACAGCTATATAAAGAAACAAATGAGTAGCAACATCGTATAGACCTAGTATATACTTTTGTAATTAGCCAAAATATATTTGCTCTTATCAGGAAACATATTCAAAATATTTTAGTGAATAACAGGTCAATGAGAGACATTATTTTATACTCAGGTAAACCATATTTAGAATTTACATTGTATAGTACTTCGTCTGGCAAATTAGTGGATGAGAGTTGCTGTTATGAGTTAGAAGAAAGACCTCATTCTACACCTGCCCATGTTATTTGCCTTGATTTGGGTATATGTGGAACTTTACTTCCATAAAATGAGCGGTTTTGTTTTGTAGATTTATAAAGGTATTTCTAAGCCTACATTTCAATCGTGAATTTATATTATGTATAAAATGTATTTATTATAACATTCACTATAGAAATCATTAAGTGAAGTAAATAATTTTGAAATTTTCACATTTCATCGATGTTTATAATATATAATCTCTAAAGTCTCCTTTTATATCTGAACAAGTTATTCTATTAAATTGCATAAAACATTTTAATAAATCTATCCAAGAGCTTAAAAACACAAAAAATCATCAAAATAAGTTTCACTAAATGTCAGTAGGGAACCAAGTGTTAAATATGGCTAAAGCACTTTTCCATCCCTGACATGACACAGTCCAGATTATGCATTGTAAGGGAAAGTGTATATGAGACATGTTCAGCACAGTGGAACAGGAAAGTCTGCCTAAGGACAGTGGAGTGGAAAATAAAGGGCAGAGGAATGTGGTAGACCAGACAAAACAACAAAGTCTTTGGTGGATTAGTAAATAAAGGTATTGAAAAGAGAGAAATTTTTAAAATAGGTCTTTATTTTAAAAAAATCAGTGTGAATTAGTTTCATGATGCTAGTATTCTAATATCATAAAGAGTTTTTTGCAAAGTTTTATTTACAAGCTAACAGCTGTATCTTCAATGTACATACTAAAATGTTGGAAAAATATCTTTTGGCATACTCTTAAGTACAAACATCTTGACCAAATGAACTGAGAAAAACATATAGCAATTTTTGATTCTAACAGTCTTATATTCTTCATTTTCCCCATGCAATTCAATACTTTATTTTGATTAACTTGGTTGATGCCAACATGTGAAAATATAATTAAATTATAGATGTTCCAAGATTAAAGAATTAAAATTCTTCTGAATTTCCATCATGAAGATTTATCTCTGTTTTCTCTTAGGAGTCTTACAGTATCAGCTATACATTCATGTCTTTGGTACATTTTGAGTTAATCTTTTAATTTTAGTGCTAAGTAAGGGTCTGATTTCATTCTTTCACATGTGGATATCCAGTTTTCCCATTACAATTTGTTGAAAAGACTTTTACCTATTTTGGCATCCTTGTCAAAAATCATTTATTCATATATGTAAGCATTTATCTCTGGGCTCTGTATTCTATTTTATTTGTCTATATATTTGTCTTCTTGCCAGTACCACACTGTTTTGAATCTATCACACTCAACTGTGAAAGACTGAAAACTGTCACTCTAAGATTAGGAATAAGGCAAGAATGCCTGCTTTTGTCATTTCTTTTGAACATGATACTGGATATACTACCCAAAACAATTATGCAAAAAAGGGAAGAAAAGGCATCCAAATTGGAAAGTAGTAGTAGAACTATCTCTGTTCACAGATCTTGTAAGTAGAAAATCCTAAAAATTCCACAAAAAAGTTAGAAATAATAAATCCAGAAAAATAGTGGGATACAAGGTTAGCAGTCAAAGTTATTTTGCATTTCTATACACTATGAACAACCTTAAAAAAGAAATTAAGGAAATAATTCCATTTACAGTAACATCAAAGAGAATAAAATACTTAAGAATTAACTTAACCAAAGGAGTCAAAGATTTGTACCATGAAAACTACAAAACGTTGCTGAAAAAAAATTAAGACATAAATAAATGGAAATACATCCCATGTTCATGAACTGGAAAACTTAATATTGTTAAGATGTCAATACTACCCAAATAGTACAAATTAAAAGAAATCTCTATCAAAATACCAATGAAGTTTTGTTCCAACATTGAAAAACCCATCTAAAATTCATATGGAATTTCCAAGAGACCCTGAATAGCCAAAACAATCTTGGACAACAAAGCTGAAGAACTCATACTTCCTGATCCCAAAACTTAGAAAGCTACAGTATAATTGTTTTTTATATTTTGTACCAGGTGTCTAAGGAATATAGAAGTCATAAGAACTGATTGAAGAGTAAGGACCTTGTCACTTTATGCTTTCATTGTGTCCCCCTATTTCCCTACCACATATTATTACACATAGTATATTATAGCACTTGGCAGCTTTTACTAACACTCATTAAAAATTAATTATGCCTGGCTTATTGGCTTACAAAAATGTTACACCTGTACCAAAATATTATAAAATTTTTGTGCTAATGGTGAAAAGAAAAAATATTTTTATTTTTGTTTAAGCTTGAATTTTAGATGATTTTCATCATTAGATCATTTATTATTTTGTAATTGATGTAAATAAAATCACACTTCCTATCCATCTTTATAATGCCCAAGTGGACCAAGTCCAAGATGGATAACAATTTATGAGGGTTTTCTGTCCCTTCATACCTATGAAATCTTTTCATTGTGAAGTCTGACTTGGTCTCATCAAACTGTAATGACACCTCTTCCCCCAAATCAAGTTTGTTAGCATTGTATATTCTCACGTATATGACCTAAAAATTCACTCAACTTCTACATGCATTCCTATTCCCTCTTACCCCCACCTCAGAGTAAAGCACTTTTCAGGATGGAAGCCCACTTTGATACTTCATTTTGACAGTTTATATGTAAGAATCGTTCGCAGATTGCACAAACCTTCCCAAAATTCTTATTTAAGTAATTTGATGTTATAGATTGGGGCCCACAATCTGATCATGCAGTAAACATAAATAAACTTCAGTGGACCAAGTTAACTTCAGTGATTCAAGGACTGAATATATTGACATGAGCAATGAAAAATGTACCCCCACCCCAAGAGTTATTTGTATAATTAAGAAGCAAAGCAGAGGTCAACGTCTGATTTTTGCTAATTTTGTTGATGTTAATTTATATTGAATCATGAATTTATGTTGAATGGACTTACCAGAAAAGTTTGTGTTTTTCTTTTCTATAAAAGAAGTAAAACTAGCCTGTTTTAGGTTGTTGTACATGATGGATTTGACCAGTGCGATCACTAACAGCCACTAAAATAGAATAAGCTGTGGTTCAGCATGCATAGATGCTTCTACTTAATCCGGAAATGAGAAAAAAAGTACAGAAATCATCAGGTGCCTTAGATTCCAAGTCATCAGTACAGGCTTTATTAAATATTCTTGTCTGTATCCACTCTCTCAACCTCAATGTCGTACCTTCTTCTTGTTTTTCAGAATAATATTATGATACAAAATGGCAAATATCAAATTCAGGTGGATACCATTGTTCAACACAGGATAATCAGGCTATCAAGGAGATTTACTAAGGCATCTCTTATTCTGTACTCTTCTTAAAGTTGTCTTCACGTATCAATTTTGGACTATTCCTTTAATTTAATTTGCTTACCCCCAAACCTCTAAATTTTATGTCTGTATCCATAGGTGATATTGACAATATCCCTGATATGTGAAGACTTTGTTTTATTGTGTTCCAGTGTCAGTGATGCTGATAGTGTTATTATTTTGATTCTTATCTTAATTACTAACAAATGTATACTCCACAGAAACTGAGTTTTTATTTAAACTTGGTATCCAGAAATCTCACAAAATTGTCTAAATATCAGAGTTGTGTGTTTAATAATTCTCCCACAACAATAACATAACTGAATTTTTTTTTGGTCTGAGATATGTTATTTCTTTTCCTTTGTTTCCTCTAATCTTCCTATTTGGTATGCTTATCAAATACACTTTGGTCTATGTGGATTAATATAGCATATATATGATTTTTAAATCAAATCTCATCTTCCTCATTCCTCATAGCCCTTAACACCATAACTATAAAGTGTTTATTTTCTCTATATTCTGAGATATTTATTGTCTTACTCCCTGTCTAGTGAATTTTTCCTTAGGCATATTTTTTCCCAATTACACTTACTATCATAGTAGCCTCTTTTATGGATGCTTATTTTCTTGAATGTCACAACACACTAAGTATGTGATTTTCAAAGTTTTCTTCTGTTCCGAATTATGTGTTTTCTCTATGATGAGCTGTTCTATTAGTATACATGCACCCTCTTTTAGTGTTGATGGTTTTTCTCACTTGCCTTGTGATCCTTGATTGTTTTGCTTGATGTTTTGAATCAAAGCAGTTTAATGTTACTTAATTTCCTCTCTAACGTATAAAGATACTGAAAGGTCTACTTTTTTGAGGGGTGGCTATATCTACTGGCAGCTTTCTCTGTGTGCTTAAGCAGAACAATCATGAAGTTATGTCAACTCCACTCTCAACTACCATTAGCCATACCAATACAAGAACGCTCTACTCTGTTGCAAAGTCTTTTTCGGGAAGCCTCAGACTCACCTAACCAAGTGTAGTCTTCTTTCAGGACTTATTCTCCAGCTTCAAATTGGTGGTAGACAACTGATCTGTGAATGTGATATGGGGAAGCAGGGAGATATACAAGCCTGAGACAGTTTTGCCGACAGTATTTTAAGATGCCATTTAAATTTTGGTCCCTTTTGTCACTTCTGCTTATGACAAATGAGGCTATCCAGGGTTTCTGCAATGCTTCTACTACTGTACATCTTTCTTGCAATGTGAAATTTAATTCTTTCTTTTAATATTCCCATTACTAAGCTGGTATATCTCACTTCTACCTCAATGCTTTTCTGAATGTATTATTTATATATTAAATAATGTGATTTTACTAGGTTTGGGTAAAATAATCATCTATGCAAACACAGTCAGTTACAGTCAGTTACTGAAATGATTTAGTTTCTTCATCTATGTAGAAGCTATTTTGAAAAAAATGAAATTTTCAGTTAGAAAATGTTACTTTTAAATAGCTCTGTAAACACAAGTTTGTTACATTATATGGCAATCTAGATTCAGATTCTTCTTATGGTTAATAATATCCTTAAATAATGTAATTGACTTTTTTTCTCCCTAGAGCAGATAGACATGACATGTTCTTTTAGATAATTTCTCATATTAGTCATTCACATTTATGAATCATCCTTATTTACTTTAATGATATTCATTATCTGGTGGTTATTCCATAATAGAGAAAGTTTATTTAGGGTGGAAAGCTTAGAAAATAAATTGACAATTGCTATGATTTATATACAAATAGGTCTAAAATATGCATTGTAACTTCTTTTCAATTTTAGGAATATGAAAACTGCTAAAGAACGCACTTAGTAAATGAGATCACCAGGGAATGACTGCAAAGAAACAAGAGGAGATAACATGAAACACTGTTAAATCCAAAGAATAAGGGGATATATATTAGAAATGAGGACATGAAAGTGGAGAATAAAGTCAGGAATGATCTTGTTACCTGATTTTCTTCATAGAAAAGGTAAAATATTTTGGACTAAAACTATTTAGTCAAATCTAAATGTGTGATGTGAATTATTTTCCAATGCACAGCAGATGCATGAAAAAAATTTCAATAAAACTATTAAATAATACATTCATACAAATATAAATAAGACCTTCTATTACATACTGAGTCCAGCTCAAAGTACTGACTGTAGAATGAGGCATATCTGGGTTGTTGTTCCATGTTCTGTTACTTACAAGCTGTGGCACCTTGGGCAAGCAAATTACATTCAGACTCGATTTCCTAAGGTCTATAATGGGGAACATAATTATACCTACACTAAGGGCTGTGTCTAATTAAATTTGATAATGCAGGTAAAACATTTATCTGTGTGCTTTACTCTTAGTAATACTAACTACTTGCAGGGTCTCATTTTAGTATAGATTGTCACTGTTATACCATTTTATAGATGAATAAGCTGAGACTTAGGTTAAGTATTATATCCAACACAGCATGTAGTATATGTCATAACAAATCTAATGACCATGTGGTATTTGATTCCAAAGTTCATTAAATGAGGTATAGAGATAATTTGTCTATTACCTTATTACAAGCATTCATCTGGGTTCAGTGGGATAAGCAGGCATGAAAAAGGACAAAGCATTTTATTCTTAAACAATTTATGTTCTAGAAAGAGTATCAATATAGAAACAGAGTACTGTAACAGTATGAGCAGTTTCCTGTTTCTGGTGGGCTAGATTACTTGTGTTACTCTTTCTGTTGAATATACTACACAATGATAAAGTGTGTTTTTGTCTTTCTTTAAATCACAGAAGCATCACTTTGTTATAAAGCAGAAACTAACACACCATTGTAAAGCAATTATACCCCAATAAAGATGTTTTAAAATAAATAAATAAATGTTAATGTTTAAAATTAAAAAAAAAAAAATCACAGAAGCATGAAAAAGCTGTCAAGTCCTAATATTTAGTGAAACAAGAATCCAGATACAGACAGGCATGAGAACCATTCTCGCCATAAGAGCATTTCTCTTCTCCACATATTACAAACTTATTTTGAAGGAGTTCTAGAACAAAAAAATATCAAAGCTCAGCTTACATTCAAAGGGATGAATAAAAGATAAGATATTTTCCCTCAAACACACAAGGTCAAATGTAGCAACTTCAGGGTAGAGCTGACCCACGCAAAATCATAACCCAGTTCAAATTCCCTAGGTAATACCAAAAAATTCAAATCTTGAAAATGGCTTAATGTGATCTTTAATTGAAAAAGGCACCAGATGCCTCACAGAAGCAAATATAAATCCCCTTTGAATGGAAATAACTTTACTGCATTCTTCAAAGTATCTATATAAATATATTATATTTCAAATATTATGTTCAGCAAATGGTCAAAAACAAGCACAGGAGGAAACTAGACTCTAAAACCTAGAGCCAGTCAAAACACCAGACACACAATTTCTATTAACTCTAGAAACTGAATATATGAAATACTAAAATACATTGAAGTAAAAATTAAATGAATGGGTTTAAAAGCAGAAGAGGCAGAGGAGCTCAGTGATGTGGAAGATATCACAACAAATTCTTGAGAGAGAGAAAGATGGAAAATGCAGAAGATACATGAAATCTGGCATAGGCAAAAAGAGCTCTCTGATGAAGAAATAGTAACTTTTTTGTTGTTTTGTTTATACAGGTCTAGGTGGAGGAACGACAGGATTTGAATATTAATAAGTTATATTAGGGATTTAGAGGAAGGGATAGGTTTTAAATAATTATGAAATAGAATCCACTACAAATGAATGTAAGTGGTGGTGCAGAAGAATGAATTGAACATCATTCCAAGATTTCCACCTTGAAAGACTGGACAAGCTCCAAAGGAGGGAAAATATGCATTTTTTCCCTTGTATTAAATATAAGATATCTGGGTATCTGAACAGAGATTTTGAAAAATGAGGAAATAGGGTCTGGGAATGAAATGCAGATTTAGGCATTTCCAGTGCAGACTATTGTTGAAGTGATGAGAGCAAATAAAGCAATTAAGAGGGAAAAAAAACAAAAAACAAAATTATTGGCTAAATGACTCTAAAGGGGGAATCAGGGAGGTAAAGAAAAAAGCTGTCAAAAAATTCAAAGGAGAGAAAGGTATCAGAAGGAACAAATGATTAAGTGTAAAATACTTAATTTCTGAGAAGGAAAGAAGATAAAACATTATAACTGGTCTTTATATTTTAGAGGAGAGTTCTAAAGATATATACATGTATTACACAGACAGGTGAAAATCAGAGATACAGGTAAAAGGAATGGAGATTGAACACACAAAAACAATAAAAGATCCAAGGGAAAATGAAAAAGCAGGGTATCTCTGAGCATTCTAGTGACCTTTACTTTTCCTTTTATGTCAGAGACATGATAAAAATATATGACTTTTCCCCCAGATAAAAACAGCAAGCCTACAATTTCTTCATAAAATTTAGAAAATCCCTTAACTTGTTTTCAATTAATTTCTTTGATTCAAAGATGCCTATTTTTCCACATTTGCTTTTCTCTGAAATGTAGATTGACCTTACCATTGATGTGGTAAGAAATCATCATACTCTAGTTTGATCAGCAGTTTTACTCTAGTTTTTTCTTCTTTGGTGACACCTAAGATGATGATGAATTTTATAACAGATGTAATTTTAGATTTAATGAAATACAGATAGCCATAAAGATCAGTAGTCAGTTACCTTTGTTAATTATTTTTAATTATTCTTGACTCAATCAAATATGCCAAATTAGTAATAATACATATGTATTACTCACATTTATCTATTTAGATCCCAAATTCCTGAGAAAATATTTCTATTTCTATTGATTTCCAATTAGAAAATTACAAATGGAATGTAAAATGTAAGCCTATAACTAATATTATAAAACATTTTACTTTAAAAATACATTACATTTTAAAATTCAAAAAATTTGATTTGATGTAAATGTAGAAAAGAAAAATATAAAAATCATAAATCAATGATATCACGTACCATGGAAAGTTCACATACATACAAGTTCCATTATCTATGTGCTTCATTTATTCCCCATAGTTCTAAAACCATAGAAAAAATTGTTACAAAATATGTATACCTTCTTGCTTCCCTCATTTAATTAGTGTTATGGGTTAAACCTCAATAGTCATTAGGTAATTCTGCTTTCTAATTTATTTGTACATTTCAGAAGTTTACAGCTTCTAAGTAGATCTTAAGCTAACATTTTTGGTAAAAACATAGGAGTTGATACAATATGCATTATCATTGTCAGAGATGTCCTTTTCATCTTTAAGAAGATCAGTTGACTAAAAACTGATTTTATCAAGATGTGTTTGATTGTCTATTAGATACTTTGATAATACAAGTAGAATTCAGATGTCAACAGATACTATACTCCCATCAAGCACCAAAAAATGATTTCATTGTTCAGCATATGTAGTTTTACTGGCACCATAAACTGTTCTGCAAAACCTGAAAATAAATGTCATTCACTGACGTTGAACAAAGGGGTATAAACCTCAGAACATCTAAAAAACACATTTCACCAAGCACCTGATGTTTATTATTTAGAAGAGAGGGTTAAATAAATAGCAATGATTTCTAGTGCTTTACCCAAATGCCTCCTTATATTATATTTTACAGGTGCTAAATTTAACATTTCAAATAAAAGATTTTAAATATAAATTCTGGAAAGCATAACTCAGATAGCCAATATAAAAGGTCTGAAAGAATTTAATATACACTAAGTTAAATATGAATGCTTTAAATTAGAATAGGATTGATGATATTTGTTATTTTGAGGCTTAATATAACTGAGATACATTTTCCCAATATGCTAAATTCAAGAAGAGGATTTTAACATAAAAGCAAATGTAAGAAAAAAAATAATTCACCTAATTTATTCATCTCAAGGAATAGAATAAAGAAAAATAATTCATTTAAAATCTACTTTGAAATGAGAAGTGAAACATGTTGATGTCAATAAGTTACTGATTTAGTGTATAACAAGCCAAGTGGCACTGAAGAAAAAATATGAAGTGGTGCAATTAATAGTTCATTGATTATCAAACATGCCTAAAATGAAAATTCCTTTACTGTGGCAGTGTTTAAAAAGGAAAAGTGTAATTATCTATCACAAAACCCCAACATAAAAATCATTCATTTAATAGACTATTCTTAAAGGGTTTTCTATCCACAGTTTAATCACTATAAAAGCAAAAGGAAAGGAAAAAGAGTCTTATCAAGATACGATATTATTGTATCTTTCTAATAACTCAGTTACACTCATTATATACCTTAAAGGGACTACAGAAACTCTAAATTCAGGAAGAGAGAAAAATATAATTAGGTAGTATAATTATGCTTTTGTGGCTCTAGTTTGATGTCTTCTATGTTATGCTATATAGATAGTCTACGCAATTAGGAACATCAGTACTTATATTGTTGTGTAAAATGAACAGCTACTGAGCTCTAATGGGCTTCATTCTGTGTTTTAAAATTCTTCCAAATGACTTTGAGATCATTAACTCCATAAGCAATAATGCAGGCTGCTACTCATAAAGGAGTGTAATAAAGAAAAACATGAGTAGCTAACCTCAACATTGCCTTAATTCTGGAAAGATGAAATGTGTACACATATTTTTTGCCATCAAAGCAAGGATTAAAAGACATATTATCCCTTATTTATATTTAAAAACATTAAAAAAATAAAAGGATAATTGATGCTTGACAAGCAGATTTTTCCTGGGTAAGTTAAAGGAAACGTTCCTCGAAGCTTTGCTTGAACTTTATTTAGACCACAGTTTAAGTTACCTATCCAGGATCAGGGTGATCATTACCCTCTGACTGGATGATAGTTTACTCACCTTTTGTAAGTATCAGTTTATACATACTTTTATTCATAAAAAATAATGTTTGGGGAAACTCACACTTACTGGTAGATTATGTATCACTCTGATCTAAGCTCAAGTACCCCTCCTCCTCCTCTACTAGCAATATATTAACGTTTAGTGCGGCCTTGAAAGTTTTATTCAGTTATTTAAATTTTCACATCACACCTATGGCAATGGAAATAGATAGCTACATAATGTATATAATGATTACATTCCTCAAAGCTTGTCAAACAGCAGGTATTTCAAAAGAAAGGAAATAAAGTCCCTTCAACATTAAATCCAGATGATATGCTAACTCTGTTTCCACAGATTGCCATGCACAGCCTTGGACTGCTTCATAAAATATAAATGACTCATGAAAGTTATTAACTCTATAGGCCTGAATTAAGTGATATTCTTTTTCACTGAATAACATGACTAAATTAAAATTGAAAATTATTTTAGTAAATTTTAAAATTAGAACATGATTTTCTGTGACTGAAATGGGCAAGGATAAAATTTCTAAATTTCTCTGACAATAAAGTATAAAATTATCATATTGATACAAACGCAAAACTTATCTTCAAATTTAAATATTTTGTCCATCAAAACTTTAGAGCATTTATTTGTAAGAAATTAATTTTCACAAATTTGTTGGCAAATATGTTGCATGCACATATGTGGCATTGTTAAAAGAAAAACAGTAATCAATATTACAACCTAAGGTTAAATAACTGCACTAAAATATATTGCCTGTTTCATTATTGTTACTATTCATCCAAGTGAGTACAGACTTATAGAGTTTATTCTCCTTTTTCCTTCCCAAATTAATTCCCTTGTCGACGACTAAACATCAGAAACATTTTAAAGTGTGCTTCAGCATTGAGCCAGGAGAGAGCGTTATCAATACTTAAAAAGCACCAACATATTTCTGCTAGATCAATTAGACATTTGATATATTTCCATTAAAACGGAGAAGACTAAATCATACATTCTGTTCCTTAAGAAAATTTACCATAATTAAATAGAAGAGATATTAGTAGAATCTTTTTATATACTCTATTTTGAAGAAGTAATAGTTGGAAATCAAGTTAGGTCATGAGAAAGAGATTTTCATCTTCAATATTTTTTCACACATCTCAAAACCAACTTAAACGAAAAGCCTATGGACAAGTAAGTCCACACCAAATAATGCAATTAGATGACATGGACTATTCCTCCTCTAGATTCTTCCTGAAGCAGTAGCTTCTTTTTTACATCATTTTGAACCACATTAGGAAGACAGTGGAATGTACCACAAAGGGAACCTAGAGGAAAGAGTGAACTATGAAAAGCACAGGAATCAAAATGACCCCTTCTTTTAGTATTCACTGTTTAATTCTGAATATGCACAGCTAAAATTAAATGGTATATTGGGCAGAGAATGACTGGCACTTTTTGAAGCTCTTTGTTTCTACAGCTATGTTGAAAGTACTATTACAAAGTTCATCTTAACAGTTTTGAAAGTTAAATAAGTTGTTAAATCTGATTCATATATAAGATGCCACCAGAGTGCGAATATATTTCTACATGCATTCTTTTGGAACTCAGTGCATGAAGCTCATTTTGGAAAGACAACATTAACTTAATGCTACAGTTTTGAATATTGACCCATTTAGTCATTTACAGTAAGTCCCCTACATACGAACCTTCAAGTTGCAACTTTCAAAGATGCAAACGTGAATTCGCATGTCCAATCACATTAGTTCACGTGCCTGCCGTACATCGTAACATGTGTGCATCCTCTATAAGTGGCTGTACTTTTGTGTACTTTACCTTTCAGTACTGTATAGAGCACAGTAGTGCAGTATCTTTATTTCAAGCCCAGGATGTCCGGAAGCAAGCATAAAAGCAGCGGTGATGTAACTGGTACCCAGACATCACTGGATCATTTTTTCAAGAGGGTAGACAGAATTGAATCTAGCAAGGAATCAGAACCTGCGTCATCAGCGTTAGGGGTGAGTGAAATTGCAGATTGCCCTCTGTCACCTACTGCTGACGATCCTTCAGCTCTACCATCTCCCACCTCCTCTCCCTCCTCCAGTCAGTAACTCTTCTTGCCTGTTCACTCGATGTCAGCCCCTGTATGCCAGCTATTGTACTGTACTACTTTTCAAGGTACTGTACTGTAAGATTAAAAATGTTTTCTTTTTTTGTGTTTGCTTGTTTTTTATGTATTATTTGTGTGAAGAGAATTACAAACTTAATACAGTACAGTACTATATAGTCGATTGTTTTAGTTGGGTACCTAGGCTAACTTTGTTGGACTTACACTCTCAGAATGGAACTCGTTTGTATGTAGGGGTCTTACTGTATTTATTCCTCCTGTGATTGTTCTTTAGTCCCAATTGGATAATAGGTACAGAAAAACACTAAGATAAAGCATAAAAGTTTTCCCTTTCTTTTTCAGCTACTCAGACAAGCAAACTTTAACACTGACACTTTAATATCATAAATATAAAAACTTTCTCTTTTCAGAACACAGTATGAAAAATGTAGAGCTCAAGGGTTACATTTTCTCATCTGGATATATAATCCACTAAACACCATTTTTTGAAAGAGCCATCCTATTGCTATAGTACTGCAATGTCACGTTGGTTATAATTTGTGAGTTTGCATGCATGTATGGGTTTGTTATTGGACACTGTTCTGTTTTCACTGATTTGCTATTGTGTTAATATCACAGTCTTATTTTATAATTAAGTTTTAATTATTTTATAATTTTTATCGTTAACATTCCTTTAATGAGGATTGATAAGGATAAAACCAAATGGTCAAACCCAGGAAACTTTATTCCTAGATTTCTTTGTGGGGACTTTGAGAATTAATTAGTTTTATCATATAGAAGATATATGACTCTTCAGATCCTTTTTTGTCAAATTTGAAGTGGTGTTATTTTGTTTCTTTTAAGCAAACAAACAAAATACTTCGTTGTGATTGGGATTAACTTGAATGTAAGAAAATGGTGTAGTCGTCTACTCATTTATTTAAAAAAATTCTATGATACTGATTTATTCATTTCTTTAACATCTTTATTGGAGTATAATTGCTTTACAATGGTGTGTTAGTTTCGGCTTTATAACAAAGTGAATAAGTTATACATATACGTATATCCCCATATCTCCTCCCTCTTGCATCTCCCTCCCACCCTCCCTATCCCACCCCTCTAGGTGGTCACAGAGCACCTAGCTGATCTCCCTGTGCTAAGTGGCTGCTTCCCATTAGCTATCTATTTTATATTTGGTAGTGTATGTATGTCCATGTCACACTCCCGCTCCGTCCCAGCTTACCCTTCCCCCTCCCCGTGTCCTCAAGTCCATTATCTATGTCTGCATCTTTATTCCTGTCCTGCCCCTAGGTTCTTCAGAACCATTTTTTCTTTTTTTAGATTCCATATATATGTGTTAGCATACAGTATTTGTTTTTTTCTTTCTGACTTACTTCACTCTGTATGACAATCTCTAGGTCCATCCACCTCACTACAAATAACTCAATTTCATTTCTTTTAACGGCTGAGTAATATTCCACTGTATGTATGTGCCACCTCTTCTTTATCCATTAATCTGTTGATGGACACTTAGGTTGCTTCCATGTCCTGGCTATTGTAAATAGAGCTGCAATGAACATTGTGGTATATGACTTTTTGAATTATGTTATTCTCAGGGTATATGCCCAATAGTGGGATTGCTGGGTCGTATGGTAGTTCTAGTTTTAGTTTTGTAAGGAAACTCCATACTGTTCTCCATAGTGGCTGTATCAACTTACATTCCCACCAAAAGTGCAAGAGTGTTCCCTTTTCTCCACACTCTCTCCAGCATTTATTGTTCCCTTTTCTCCACACTCTCTCTAGCATTTATTGTTTCTAGATTTTTTTGATCATGGTCATTCTGACCGGTGTGAAGTGATACCTCATTGTAGTTTTGATTTCCGTTTCTCTAATGATTAGTGATGTTGAGCATCCTTTCGTGTGTTTGTTCACCATCTGTATATCTTCTTTGGAGAAATGTCTATTTAAGTCTTCTGGCCATTTTTTGATTGGGTTGTTTTTTTGTTATTGAGCTGCATGGGCTGCTTATATGTTATGGAGATAAATCCTTTGTCAGTTGCTTCTTTGAAAATATTTTCTCCCATTCTGAGGGTTGTCTTTTGGTCTTGTTTATAGTTTCCTTTGCTGTGCAAAAGCTTTGAAGTTTCATTAGGTCCCATTTGTTTATTTTTGTTTTTATTTCAACTGCTCTAGGAGGTGGGTCAAAAAGGATATTACTGTGATTTATGTCATCGAGTGTTCTGCCTATGTTTTCCTCTAAGAATTTGATAGTGTCTGGCCTTATATTTAGGTCTTTAATCCATTTTGAGTTTATTTTTGTGTATGGTGTTAGGGAGTGTTCTAATTTCAGTCTTTTACATGTAGCTGTCCAGTTTTCCCAGCACCACTTATTGAAGAGGCTGTCTTTTCTCCATTGTATAGTCTTGCCTCCTTTATCAAAAATGAGGTGATCATATGTGCGTGGGTTTATCTCTGGGTTTTCTATCCTATTCCATTGGTCTATAATATCTGTTTTTGTGCCAGTACCATACTGTCTTGATTACTGTAGCTTTGTAGTATAGTCTGAAGTCTGGGAGCCTCATTTCTTCAGCTCTGGTTTTCTTTCTCAAGATTGCTTTGGCTATTTGGGATCTTTTGTGTTTCCATACAAATTGTGAAATTTTTTGTTCTAGTTCTGTGAAAAATGCCTTTGGTAGTTTGATAGGGATTGCACTGAATTGGTAGATTGCTTTGGGTAGTATAGTCATTTTCACAATGTTGATTCTTCCAATCTAAGAACATGGAATATCTCTCCATCTGTTTGTATCATCTTTAATTTCTTTCATCAGTGTCTTATAATTTTCTACATACAGGTCTTTTGTCTCCTTAGGTAGGTTTTTTCCTAGATATTTTATTCTTTCTGTTGCAGTGGTAAATGAGAGTGTTTCCTTAATTTCTCTTTCAGATTTTTCACCATTAGTGTATAGGAATGCAAGAGATTTCTGTACATTTTGTATCCTGCTACTTTACCAAATTCATTGATTAGCTCTAGAAGTTTTCTGGTAGCATCTTTAGGATTCTCTATGTATCGTATCATGTCATCTGCAAACAGTGACAGTTTTACTTCTTTTCCAATTTGGATTTCTTTTATTTCTTTTTCTTCTCTGATTTCTGTGGCTAAAACTTCCAAAACGATGTTGACTAACAGTGGTGAGAGTTATGATACTGTTTTATAGTTTGGGACAGAGAGCATGCATATCATTTGTTAGCTTTATTCCTAGGCATTTAAATGTATTGATGTTATTATAAACTGCACCATTTGTTAAATGTGATTCTTTAGTTGTATATTTCTAGTTAAATGACTTCAATTGTAGTCTCTATAGATCTTGTTAACTTATTAGTTAGAATGGCAAAAACCTGATTTAGTTATGTAATATGAAAATATCCATTTTTCAAAAACAAAAAACAAATTCAAAGAATCATAGCAGTACACCCCCCTTTAAAAAATAGGGAACAAGTTTTACAAAACCTATCCCAGAGGTTAGTTTAGACATTGAACTTACCAGGCAAAAACTTACATCAACTATTTAAAATAGTCTCAAGAGCTAAAGGAAACCATTGAGAAATAACAAAAGGAAACCAGGAAAATAATTTTTGTACAAAATGAGAATATCAATCAAGAGATAAACATTATGAAAAGGAACCATATGGAAATTCTGGGGTTAAAAAGTACAATAATTGAAATGAAAATTTCACTAAAGAGTTCAACTGTAGATTTAAATAGGCATGAGAAAGAATCAGTAAACTTGAATATAGGACAATTGAGATTATCTAGTCTGTAGAACAGAAAGAGAAAAAAAAAAAAAGGAAAAGAAAAGTGAACAGAGAACAGAGCCTAAGGGATCCTTGGAAAATGACCAAGAGGACCAACATACATGATGAGAGTCCCAGAAGCATAAGACTGAGAGAAAGAAACTGAGAGAGTATTTGTAGAAATGGCCCAAGAGTCCAAAGTTTGATGGCAGGCATGAATCGACACAAATCAGCTATTCAAAAAACTCCATGTAGGATGAAAACACAAAAAGATCCACACCAAATAATGATATTGGCAAATTGCTAAAGGTCAAAGACAAAGAGCATCTTGAAAGTACTAAGAATGAAAAAAATTGCCAGTGAAGATTTCTATTTGTGGCAGATCCTTCAAAATGAGGGATAAAATAAGACATTCCCAGATAAACTCCCTTTGCTTTTGTTTGTTAACATTGGACTTTCCCTACTATAAATATTAAAGGGCAATTTTGGAGTTAAAATGAAGAGACACTAGACAAAAACTCAAAGCTGCATAAAGAAATAAATGTACTGGTAAAGGTAAATACATAGGCAAAAATAAAACCAAGTATTTTTGCATTTTTGGTTTGTAACTCTACTTTGTATTTCCTACATGATTTAAAAGAAACATTCATTAAATTTAAAGATGCAGTTTATGACAACATCAGCATAAATGAGTGGGCAGAGGTGTGTAGGAACAGAATTATTCCTAAAAGCTAAAATTGAAAAGCTAAATTGACACCAAATAAGCTACATTGTTATAAATCACTGATATTGGTAGTCTGTTTTCTCTCTATCCCTCCATCATTCAACATATTTCCAAAAATCAACTTTTGGCTTGTTAATTTCCTTATTGTTCATTTGTTTTCTATTTCACTAATTTCTTATTTTCATTATTTCCTCTATATTTTTATTTAATTAGATCATTGATAATCAGCCTTTTTCCTTTCAAATATACACATTTGAGACTGTAAATTGCACTATAAGCATATCTTAAGTTGAATTCTACAAAGTTTTATGGCATATTAATATACCTTCAGTTAAAATATTTTCTAATTTACATTGTAATTTCTTTCATATAAAGGATATCTTTTTGTACAATATTCACTTTCCAAATTTTTAGGAATTTGAACATTTCTAGTTATATTCCACTGTGATCTCAAACTATATTCATAATTATTTTGGGGGGAGTCTGTTAAGACACACTATAATGATATGTCTCCTGTACACTTTTTTAAAAAAGTAGTTTTTCAACATTACAATCATGTTTTATCATTGTTAATAAGGATATACCTGTTAACCATGTTGTATACATCTTTAGAGTGTCCATAAATTCTACACTAAGCTCCCCCTATTATTAGCATCTTACACTAATTAGTATGGTAGTTTTATTATAACTTATGAACCAATATTGACCTATTATTAAGTAATTTCCATATTTTATTTAGGTTTCCTTAGTTTTACCTAGTATCCTTTTTATTTCATGATCCCATCCAGGAATTAAATTACATTTAGCCATTTTATCTCCTTAGTTCCCTCTTGACTGATAGTTTCTCAGGCTTTCATTGTTTTTGATGACCTTGACAATTTTGGGGTGTACTGTGTAATGATTTTGTAGGTTTCCTCCATTTGAATATGTCTGACGTTTTCCTCATGATTAGAATGAAGTTATTTATTTTTTGGTAGGTAAACCATTGAGGTAAAGTATCACTATAATCACATCATAAAGGACAATGTCTATATATTTTTTAATCGATTTTATCTTGATTAATTTTACATGATACATGTTTTCTATATTTTATTTTCAATGTTCTATATTCTTATATTTAAAGGTATGTTTTTTGTAAACAGCATATTTTAAAAATCTTTTAAGATAATCTTATTCATCTACACGTATTTTGTTCACTTAAATTTCTATAAGGGATTGTTATATCTACCATAATATGATTTCTCACATGAATTTTGTGTTTTTTCTGCTATTTTATTGCATCTTTTGCAATTGATCATATGTAAAAGGTTATATTAGACTAGGAGAAAGGTCTTACAATATTATTCTCAAGTTCCACATCAACAATATAGATTAAAAAGACCAAAATAAATATATAACATAAAAGGAAGAAAATAAAGTAGTAGAAATGGAATTTAAAAGAGAACACAGATTTAGAAAACTCAACAAAGCAAAAAATTGGTCCTCAGAAATAACAATGAAATTGATAAAATGCTACCAAGACTGACAAAGACACAAATTACCAGTATCAGGTCTGAAATATAAACAGCAAAAGTATAATAGGGAATATTATCAACAATTTTACACACCTAAATGATAACTTAAATGCAATGAACCACTTCCTGGAAAAATATAAAATTACCAGAACATATTTAATACAAATCAGATAATGTGATTAGCCTTTAACTAAAGAATTTGAATTCATAATTTAAAAGCTCCCACAAATAAATTCCCAAACCGACATAATTTCACTGAAGAATTCTACCAAATGTTCAGTGAATTAGCATCAATTCTCTATATTACCTTGTAGAAAATAAAAGGAGAAAACACTTCCAATTTACTTTTGGACCGTATTATTTTCTCGATTCCAAATCAAAGACAGAACAAAAAGGAACAATACAGGCTTATATCCACAATCAAATAGGCACAAAAGTCCTTAGCAAGATAGTATCAAGTAAAATTCAGCAATATATAAAGAGGATTCTATACCATGATCAAGTGGGGTTTATACTAGAAATGCAAGACTGGTACAATATTTGAAAATCAGTATAACCCAACATATTAACAAAGATGTCCACTCTCAGCCCTCTTATTCAACATACTGCTGGAAGTTCTAGAGAGTATAATGAAGCATAATAGGAGAGATAAAAGGCACATAGATTAGAAAAGAAAAAGTTAACCTGGCCCTATTTTCAGATGACATGATTGTCTACATAGAAAATCAAGGAATATACATTTGTAACTAATTAGCAATTCCATTCAGATCACAGAATACATGATATACAAAAAAATTATTTTGAAACACTAGCAATAACCACAAGTACACCAAAATTAAATACATTATTATTGCATATGCCTATGAAATACTTTGGTGTGAACATAAAAAACATGTACAGGAATTGTATGCTGAAAAATCATGACACTGATGAGTAAGTCCAAAGATCTAAATTAAAAGGTACACTATTTTCATGGATGGGAAAACTTAATTTTAAAATTGTCAATTTTCTCCAATGTAATAAAGTTTTAGAGTAACTGCTCTCAAAATCACAATTTTTACAGACATAGACAAGATTATTCCAAAATTACATGGAATAGCAAACAGCACTAGAATAGCTCATACAAATCTATGCAAATTGAAGACATATGTTCATAATAATCAAGATTGTGTGAAATTGTTGGAGAGGTAGATGTAGACCAATGGAATTAAATAAAAAGCCTAGAGAGACACTGAAACAAATATGCCCAACTACATAAAAGCAATTCAACAGACGAAAGATAGTCTCAAAAGTAAAAGGTGCTGGAGGAATTGTACCTCCACAGGTTAAAAAAAAAAGAACCATAACCTAAGTCTCACCTTACAAAAGTTAGACAAAATTGTTCATGGACCAAGATGTAAAACATAAGACTACTTCATTTTCATGCAAAAATGGGAAATATTTGAGATCTAGGGCTAGGCAAAAAGGTCTTAGATTTGGCACCAAAGTGCAAGATATAAAAGGAAAAACTGATGAATTGAAAAAAAAAGCAGCTACAAAATGGGAGAAAACATTTCAAACTATGTATTTGACAAAGACTAGTATCTAGACTATGTAAATAATGTATCAATAAAACTTAATAAAAGAAGAACTCCAATTAAAAATGGGCAGAATATATGAAGAGACTTTTGACTGAAGAGGATATATAGATGACAAATAAGCACATGAAAAGATCTTCAACATCATAGTCATTAGGGAAATGCAATTTAAAATACCACAATGAGATAGCAGTATATACCTAACTGAATGGCTAAAATATTTTTAAAAATTTAAAAAGTGTAAACACCAGGTGCTACCAAGGGTATGGAAAAAACAGATCATTCTATACTGCTGGTGGGAAGGTAAAATGGTAGATCCTCTCTGGAAAAGATTTTGACTGAGTTTTAGGGTCATTTAGTGTCTAGATTCCAGAAACAATCAATGCACTCCTTGGCACTTATCCCCAAGAAATGAAGAATTACTTTAGTAATTAAACCTGTACCCAAGTTCATTTTTTTTTTTTTTTTTTTTTTTTTTTTTTTTTTTTTTTAGATTTATTTATGTCCCCAAACTGCAAACCACACAGATGCCTTCCAATGAATGAATGAATGGTTAACCAAACTGGTACATCCATCCCTTACATACTTTTCAGCAATAAAAAGGAATAGATTATTGATATGCACAAAAAATAAGATGACTCTCCAGAGAATTATACTGTGTGAAAAAGTAAATCCTAAAATATTAGATAGCATATTATTTTTTTTTTAATCTGTTGAACTGACAAAATTGTAGAGATAGAGAACAGCTTAGTGCTTGCCTGATGTGGCTGTAAAAGAACAACATAAGGGATCCTTGGAGTCATAGATATATTTTATATTCTAATTATGTTAATGCCAATATCCTGGTTGTAATATTACATTACAATTTTGCAAGATATTCTCGTTGGGGGAAGAATATATGTGTTCTCTATTATTTCTTAGAACTGTAGCTGAATCTATAATTATCTTAAAATTTTAAGAATTTAATTGAAGTCAAATCAACTGTAGTTTTTCACTCATTGATATATACCTTGATTGGACACAGGGTTCAAGCAGTAAGATTAGAGTTAGTTTCCCATATCATGTGCAGCATTTCTAGTTCCATTTATCAGGAACAGAACTTTCAGCTGCCATTGCCTATTTCACACCTACGGCAAGCAAGCCCATGTGCTATCCACTGTTATGTTTCAATTTCTGTTCCTTTTTGTATGAATACTGTTTTTGAGCCCTACTCTTTTAGTTTATGCTTCTTAAAAATTAATATGCTGTCTACCTCTGTTTCTATATTTTCATGCATACCTGTGTCTATTTATCATACTATTTATTTACTATGTGATCTTCATGAGAAGTATCTCAGTAAGAAAATATTTAGAAAATTTCTTGGTCCAACATTCTTGCTCAGTGTGGCATATAAAGAAATGTATGTTGTGGCTAATAATTATCAGAATAGAAAATGTGTTTGTCATCGAGAGTTTAGAAGTTTAAAAGTTAGTTGCTTGAAATAAACAGTGGCTACTTGAGATACTGAAAATTTTTTACCTGTTTTCTATGTTTTATCAGTGTGGGTTAACTGGATGCAGAAATTTCCTTCCTGAACAACTGCTATAGACCAGGCAGGGAGCCGGATGAGCATAATTTTAGAAAGACATAGACCAGCAGCACTTGCAAGATTATGGAAGCCAGAATTTGCCAACCATATGGCTGAGAAAATTCGCAGCAATAGTCGTAACATGGATCATCTCCGTTGGCATTGGAAGAAATCCTACCCTTCTCTTTCTGATCAAACATAATCTAGAAAAGGTGAAGGCACGATACACCAGTAGAATAATATTAGATTTGTTACTCATTTGCTGGTATTTATTCAATAATTAAAATGTATTCATTCAAAAATATTTATAGGGTAGTTACTTGATATTAGATATCATTATAGATAATGGAGATGCAGGAATAAACAAAGAGGTTATTTTTGTTTACTATTATGGTGCTTAAGTATTATATTAAGGAGATAATGGAATAGTGGTTAGAGTTTTTAAGGATTTAGGGGATAATATGATAAATAGTATCTTGGTTGGGGAGGGAGAAGAGAGAGATGTTTTACCTAGTTTCTTGAAAAATTCTCTAAAGCATTGACAGTTTAGCTGAAATCTGAATAAGAAGAATGGTCTCTTGATGAGCTCATTTGTGCAGTTATTTTCAAACAGAAGCAGCAAGTAAAATGTCTAACAAAATTTATGATTCTATTTGCATTCAGAATGTATTTTCACAGGGTAAATACAAAAAACCATTCTTGTTAAATTGTTAATTATTAAGAAAGATGGACTTTTCTTCCATTTATAATAGTTACTCAGATATGTTTTTAGATGTGAGAATTCCTAATTGTGCCTGAGAAAAGTGGAAAGTTGCACTGTTGACTTGTCATCTCCCAATGTATAAATACACATTAAGCTGCTATGTTTATTTCTGCTAAACTAATGTCCTAAATGCTAGAAACATCTTAAAAAATGTGGAAAATTTGAGGCCTATGTAATATCTATAAGCAAACTTTTTATATTGTGTATTCTAAACACAATATTCTTAACACCTGCCAACATTTCCTCATTAAGATATAAGGTGGTCTGATGAATATAAATCTTTCACAGGCAATTTTCTGGGAACAAGAATATAAGCCAATTCAGGAATGAGATGGATACCTTCCATAAGGCTGTGTGTCGAACACAATTTTACAGGCTAATAGCTTACTCCACTGTTTTCTACCATACTCTTAAGATATAACTCACATCTAAGCATCAACTGGCATTATTAATCCATGAGATGGGTAACAGTGGAGGACTAGGCTAACAGGTGAACAGAAAGGAAACAGAAAAAAACAGGAAGAGATGGAAGGAAAGAAACTTGAGTTGTCAATGTCAAGTGGAAAAGAATTAAAAATTAAGTGCTGCAAACATGTATGAACACATTCTAGCTGTAAAAAGAAATTAAACACAAAAGGGTATAAAATTAAAGAATGTAAAATATCCTGATCACTATCCTTTTCATAGTTATGATTGCTGTTATTTTCCTAGACATTTATATTTCATATTTTACATTTTTTTAAACTCAGGAAGAATACACATATTTTCACTGTAAAGGTATTCTAACAGCAAAAGATGAAAAACAAAACAAAACACTGCCATAAACCCTTATTCACCAACCCTTAATTTAAGTTTCCTCATAAGAGGTAACAATTGGCAACAGCTTGGGTATATTCTTCATAAGCTTTTCTATTCAACATGTTAGGGAATTTTGGATTTGGGGGATGTATAACTCCACATCTTTTACCTCTCCTTTCATACTTTATGTTTCTGGATCCTTTTTTCCTCCTGGATAATAGTACTAGTTAGATATAAACTCTAGTTCATCTGGCCTGAAAAATTAGAAGTTGAGAGAATCTATTCAGTTTTCACTTCACTACACCTTTTACGAAGTGGAAAAAAAGACACTAATCTAGATACTCATAAAAATATAAATAATCTAAAAGTAAAATATTAAAAAGTTTTACATAATTAATATTTTTAGGGAGCCATGAATACCTGAGTCTTGCCTTTACTCATATCCCCTACTCCCTGACTCTAGGACCTTCAGGACTATCAATATTCACAAAGAATAACAACATCACAATAATAATTTTGGAAATATGTTGTGAGCTCACAGCCAAAAGCTGACATCTCCACTGAGCAAGGAAACATATGTAAAGCCCCCATTTTTACTAAAGTTCATTAGGCTAAACTTCATTGCAAGACATTCATACTCCTTTCTCCCTCCTATCTAACCCATACCTAAAATCATATTTCATTCTGGCCACATGACAGAGCTGTTGTTACAAAGCAGGATGACCAACTAAAAAGTGATGGTCCTCAGTAGGCCTCTTTGGGCTTAATGGTTAAATCTATGAATGATCCCTGAGAGGTCTCTTGTCAAAGAGGAGATTAATTGCATAATAGGGAAGGCATGTCCAAATACTACTTTTTAAGTATTTGTAACTATAATTTTGGAAATCTTGAGCAAAGGCTTGGGTAGTCCAAGTATTGCTTCTCAAAGCATATACTATGTGTCAAGGTATGACTTTTAATGTATTAACTTAAAGGATTTTACTCTATTTTACTGTCTCTCAAATTATAGCCAACTAAATTTTCTAATATAGAGGGGCTTATAAGATAAATATAATGCAAAAATCTGAAAAATGACTGAAATTTTGAACAACTCCTACAAATGTTTAAAGATGCAAACTGAAATACTCTTCTATTTTAGGTAATCAAATTTATAGGTCCCTTTCATCAAATTTCTTCTTACTCTATTAGTCATAGTCAAAAGAGTCAATAAAGGATATGACTTTTCTCAGTAGCTGCACTGTGAATCATCTCCAAATGGAAATTACATGGTTTCTTCAACATCTCTAAGGAAGGGTTATGTAGACTTCTGTATCTTGAAATTTGAGAAGCATAACATAGAAAATTTGAAGTTATATTCTCTGAAAAGTATCTAGATATATATTATAGATTTATATTTTAATAGTAACTTGAGCTACGCTAAGCAATGAAATTTGCCTGTCAAAGTATAGAAACCTATCAAGACTTGCATTTACAATGTGTAGAAGTAATGAAGTATCCATTAACTGAATATGTTTATCATAAAATTATTCTGTTTCAAAATGCAGAAAAGACAAACACGTATATTTGTCACTGAATATGACTATAATGGTATTTGTTTAGAGAAAATTTTGGATTGACTAAGACATATACTTACTAAAAAGAAAATCACACTAACAAACCTTAATAAAGTTATGCTTTATCGAAATGCATGAAGTAACATAAACTCCTGGTAGATTATCAAAGGCTCTGTAATCACAAAATATTCCCTGCATAAGCAGTTAAGTTTCTTTAAGACTTTTTAGCTAAAGAGTTTTAGCATTCAGTCTTCAAGACCACATTAAATATACTCAGATTACTTTTGGAATAGTTGTTTCAACACCTTCCTAGCAATGGTGAGATGACAAAAACCAGTGGCCCATCAGTGATACTCCTCGTTCACAAAACTGTGTAATGAAGTTTATAGGGTAATGCACTTCTCTCCTCTAAAGGGGAAGGCAATGGATCAATGATATAAAACTTGAAAACTTAAAATTAAAGTGCCATTTATACTGAAGGTTTTAATTAAGTGCATCACTGGATTAGCCTTTTGAAAATCATTGTCTGATCACAAAGGCCATGACTCTTCATGGCCTTGAACTGCCTATGACTCTTCAATACATATTTTCCCCGAATGATCTGGGACAAATTGGAGCCCAAGTTCCACAAAGGCAGGTTTTCAGTATCTTGAGATGAGCAAAATAAGTTGCCTATTGATTATTTCCAGTTGAAGTTCCAAACATTGTATATCTAAGAGAAGACATTCCTATGTGCTATATGCAATAGATGACCTTAAAAAATCCATGAGTATAATAAAAATGTTTTACAGCACCAAAATATGTTGTGTAGCAACAGTATATAGAACAGAAGTGTTGCAAGTACGAAGAAAAAAGCATGAGATAAATTCAGGGTTACATTATAAAAACCAAGGGCAAAGAGAGGACACGATTTATATAATCGCCTGTCTTACATGTCTTTACCATGACTGATGGATTAAAATGTCTGTGATATTATGCATTTCTAGTAATCATTAATCAGTGCTTTAGTATTTTGAATATTTCTCCTTCACTTGACTTATCCAGGTAATTAGACACATTTTAGGGGTAAAGCTAAGAGGATATTGTGCATTTCTGCTTCCCTTTATAGGTACTGAGATGAGTCAATTTCAATTTGACTTCTTTCATCAGCATCTCCAACCAAGAAAGAAGAGCCACTACCAAGTTCTTTTGTGCTTTTGTAACAGATGACCAGGTAACTCAGACTACTTTTTCCACTGAGGACAATTTAAAAAGCTAGGGGGCTGACACTTAAAGAAACTGGAAGGTGAACCATGCAGTGAAGAATCACCATGCATTCTACAAAACATTTAGAGAAGTAAATTCAAACAAACTTTTTCAGGAAATCAAATAAAGCAAACATTTTCTAATACTTCTGTAAGACCAGAATTATCCTGATACCAAAACCTGACAAACTATAAACAAATATCCTCCATGAACACACAAAAATTCTTGAAAACCATATGATTATCTCAAAATGTGCAGAAAAAAGGTTTTTAGCAAAAGTCAACAAACAGCACTAGGCAAAACAGGAATAGTGAGTTTCCTCAACCTGACAAAAGGCATTTATGAAAAATCTATACCTGATTTCAACCTTAATGATTATACTCAGATTTCACCCCAAAACCAAGAAAAAATGGCAAAGATGTCGACTCAGTTTTCAATAGCTGTGACTCATGAGAAGTTTCTTCAAGACGCTGCATAACACGATTAAGTTCAAATAGACTACTGTCCCAATAAATCACTACTGAGAAAATTTCCCTAAAGAAAAATGCCCCAAGTGAAAACTTAAGTCCTAAGACGATTGTTTGCATCTGAGGTTCTGTGATTGGTAGAAAATCAGAAACACGTGTAGAATAGGGACAGTTCCTCAAACAAGTTGGTACCGAGCAGGCAAATATTAGAGATGCTTAGTCCATTAAGAAATAACAAAACATATATTCAAGTTTCAGTTTTGTCTGTAGTTCGTTGATTTTGAGTAAACCACTTAGGAGAATAGTATCCAAGCCCAGACTACTGAGACAAGTTAACATTTATGCTTCATTTATGCTACCGAGACAAGCTAACATTTATGCTTCCTTACTGCTCTAAGATTCTGTTAGGTAAGTAATCGGCATTTACATATGTTGATGGAACTAATTTCCCTAATCAGGCCTAAAGCTGAGCAGATGCCATTTCTCCTTTTCATTGCTTTTTCTCCTATGAAAGCATGTAATTCTGCCATAAAACTATGCTGGAAATATGTGGATTTACTACTTTACAGTCCACAGTTGACCTTGTGACACACATAAAATTGCTTTTTTGAAAGCACCGAGGCTGCATAGATGAGGAAGGAGTTCAGCTCTCCTAACTCTCTTTATGAAAAGTTTATGGCTTTAAAAAAATGTTCTCTTTAGTTTTCAGAAAAAGTTTTTTCCAGAATCAAGCTTACATACAAGATCATATATATATATAATTTTACATTGATTTTGTTTGTTGTGCTATTCTATTTTTCAGAGCAATATGCAATCATATCTTTTGTAACCATGGCAAAAATTTTAAGAGCTATAAAAGCACTTTGACTTACTAGATATATTTGTATTAATGAATTTCAATCATTGTTAATTTGAAATATATAGGATGTTTATGCATTGTCCAAACATTTCTAACTGATTCTAAGGACTTCATACTATATAAGCACTTTATACTGTATTTAAAATTAAAATAGTACATTTCTTTAAACTGTTACTTTTCATAATTCATCTAATTCAATATCTTTATTCTATTACCTTGTTGGGTACATTGATTAGTGTTATGCAAAAATTCATATAAAATTAAATAAGAACTAAGATTAAGACAGTTATGATCTGTATGAGAGGATTTACCATCATGCACCCTATTCCATGTTGTGGTTATTTTTTCTGTTTCTTGAGCTTCTCAATCTTAGACTCATTTTCATTTTAGAGAAAATACAGCTGCTCGTCTGAGCTCTATCCCACCAAGTGTCCAGCCACCGTACTTTGTCTTGACCCAGTGGTACCTCTCCACTCTATGTATAGCAGCAGACCTATGACCCATAGGGTTCTTATGCAACACATGATAAGCATTTCCTAGGAGGCCCATATGGCCATCACCATATTCTTTTCCTAGGGGATTTGGAACCAAGACTGAAAGAACTCTCTCAAGTTTTCAACCTGATAAACATTCTTTGGATTGCTGACTTTAGGAATTATCTGAGGTTATTTGTTACAACTTTCTTCACTGGAGAAATGCCATAGGAGTAGTCCAACACAGCTCTCTTAAAAGTGTAACTGATTTTTGGGAGAGTTCCCATTCCTCCCACCTGCCTTTAAAAGTAGCAATTACAAATGGATGGTTTTTCTCATCATACCCACTTCAAAGTGAGCTACACATATGATCAGCTCCTTTGCAAGTCCCAGGTGAGAAGAATCACTTCATTCTCAGCACAGGCCTTTTATAGAAGGGCATCTTTAGTCTAATTGCTTACCTTGATACACCTGAAACCTTACCTATTGAAGGGCTCAATTACCACTGACTTATTTATGTTTTAAACAAGATTGTTATCTGCTGTTCTACAAAGTCTTCTATTTGCTGTTTACTCATTTTGTTTTTTCGCTTAACCTTATGACAAAGAAAACTGTTGCAATTTCATCTTTCATGATTCAAGAAAAATCTGTGAGGATGTCAGCAAAAACTCTTTAACCCCAACAAAATGTGGGCCAGAATTAGAAGACTAGATTTTCCAACTCTCACCCAAACCTCTATAACCTTTTTAAAAAATCACCATCCATTAGCCCTGAAATTTATGAGGTGATATCATTCAGTTTTAAATTCACCAACCCATTTCTAATAAGTTGTTTATGCACATGGTACAATATTCAAATTTGTAAAAATTTATTCTTGAAAGTAATTAACCCTCAGTTGTCTCCATCTGCCAAGATGTCTTTCTTTGAAGCTATAGCTATTACAGTCTATGAAAGCAACACCCACACAAACACAGAGGCATAGGAAGCGATTATTTATTGATTTGTATTTCATTATTTCAAATTTTTAAGTTAAAAAATTGTCTTAAATCAACATTTTTGTGCACATATTTTCCATACATGTAAATACAACTTTAGAATAAGCTTCCAGAAATGGGATTATAAAGACAAAAGGCATATTTGAAATTTGGGATAGTATTGTAAAATTGACTCAACTAAAGTCAACTTCACACACACACACATACATACACACACACACACACACACACACCTTGTAAACCCGTATGCTGTGTGTGTATTTTGCCCTTTCGCTCTGATACGAAAAGTATGATGTATTGCATTAGTTTTCTATTGATGTTTTAACAAATTTCCAAAAGCTGAGTGGATTAAAAACAATGAAAAACAACTTACAGTTCTGTAGTTCAGCAGTCTAGCCTGGGTCTCACTGGGCTAAAAGAAGATCAGGGTGTCAGAAGAGTTACATTCCCTTCTTGAGTCTCTAGGGCATAATCTGTTTCTTTGTCCTTTCCAGCTTTGAGATGATGCCCCCAGTCCTTAATGCATGGCCCCTTTCCTCCATCTTGAGTAACAACAGTTACATCTTGGCGTGCCTTTCTTCAACACTCACATCTTCTTTTGACTCACTCTCCTGCCTCTCTTTTCTACCTTTAAATACTCTTGCAATTAAATTTGATCCATCTGGATAATCCTGGGTAATCTGCCTATCTTAAAGTCAGCTGAGTAGTAAGCTTAATTCTATCTGCAACCTTAATTCCCCTTTGTCATGAAACAATATATTCAGATTCTGAAGATTAGAATATGGATATCTGTGAGGCAAGGGGCATTATTCTGCTTACTGCATAGATAGATTGAATTTTCATTTATCTTATTTTAAATTAGATTGGTCACATTTTAAAGAAATATTTTGATTCTTGTTGCTTCTTTAATAAAAATTAGTGCCCCATGTATGTAATGTATTTTATTTTCAATGTTATGTAAATGTGGAAGTATAAGATTGTTCATCGAAGTAAAAGTCCTTCAAGAGGCATATCTTTCATCTGATCTTAAAATGAGAAGTTTAACAAAATATTTAAATAAAAATGTCTTGAATATATTATTTATTCAAATATTAACTATAGAGAATCATTTTGGTACATTTTCTTTCATGATTATTGAATAAAACCCATTTTGCTTAGTCATTTATTAGCTTTTCAAAGTTGTTTTAAGTCCATAAGTTTAAGGGAAAAGAATTTGCTTCTATTGATCCCCTTAAGATTAGATAAAGGAAAATTCAGCTTCAGCTGAACTATATCAAATTCAGCTAATTTCCTCCATCCTGGTTTTCAATCGGCTGCAAGGATGGTTTGAGGAGGAGCTGAAAATAACAGCTATCCTCTCATGAGCTTTAACATTTTCTTTTAAGTAGACTGAGAATAAATTCAAATGCAAAAGTGGAACATATTTTGAAAATAAAACATTAAGATTTACTGCTTGTATCTTCTATATTTTAATACTATATCAGAAGATTAAAATACTGAAAACTGGTAATATGGTTTATGTTAGGTGAATATGGAAGGTTGATGAATGTGAAAGGTTCATTTATAAATTACAAAGAAAACTATATGCACATTAAAATTCATCTAATTCTTCTGAAAACTACTAATCCACAATTGGTCTAATGAAAAACATATTCTATTTTGTGGGGAAAACTTTTAGGGGGAAAAAGATGTGTGCTAACATCAGTTTAGAAAATACAAATGTATGACCATTTTCATAGTATGAAAACAAAATAAAACAAGTAAACAAAGAAAAAGAAAATGTAGAAATATGAGTAAGGACATGTTTTATCCACATAAGTACTTATGTACTTTATATACTGTGCAGTTTTTGTTTAATCCTCAACACAAACCTGAAAACCAACTACACATTTTGTAATATATAATGTCATGTCCTGAATGAGGTAAAAACTTTAAATAAGGATAAACCATATCCTTATTTATTGGACTAATAATTTTCTGTTCCCTTTAATTTCATAATATTTATAATAAAATATCACAAATTTGGTTGATAGCAAATTCAGGAGATTCTTTTACTAGCCAAATAAATCTTTTATTTTCTTGGTGCAACAGACAGAATATTCTTCTTTGATTTATAGTATAAAATTGCAACTTATTATGATAAGTGGAATCTAAAGTTACATTACTGACTACAACTATAAAAAGGGCTAGCAGTATATATTGTATATGCTTTAAAATAGTTTACCAATTTGGACTGGGTTAAATTTCTTTACAAACATTATATCTTAGATTTATTTTCTTCATTTTCTTCTGACAGAAAACTAAAGTTTAAAAACAAAAATTATAAAAATTTGATTATTTCACTGTCTAAGCTAATCTTCGGTTAATGTCAATTTGAATTAATTCACACAATCAGAAACTACTGTGTGTATTTTAAGATTAAAACAGTGAAAGGTGCCAGAAAGAAAGAGTTAATATTTAGGTATAGTTGATTCTACCTATAAAACCACATAGAAAAGCTTCATTATGGATTCTAATATCTCTGTCAAATTTTTGCTAATGCCTTTATCAATTTTCATAATAAACAAACTCTACATTCACTTACTTTTAATTAATTTTATAATAGAAAGAGGGTAAATTCCAAACATCTGGCCTACAACATTGGATAAAAAGATCACAAAGGCATTGCTTGCTATTATTATATGCTTGCAAGATATGTGTAAAATACTGGCAGAACTCTGAAAAATGAGATGATATGCAGAACACATATAGCACAGTATTTCAATTAGTATTTTAATTATGCTCTGTGAAATCTAGGGATACTTTTTTATTTCTTAAAAGTAAATGAAGTAAATCTCATCAGAATTATCTACTCCTATGGATAGCAATTTATATGATAAACCACTTTGATCTACAACTGCGTTGCAAAAATCCAGTTGTCTCACACTGTTCATGGAAGTCAGTAATAGGACACAGGCTGTGAGCTATTAAAGCAATAACAGAATATTAGGATGTCTACTAAAATGTCACAAATGTGTACCAGAATTTTATATAATGCTTGTAGAATGTTATAATATTGTAGTGTTTCCTTTTGTTTTACTGGTTAAGCAGTAACTAGTATTGCTAATGTAGTTATGTTTCCTATCATAGAATCCAAGTTGAGCCCCAAATCATAGTATTACATTCATCATACAAAGTGAAATTTTTTCCTATTCTAGAAATGGCTTTTTACTTCTGCATGGTTTTCAAACTGAAAAATTTTGTTAAATTTGTATGTACTATATCTTGACAAAGGACTAAGTATTAAACCTTAGTAAACTTTGTTAAACTATTTCAAAATGTCAAAATCAAAGCAGCATTTTTATTGCTAAAAAATTACATAAAGCAATAATAATGTCAGAAAATGAAGAAACTATTATTTCACATGGCCATGAAGTTTTTCTCTAAAACCAAGTTATCTATCATCTTCTTATCAGAAAATTCTTCTTTGCTTTTTCAAGTTCATCACCAGTTAAAGTCATTTGAGCACAAAAAAATTGTTTTGATTTTAAATGTGAAAAAACTGAACTATTAATATTCAATAATTTTTCAAAAATCAAACTCAGTTTTGGACCTACATTAAAAATAAATTCTAAATTTTTGCTTAGCCATCAGAACAAAGCCACTATTTCTTTTTGATGGTACAGAAATATTTCTGTCATGCTTAGATTACAAGATATTATCAGTTCTATGGACTTTGGTAGTGATCAAATTCATGATCAAAATTATTATTATGGATTGTGGGCATGAGAAAGTAAATAATTGTGAAGGTGGTTGGGGAGAAAGCATCATAAGAAAAATTAGAAATATTTGAATAAATACATAAATATGTGTAAATGAGGTACAATGCATTGCATTCCATTGGAAGAAGATAAAGTTTAGTTCAATAGACATGGCAGAAAGCTGTCACTTTTGGTATTTACAATCTTCTACAAAACAATAATAGCCTTTAGTCATTTTGAACACTATCTGCACTTTTGTCCTGATAAAATTCATGAGCAACTGGACAGACAAGCTTCTGAAAATAGACTGGGACAGTTGTCATACTTCCAATAAAACCTTAATGAAACTTAAAACTATCTCATAAGCCCAGATGGACTAATGTTATACTATAATTCTTGCTGTTTCTGTAAGTTACCTCAGTCTATGCTTCTGGCTTCCGCAGAAGTGTTATGTCATTGTGACATGCCTTGTAGCAATGTATGATTTCTGTAGAAATTAAGAGTGTTTACCAATGAATCTTTTGGACTCAAAAATAAATGTGGATGATTACCCAATGTTATTTTTGTCACTCATAAAATACTCAGGAAACTTCCTTTCATATGGCAGGATCTACAACTGCTTGTCTTCTTCTCTGGACAACACAAGTTTCCTCTGTATGCAATAATGTACTTGCTTAGCATTTGACTGTGTACCAGAGCAATGTAAGTCATACTTGCACAGCTTACCAGATCTGCAGGAATATATCTTAAAAGCCTAAGCTAAGGTTTCTACTCTATATGAGTAATGAAAACTCTGTACTCCTGCTGGGGGTCATTTTCTCAGCTTCTCCTACCCAGTAATTAAATGACCACCAGTAAGCATATTGCCCATAGAATTTAAAGAATCAAAACATTTTTCTTAATACCCCTTTTAGCAAAAATGATTTTATCATTTTTCTTCCATTTTCTTAACATTTTAAATAAATTTACTACTGATTAAAGCCAAGGTTATTTCTTAGCACTGTTTAATCCTCTTTACCTAGTTAATTAGCATCAGGTGTTTTTATTTTCCTGTGCAAATTTATTGGAGGATCAAGCTCTGGGTGTGTGGCTTATATGGATATGATAAGTTTTTGATAATAAAATATATGGATTAACAAAATAAGTGTCTTTTGGGTAAACCATTTTTGAAAAAGAAAAAGGGTGTGAATCAGTTCACCAATCTGAAATAAACATATTTTTTAAATTAATTTTTATTGGAGTATAGTTGTTTTACAATTTTGTGTTAGTTTCTGCTGTACAGCAAAGTGAATCAGCTATATGTGTATATATATATCCCCTCTTTTTTGGATTTCCTTCCCATTTAGGTCACCATGGAGCATTGAGTAGAGTCCCCTGTGCTATACAGTAGTTTCTCATTAGTTATCTATTTTATACATAGTAGTGTATATATGTCAACCCCATTCTCCCATTTCATCCCACCCCCCTTCCCCGCCCCCCCCCCGGTAACCAT
>NW_020173108.1:12364481-12406438 GCF_003031525.2 Neophocaena asiaeorientalis asiaeorientalis | reverse complement strand
CGTTCTCTATGTCTGTGTCTCTATTTCTGCTTTTCAAATAAGTTCATCTATATTGTTTTAAGAAATAAAAAATTATAATATTTTATATTTTTCTTAATGTAATAGCATGTGATGAAATCACATCTTGCAACAAAATCGAAATTATATTTTCCATATTCTGTCTTGCCAAAGAGTTATCCTTTACACCTCCAGTGATTGTGCACAAATTTGCATGTGATGAACCTAAGAAATACTGTGAGACAGCTATTAAACAAATGAAAGCCTTTATCTCAGACGCTATGGGAGAAAGAAGATAGTTAACCAAATTTTAGCTTAGAAATTTAGTGGAGTAAGGACAGAGGAAAGTGTCTGTGTAGTCCTGAGGAAATTTAAACATTTATATGAGAAAAATGCCTAAGAGCTAGAGTGGCCCAGATACTTAGTGTGGTAAATGTTTACTTGATATTGTGCTTAACTGCCAACATAATGGATTCTTCCAAGGGAATCAGATAAATGCTTAGCATCATCAAGAACAAGAGAGACAGATTAGATATACAACTTGGTAAAGAAACATCACTTCTCAGAGAGGAGGCAGGCTGACTTAAGGAACTCTAGGTTCTAACAACATAATTTGCATTTAACTTACTAATGTTTATATACTGTTCACTGTTTAATATCTGAAAAAAGTATTTTTAAAATCCGTATAACTCTTTGAATACCATAATGCCAGTAAACTGCATTAGAGCAGTAGAAATAGAACACAATAAGGAAGCAAACAGATCACTAAGAGAAACCATTCTCTTTAAACTTAGAATAGAGAGAGTAGAGGGATCAGAGACAAAACATTGGCTGCCTATGAAGCTATCACAGGCATTTTACCTCACAAAGCAGGGAATATAACTGTGGCATTACTTAATAATTCTATACAGTTAAATTTCCAATCTAAAACTTAAAGTTTTGAGAAACAAAGAAATATACCATTTTTAACTTACCAAATTCAAATAAGATGAATTTGAAATCAGTGGTTCTCATAGTATTTTATTATTAAGTAGATCCCTTTAATTTAAAAATCCCTAGAATAAATACACTATATTAATTCTCAATCAAAAAAATAAATTTAGACTATCTTTTCTTTTTTTTAATTAAGAGAGTCTAGAGAATAATAATTAAAGACTTGGATCAAGATTTTTTTTTTCTTGTGTGGACTTTTATATTTAAATATCCTTTAACATTAAACACAGAGTAAATGATAGCTAACAGAGTAAACGATAGCTAACAATTCCATACTTTTTCTTCTTTAATATCTAGCATAATATAAATACAGGTAATTTAGGTTTGGACCCTGGCTTTACGTCAACAGAATAATACTGAACTAGTCTTTAACCTCCTTTAATCACATTATACAAAATCCTGGAAATTTTCCCATGCACATAATTATGAATTGCACCCTTCTTTATAACTTGTGACTTGACTTCAAATGATTTTTTTTTTCAAATTTGTATCTCACATTAGTAATATTTGGCAAACCTAGTTGTCTCCTTGCTTGTTGACCTTCTGCTCTTGGATATCCTATGAGCCAGTCAATTTTAACATCTAGGTGTTCCTCAATCTCTTACTGTCACTTCTGCACTGCCGAAAAATTTACAAGACCCTACTTAATTGCTCATGACTAAAACCTTGTTGTCTTCCTTGATAGATCTACCAATATTTTTCTCTCATATCATGACCCTGCAATGTTCAATAGATCACATTTTATTAATGAGTATATCATCCATAAGATTCTAACCTTTCCTATCTCTCATATCACTTTAGTGATCTTTTTGCAGTGGCAATAAATTGACAGGCCATCATCAAAAAATTTTAAACAATATTACTACTTTCCATACTTCGATACATCAAATCTGATAATGCTTGCCGTGGCCCTCAGTTTAAAAAAATCTATCACATTTAATCCAGTGAATCCATTCTTTAAAGTGTTAGCAATAACAGATCACAGATACAGTGTCAGGACAAGTAGGGACATTTTCCAAATTGTAATTAATACCAATACTTATGACAAAATTGGATTTTATTAACTGTTATCTTAACCTTCTATGCTTAGTTTATACCTGTTCTCATAGTAATTTCAAAAAGGCCTAAAGCATTATCCTTAAGCATCTGATGTCTACATATATATTCAGGGCAACAATAAAGCTTTCAGTTTCAATAAAGCTCCTGTGATACATTAAAAAATAAAAATAATTGGGCTTCCCTGGTGGCACAGTGGTTGAGAGTCTGCCTGCCGATGCAGGGGACACGGGTTTGTGCCCCGGTCCGGGAAGATCCCACATACCACGGAGAACTGGGCCCGTGAGCCATGGTCGCTGAGCCTGCGCGTCCAGAGCCTGTGCTCCGCAACAGGAGAGGCCACAGCGGTGAGAGGCCTGCGTACCGCAAAATAATAATAATAATAATTTTAGTTAAAAAAAAATTCTTTAAAAAACAATTATATCTTTTGCTGTGAATAAAAATACAATCATTGGAAAATGGGTCCAAATAAGTCAAAGGAAATTTTTTTAAATTTGAGGTTCCTACACAGAAGTCAAGATTCGATAGGCTAGAAAATGACCACTGTAGATTTTTGAAGAGGATATCATGGAGATATGATTTTACTTAAAGTACTCAAGTATCATTGAATAGATTGATTGATATGGACAAATGTTGATTCAATAGATCATTAAAGTAATACAGAGATGATACACTATTACAATTCACAGAAAAGGAGAAAAAGTGGGAAGTTTAAGAAGTACTTCAAATAATAAAACAAAAATAATACATTGTTGCAGAAAAGGTAATTGTCAATGTCTAGAGAAGGCGGAAACAACTGCAAGGGTGATATATTTGCTGTTCATTTGCATCAACTGGACTCTATCCTTTTAAAACTGTTTTTCGAGGAAAGGGAATTGATACCTTGCATCATCTCTTGGTGTGCCCTTCCTGTCTATCCTGGGGTTGATACTGGGTTTGATTCGTTTTTATTTATATTCACTTATTCAATTAGTTTAGACTCTAATTCCCACAGATTGTGGAAACAGCAAAGTAAAATAGGGAGGGGGCAAATTATCTTTCTTAAGCTAATAACCATAGTAACCCATTATATCTTCTTAAATATTCTTTCTAAAAATGGTTATTTTTAAGTCAGATGTACATAGAATGTATTTTGCATAAATTCGTAAAGACCAGGGATTGTTTTAAACAATGTTGAATGATAAAGCTAATTGCTCAAAGAATGTTCTAAAAGGATTAATTTTTTTTCTATTATGAGATGTAGGTTTTTCTATAAAATTAGTCAAAACTACTGTTTATATTCAAGGCCCATTTGTTTAATAAGTTACTATCGTGCTAATGGAGTTCCTTTAAATGTATAAAACTAGAATAGTGATTGGCCACAAGTTTAAAATATTGTTATCTTTATATAAGCTACTTTTTAATGAACTTAGGTTCATTTATCTTTCGGGCAATGTTAAAGATGTAAATACACTATGACTGATATGCAAGGAAAATATCACTCACTGTATTTCTTGTGTATATTGAAAATGACTTGGTTTTCAGATGTTTATTAGCTCAAAATACTGAAAGTATATGCTGATCTTCCAGAACCCTTCTATTTTCACATTTCAAAAGATAAATAAGGACTAATGGTCTGTGAGTAAACATATATATATATAGTCTCTTTTGTTTTTTTCCACCATTTTTTTCTTAAGTTTTTACTCATAGCTGCATGAGAAGCAAATGAAAACTTGCTCTTATATATAAGCTTATATATGATATAAGCTTTAAACTTATATTGTGTTCAACCTTAAGGATATTATCCAAATCTTCCTCTTAGGTTGCTATTTTCACATCTCAATTTCTAATGAATAAAAGCATCTTTACCCACCCAGAGTCTTTTTAATACCCTTAGCCTTTTTGTGCTTGTTGTTTCAGTTTTTATTTAATAGCTGCTACTACTCAGTGAACAAATAATTTCTAGTTGTTACTGATGGATGTGTTTTCAATTGATAACCATAATGATTACACGTTTCTTATATATATAATGCAAGACAAGAATTTTAAAATTGCCTCATGGAAAGTAATATATACAGTAAACACATAGGAGCATAGATTGTCATTAGGTTTCATCATTTATTTACATGAAATTACCATAAACAAAATTCTTTTTTATTTTAACATCTTTATTGGAATATAATTGTTTACCATGGTGTGTTAGTTTCTGCTGTATAACAAAGTGAATAAGCTATACGTATACATATAACCCCATATCCCTCCCTCTTGCATCTCCCTCCCACCCTCTGAATCCCATCCCTCTATGTGGACACAAAGCACTGAGCTGATCTCCCTGTGAAATTCCAAGAACATGATATATCGCTCCATCTGTTTGTATCATCTTTAATTTCTTTCATCAGTGTCTTATAGTTTTCTGCATACAGGTCTTTTGTCTCCATAGGTAGATTTATCCCGAGATATTTTATTCTTTTTGTTGCAATGGTACATAGGAGTGTTTCCTTAATTTCCCTTTCAGATTTTTCATCATTACTGTATAGGAATGCAAGATATTTCTGTGCATTAATTTTGTATCCTAATACTTTACCAAATTCATTGATTAGCTCTAGTAGTTTTCTGGTGAAATCTTTAGGATTCTCTATGTATAGTATCATGTCATCTGCAAACAGTGACAGCTCTACTTCTTCTTTTCTGATTTGGATTCCTTTTATTTCATTTTCTTCTCTGATTGCTGTGGCTAAAACTTCCAAAACTATGTTACTAATAGTGGTGAGGGTGGACAACCTTGTCTTGTTCCTGATCTTAGAGGAAATGGTTTCAGTTTTTCACCATTGAGAGCAATGTTGGCTGTGGGTTTGTCATATATGGCCTTTATTATGCTGATGTAAATTCCCTCTATGCCTACTTTCTGCAGGGTTTTTATCATAAATTGTTGTTGAATTTTGTCAAAAGCTTTTTCTGCATCTACTGAGATGATCATATGGTTTTTCTCCTTCTGTTTGTTAATATGGTTTATCACATTGTTTGATTTGCTTATATTGAAGAATCCTTGCATTCCTTGGATAAACCCCACTTATTCATGGTGTATGATCCTTTTAATGTGCTGCTGGATTCTGTATGCTAGTATTTTCTTGAGGATTTTTGCACCTATGTTCATCAGTGATACTGGCCTGCAGTTTTCCTTTTTTGTAACACCTTTTTTTAGTTCTGGTATCAGGGTGATGTTGGCCTTGTAGAATGAGTTTGGGAGTGTTCCTCCCTCTGCTATATTTTGGAAGATTTTGAGAAGGATAAGTTTTAGCTCTTCTCTAAATGTTTCATAGAATTAGCCTGTGAACCCATCTGGTCCTGGGTTTTTGTTTGTCGGAAGATTTTTAATCACAATCTCAATTTCCGTGTTTGTGATTGGTCTGTTTATATTTTCTATTTCTCCTTGGTTCAGTCTCAGAAGGTTGTGCTTTTCTAAGAATTTGTCCATTTCTTCCAAGTTGTCCCTTTTATCAGCATACAGTTGCTTATAGTAATCTCTCATGATCCTTTGTATTTCTGCAGTGTCAGTTGTTACTTCTCCTTTTTCATTTCTAATTGTGTTGAGTCTTCTCCCTTTTTTTCTTGATGAGTCTGGCTAATGGTTTATCAATTTTGTTTAACTTCTCAAAGAACCAGCTTTTAGTTCTATTGATCTTTGCTATCGTTTCCTTCATTTCTTTTTCATTTATTTCTGATCTGATCTTTATGATTTCTTTCCTTCTGCTAACTTTGGGGTTTTTTTGTTCTTCTTTTTCTAATTGCTTTAGGTGTCATGTTAGGTTGTTTATTTGAGATATTTCTCATTTCTTCAGGTAGGATTGTATTGCTATAAACTTCCCTCTAAAACTGCTTTTGCTGCATCCCATAGGCTTTGGGTCATCATGTTTTCACGTCATTTGTTTCCAGGAATTTTTTGATTTCCTCTTTGAGTTCTTCAGTGATCTCTTGGTTATTTAGTAGTGTATTGTTTAGCCTCCATGTGTCTGTATTTTTTACATATTTTTTACTGTAATTGATATCTAGTCTCACAGTGTTGTGATCAGAAAAGATTCTTGATATGATTTCAATTTTCTTAAATTTACCAAGGCTTGATTTGTGACCCAAGGTATGATCTATCCTGGAGAATATTCCATGAGCACTTGAGAAGAAAGTGTATTCTGTTGTTTTTGGATGGAATGTCCTATAAGTATCAATTAAGTCCATCTTGTTTAATGTATCATTTAAAGCTTGTGTTTCCTTATTTATTTTCGTTTTGGATGATCTGTCCATTGGTGAAAGTGGGGTGTTATCATCCTCTACTATGATCGTGTTACTGTTGATTTCCCCTTTTATGGCTGTTAACATTTGATTTATGTGTTGAGGTGCTCCTATGTTGGGGGCCTGAATATTTACAATTGTATCTTCTTCATGGAGCGATCCCTTGATCATTATACAGTGTCCTTCTTTGTCTCTTGTAATAGTCTTCATTTTAAAGTCTATTTTGTCAGATATGAGAATCTGCCTCAGTTACTCTGCTGTTGATTCCTTCTAGAGAATTTTTAATTTTCATTTATTGTGTTGTTCATCACTGTTTGCTCTTTAGTTCTTCTAATTCCTTGTTAAACGTTTCTTGTATTTTCTCCATTCTATTTCCAGGATTCTGGAATCTCCATGATCTCTAGAGTTAAGGAGATGTAGCTGTGAGTCCCAGAGGCCACAGTGGTACAAGTTCACAGGACATGTATGAAAGAGAAGGGAGTTGAACAGAATGAGAACTCCCAACATCTCATGAAAGTCTTCCTCATGGCATCAGACACATAATATTAGTGCATAGAGGAAACTAGACATCACTGAGTAAAGAACCACCTGAATGATTAGAGGGAACAATTCCGGTCTCACACAGAATCAGGAATAGTTCCTTTTCCCAAAGACCATAGTGGAGAACCTCAAAATTTATATGGAGCTATGTAGAGCAGTGGTCCCCAATCTTTTTGTCACCAGAGATCGGTTTTGTGGAAGACAGTTTTTCCATGGACCAGGGGGAGTGGGATAGTTTTGGAATGTTTCAAGCACATTACATTTATTGTGCATAATTCCGGTCTCACACAGAATCAGGAATAGTTCCTTTTCCCAAAGACCATAGTGGAGAACCTCAAAATTTATATGGAGCTATGTAGAGCAGTGGTCCCCAATCTTTTTGTCACCAGAGATCGGTTTTGTGGAAGACAGTTTTTCCATGGACCAGGGGGAGTGGGATAGTTTTGGAATGCTTCAAGCACATTAGTTTTGTGCTTCAAGCACATTACATTTATTGTGTACATTTATTGTGCACTTTATTTCTATTATTATTACATTGTAATATATAATGAAATAATTATACAACTTATCATAATGTAGATTCAGTAGGAGCCCTGAGCTTGTTTCCCAATTGATTTATTATGGTCTCTGTGCAGTCAAACCTCTCTGGTAGTGATAAACTGTATTTGCAACTGCTCCCCAGTGCTAGCATCACAGCTTCAGCTCCACCTCGTATCATCAGGCATTAGATTCTCATAAGGAGCATGCAGCCTAGATCCCTCACTTGTGCAGTTCATGGTTGGGTTCATACTTCTATGAGAATCTAATGTCACCACTGATCTGACAGGAAGCAGAGCTCAGGTGGTAATGTGAGCAATGGGGAGTGGCTGTAAACAGAGATGAAGCCTCACTCACTTGCCCACCACTCACTTCCTGCTGTGCAACCCAGTTCCTAACAGGCCATCGACTGGTACTGATTCATGGCCTGGGGGTTGGGGACCTCTGGTGTAGAGTACTCAGAAGATTATGCCTCAATAGTGAGAGAAAATATTCCTAGAAGAAATGTTGCTTTGTTTCTACCTAAGAAACTTAAAAGTAGACACAAAAATTAAAGTATAGGAATTGCAGGATTACAAAAAATTCAGTTTCCCAGAATAAAGCACAAGAATATGCATAAGAATACAAAAACATTTAGCTCCCAATAATGGGAGCTAATTAAATTAGATATCAGATATTAAATTAAAATATCTGATATGTAATCAAAATTGCCAGGCTTGTAAGGCAATAGCAAAAGCTGACTCATAATGAGAAAAATAAATCAATTAAAATAATCCCAGAAATTTCACAGAGCATAGAAATAGTAGACAGGGAGAGTCAAACAGTTATTATGACCTCATTCTACAAATTCAGAAAGCTAAAGGAAAGGTTGAATATGTTAAAGACATAGAAGACATAAAAAAGACCCAAATCAAAATTTTAGAGATGAGGACTACAACATTTGAGACTTTTAAGAAAAGAATTAAGAGTGAGACAAAATTAATGAGGATGAAGACATAGCAATAGAAACTATCCAAATGAAACTTGGGATAAAAAAGAAAAATTGACTTGTTTATAGTGGGATAATATACACGTAATTGGAGTCCCTGAGGAAAGAAGAGTTATAAAAACTTTGAAAAAACAATTTTGAAATATAAAAGTTGTTTATTTCTTAAAAACTTGTTTTTGAAAAAAAATTGATGCAAATTGTAAATCCATAGAACTAAGAAACTCAATGAAACAGCATATTAAATGTGAAAAGAATTAAACAAGGTGTTTCATAATCAAATTATTTAAAACCAATGAAAAAGAGTAAAATCCTAAAAGCATCCACAGAAAATGATACTTATTTACAGAGGAACTAAGGAAAGCATGACAGCAGAATTTTGTTGGAAAAATCATAAACCAAAATACAGTGGATAAATATCTTTAAATATCTTCAAAAAAAAGAAAGAAAGAAAGAAACTATAGACTTAAAATTCTAGAAAAAGTGAAAATATCTTTCAAACTGAAGGTAAATTGAAAGCTTTCAGATACACAAAAGTTGCTTAGTTAATTACCAGAAGACTTGAATTATAAGGAAGGCTGACTAAAGCTCTTTAGGCAAAATAAATTATACTTAAATTGGAAACAACCTGGAAAAACACAAAATATGTTCATTGTTATTATTTACATCATATTATAGTTAATTTACTGTTAAAAGTAAAAATAATAACTGTGCATTATGAGGTTTATAAAATATGTAGAAGTAAAGTGAATGATAACTATAGCACAAAAGTCAGGATGGGAGAATCTTATAAGGTTTTTATACCATACATGAAATGGTATCATGACTTGTAACAAAAATCAGTAAGGTCAAGAAGATAAAGAGCTGCTTGCAGAATAAATTAATATGCTGCATCTGTCACTGAAATTCTTGATCTTAAAAAAAAATCAACTGAATTAAGCAGTGATGTAGTAAATTTACCTTGTGGAGCAACTCATTATCTCATCACATGATAACATTCTCAGTATTACTTGTAATTAAGAGTTAACAAGGAATAAATTTTAAATAAATATAATTAATGTGTTCAAGAAAACAAAGGAAAATATATAAAATATCAGAGATATTGGAAAACCAAGAGTCCTCACTTTGCATCACTGTACTAACTGAAACATGTGTCCTTGTTTTGCATAGTTCCAGTGACTAGAGAGTTGGGCAATGCAAAGACACAGTTCCAATATGCAAGAGTTTAGTTAACCATACTGTGTAAAAAAGGAATGTCTTCATATAAGAAAAGGTTTCAAATGGAAATTATAAAAGTAAATAATATAATGCATCAGATTATGAACTCAGTAGATGGATATAAAAATAGAATATACAGCCAACAATATTTTACTGAAATGGAAGATAAGTCAATTAAAAAATTACAAACTGAAGCAGAGACAGAGAAAAAGTAATAAATAGCAAAGACCATAGAAGACATGTAGATCAGAGTAAAAGGTCTAACAAGTTTAATTGGAATCACAGAAAAAGATAAAACAGAATTGAGCAGAACAATATTAGAATAGGTAATGCCTGAGAAGTTCCCAAAATAGACGAATAATATCAAGAAACTCTGTGGATACCAATCAAGATAAATACAAAGAAGACCACATGCAGGCACATCTAAAAGAGTATTTTTCAAACCTTACGTTCTTAAAAATATTGAAGTCCCCATAGTGCACTTTTTTTGCATGAATTGCATATGTATACATGTTTAATGTATTAAGAAATTAAGGCAGAAATATTCAAAATACACATTCATTTAAAAAATACCAATATATTCATTATGCTAATGTAACTGAACATATATTTACAAATTATAACTATATTTTCCAAAACAAAATATAATTACTGCTATAATTGCTTCACATTTTTGTAAATATCTTTCATATCTGGTTTATTAGAAGATACCTGGATTATCATATCTGCTTCCAAAATCAATTTGTTATATTATTTTGGTAGAAGTATATGAATAAAATCTGGGCTTAAACAATTTTGTTGTAAGAAAATGGAGGAGAATTGGATAAGAATAATCTTTTCAGATAAATGGGGATATTTTTCCTTAGTAAATAAAAAATTGACAAGTGTTAGTTTTATAAGGATAGTCATAATATGGAATGTGAACTAGTATTACCAAATTTTTTGTATTCTATTACATTCAAATCCAATGACCTAATTTGCACTTTGCATGGATCTTATATCTATGTATTCATCTTGTAAAATCAAGCATTAGTCACTTTGGAATAACAGCCAAGAACCAAAAACAAAGAGAAAAGTCTTGAAAACAGTCAGGAAAAAAACTTCATTGGAGAAATAATATGGAAGAAATCAGAAAACAGTGGATTGGCATCTTTAAAGTGTTGAAACAAAATTTAAGCACATTCTTCAGCAGAGGTAAAATGATTCCAGATAAAAATATGAAAGTGCATAAAGGACTGTATAAAGTGCATAAAGAGTATTGTAAAGCTTAAATACGTGGGTAAATATAAATGGATACTGACTGTTTAAAATAATAACAGTAGTGTTTTATATGGCCTCAAATATACGTAAGTTAAAATTCATGACAAGAATGAAACAACAGAAGTGAGTAGAATCCATGAGAATAAAGGCAAAAAAAAAAAAAGTACCTGCATTACACTTGTATTACTCTCAATATTTGTATAACTATCATAATGCAAGGATGCATATATAATCTCTAAGTTAACCACTAAAACCAATTTGAAAACATGGAGGGAAACATTACAAATAAAAAATAATTGATTAATTCTGAAACAGGAAAAAAGAATCTTGAGACATGTATATCAAATTAAAAACCTGTTATAAGATGATTAATTAAAATATAAATACAAATGAACTAAATAATCCAATGTCTTATATATGAAGCTGAATTTATAGTTATTCTGCCAAAGAATAATGACATTTATTTTGAGTCTTTTTCTTCCAAAGGTAAGGCTTATTCAGAATTTCACTCCTTATTTACATTCTTATGCACATGAGGAGAATATACAGCTATTTATAATAATGATTAATATATTTAAAATGCCATGCTAGATAGTTGGAGAAATAATGCATGTACAAAAATAACTATGATATTACAAGGCAGAACATGTTAGATACAGTAAAGATTGCATCAATATTTTTTCTACATATAGTTTAAGGCTAGTGGCATCCTATACAAAAAAAGGTTGATGAGGTTAAAGGTACAATCTTGCCTTGAACTAGAGTTCTCTTTTTTGTAACAAATATTTAGGTTGACTTGGAAGCTGAAATTTACATCTTTTAAAATGGCTTTAAGTTAACTAAGTGCACTAATGAAATTAGAAACCATTTCAAGAGAGTCTCAAATTTTGCTGCAAAGCCTAATCATGCACTTTAATGCAGCTTATTATTTTTTTTTGGTTATATTTTCACATTTGTTTATGGTCAGACATTTCAGTAGCCAACTCCTTATTCATCCTGATTATCTTATCCTCTTCTGGAACTAAATCTAAAATGACATATGGTCAGGCAAATTTTCAATTTCAGTTGCAAACTTGTTCACGGGAACTTTAAAAAAAACACATGAATCTTTCAGAGAAAATTAGAGTCAAGAAAAGCTTCACCAAAACTGCTGCTAGTAAAAAGTCACTTATAAAGAGATCTCACTGCAATAATGGTGTATGTAGAGATTAAAGAAGATCCCTTATTTTCCCAGGAATAAATAATACTTTATAAAATTGCTTTCACATCTGGCAGTATTAATAACCTTTCAATTAAATTAATTTTGAAATGTCTTTATTTTGCTAATCACTTATTATTAATAGTAAGAAACCAATATTTACTAAGTACTGTCTGTCAAAAATAACCAAAAAATTCACTTTTTTATATTGTCTATTCATTTTTATGCCATTGTAAGGAAAGTATCATTATTATCATTTTATAGGTGAGGAAACTAGGGCTTAGGTACAGTAAGGCAGATAATATCAGCTTCCTAATATGTAACCAGAGTGAAAATTCAAACGACAATCTGAGTTCATTGTGTTGATTTTTACCTGTCAATTAAATGACATGTATGAAGAATAACAAGTCTGTGAGCCAGAAAATAGCAATAGAAATTATCAAAATAATTCACATTTTAATGATAGAGAGAATGTGATGTATCTAAAATAAAAACCAATTTTTACCCTATAAGTATTATAGAATTCAGTTAAATAGAAAAACTAACAAGAATGAAAACACATTTTTTCAATAAAAAGCAAGGAAATAAATTTATAGCTACCTCTTTTTTATCAAATTCAAAATTTATTTATTGTAAAAATTAGAAAACTAAAAATAAAGAAAACTTCTTTAATCTGATAAAATGATAGCAAACATCCTGTTTAATGTGGAAATACTAAAAGCTTTTCCCTGAAGTTAGGAACAAGAGAAGGATGCCAGCTATCAACCCTTTCTATTCAACAGTGTACTAGAGTTCTATGATGTAAGGTAGTCAATCAACCAAGCAACCAAAAGAAAATAAAAATATAAGCAATGAAAAGGAACTGATAATACTGTTTTTATTTGCAGATGTATGTTATGCTAAAAATCCAAAATAATATACAAATAGAAAAAATAAAATAAATAAATGAATTATACAGCTACCTCTTAAGTAAGACATTTTCTGGATCACTGGTGTTGAAGGGCACAGCTTTTGATAAGTCACTAGTTGAACATGCAGTACATTTGTCATGTAAGAATAAAAAGGAAATAAAAGTAGAAGTTCCAGGGAATAAGTCAGGGACAAAAAGAATCCTCTTTCTGTAGTTCAATCAATGAAAATCTTAATGTAAAGTAGATATGCATGGAGATATGCAAGGAAAGAGGTCTAGGAATTTGAGACTACAGTAAACTCAGAGATATGATACAGTCTCAGGTATTTCTGACATATCTAACAGTCATCATGATGATAAAAATAATGATAAAAATAACTACTATTATGAGGGATACCTATCATTGAACCCAACTTAATACAGTGTTAAGAATATAGGTTCTTGAGTCTGAACGCCTAGGTTTGAATAAAGTTCTGACACATATTATTTCTGCAACACAAATAAACTTTCAATTAAGTTAATTCTGAATTTTTTTATTTTGATAATCATTTATTATTAATAGTTTAAAAATATTTACTAAGCATTATGTATCTGTCCAAATCACTTCACTTTTTCTGTCTCAACTCCCTAATTCTTGAAAGCATTAATCCAGCCAAAGTACTCAGGTGACTTGTCTGGGTCTCACTGGAAAAAAAAGACTCTGTAAACATTTACAATAAATTCACTGTCTTCGAGACCTCACCCTAGCATAAAAGGAAGAAAGCTTGAGTAATCATTTTTTAATTTAGACTATAAAAATATGTTTATACTCAGTAAATTGTTATACTACAAAGTGGGCCAATATCTAACTAGAAGTCAGAAGGCTTGTTTTCTAGACTTTCTACTTCTAGTCAACTTCTCTGACTCTTTGAGGAAATAATCCTGCTTGAAATGATAACAATGCCCTTATTTCTCACTCTTTAAGAATCCCTGTTTTTCTCCTTTTTCTTCTCTCCTACTTACGAGGGCAGAAGAAGAGTTGTGTTTTATCTACACTCTGTGATTTTGTGTCTAGAAACATCTATGGAGATGGTAGACATTGATTTGGTTCCATTTCTGTAGCTAAAAAATGTACTTTTTATCTGATCAAAGGGAATAAGATTCACAGTGATCCCTGCTGGCTTTGACTACAAATTATTCATGCAGACAAAAGGTAATAAAAGGTTCAGATACTTTGTAGATTACTTAACCTAAAACTTTCATATTTTAAAAGAGAAAAACGTGGCCCCCAAGATTAAGCATATAGAATTTCTGAATGGTTAGTGAGAAATCAAGGTCACAGCTATTGAGTAGAAGGTCTGGAAAGGGTCTCCTGAGTTTTAGTTAATAATGGTTCCATTTTTCTCAATGTATCCTAGTTACTGATAGTAGAAACATACTGCCACAGACTAATTTTAAAATAAATTAATATGTGTGTATGTGCACATACTGTAAAATGATACCATAAATTATAAATTAGACAGTTTTGAATTCTAAAGATCCACCATTATTTGAATATATAAAATTGAAAAAAGATAGTATGCATAATAAAAGCTCCCTAATAAATATTTATTAAGTGAATGGAGGCACTGTGTATCAATGCTTCTTAGTAATGTTGTATGCAATACATGGAGAAATTTGGAAGCATATCAAGATTTCATAAAATGTGAATTAAAGACATATGTTCTAACAGCATCATATTTTAACATGAATAGAATAGAACCTTTACAAAATTCAAAACACACATTATTTGGGAAAACTTCATATTTTTCTTAAGTAGATTATTAAAAGTTAAATTATAAAATTTTAAAGCCAGTCATTTAACTTAATTTAACTAATAATTGTAAAAAGTTATCAACATTCAGATACATATAACCTGTAGAGTTGTGTATATTTTGGCTATATAGAAATAATAGCAGTTAAATATCTTCTATTACAGCCATTTAATTTTAAATAATAATCCACAAGTATAGAATTGTTTATATTTTAATTAAAATTATTAGTAATTAAGATATAATAGTTTCCAAAATATATCTTCTATCTGAATCATCACAAAAATAAATGAATATTAAGACTACTTTTTAAAATTTATTTTTGGTTTGCCAGCACTTGATAACATATTTAATCTCTGATATACTTTAGAATTTCCTTTTCACATATCTCTACCACATATTATTTAAATGAAGTAAATAAAATTTCAGGTAAGATTTTGGTGATAGATTCTTTCACTTCCCATTGAAAAGCTTATTAAAAAGATAATAAGATGGAAATTTAAATACCTTTGAAACTAGAAATATCAATACAAATCTTCCTGTTTTCGGTGGACTATCTACCTTCCAAGGAATGATGCAGAAGTACTGCCATTTAGGAGGTGAACAGGCAAGAAGAAAGAATTTTTATCACTATCCATACTTTAAATTATTCACAGAACACATGAAATTACATCATGTCCCATAATGTGCAAGATCAGATTTTAAAAATCACATGTATTGGTCCCCAAAAAGTGTTTTTATCCTTAACTTGTTTTTTTTTGTTGTTTTTTTTTTTTTTTTTTTTTTTGTGGTACACGGGCCTCTCACTGTTGTGGCCTCTCCCGTTGTGGAGCACAGGCTCCAGACACACAGGCTCAGTGGCCATGGCTCACAGGCCCAGCCGCTCTGCGGCATGTGGGATCTTCCCAGACCAGGGCACAAACCCGTGTCCCCTGCATCGGCAGGCGGACTCTCAACCACTGTGCTACCAGGGAAGCCCCTTAACTTGTATTTTTTAAACTCTAAAAAATCAATATAAGATTTTGTCATACAAAAACAGGCAAAGACCATGGCCAGATGATAATCTGAACAGAAACACAAATTGCTAGCAAACATGAAATATTCAACCTGCTAGTATTAAAATCATTCAAAAGTAAGGCAAAATGAAGATAATTTTTTAGGGCTCTCTTTTTGTTGTCGCTTTTATGAAGGCATGATGAAACACATATTCTTACATACAGATACTGGGATTCTAAAACATAACTTTCTGGAAAGCAATTAGACATGTATATCAAGAATCTTGAACTAGATACACTTTTTTGGTTCAATAACTTCATCCTATAAATCATTTAAAAAGTCGTTTCAAGACAGTGAAAGGGATTTATATTCTATAATGTTCCTACATGTTGGAAAAACATCTAAATGAAAGAAAGAAAGAAAGAAAGAGAGAAAGAAAGAAAGAAAGAAAGAAAGAAAGAAAGAAAGAAAGGAAGGAAGAAAGAAAGAAGAAAGAAAGCTAAGTAAATTGTTATTCATAATTGGTAATGTCAGTATTTTCAAAGAATTTGTGTTGGTATTAGTAAATTTATTTAAAAATGAAATGTAGACGAGAAGGAAGAGAGAGAACAGCATTTCAGATAGGATACTAAGTTTCTTAAATTGCAAACTTTATAAAATATTTAAACACAAGAATGATAACATTGCCCAAAGCAGTATGGTATTGCCATAAAAAACAGACACATAGGTCAGTGGAAAATAATAGAGAACCCAGAAATAAATTCACAAATATATGATCAACTAATTTATGACAAAGTAGCCAAAAATATACAATGTGGAAAGAACAGTCTTTTCAATAAATGGTGTTGGGAAAAATGGACAGCCCCATGCAAAAGAATGAAACTATACCACTACCATAAACCATACACAAAAATTAACCCAAAATGGATTAAAGACTTGAATATAACACCTGAAGCCATAAAACTCATAGAAGAAACCATAAAACTCCTAGAAGAAGACATAGGTGGTAAACTCCTTGATATCAGTCTTGAATATGATTTTTCAGATTTGACAAAAGCAAAAGCAACAAAAGCAAAAATAAACAAGTGGGACTACATCAAACTAACAAACTTCTTCACAGCAGAGGAAGCCATCAACAAAATGAAAATGCAACCTATTGAATGAAAGAAAACATTTGCAAATCATATATCTGATAAGTGGTAAATATCTAAAATATATAAAGAACACATACAACTTAATATCAAAAGAATAAACAATCTGATTTAAAAATGGGCAGGGGATCCCAATAGACATTTTTCCAAAGAAAACATACAGATGGCCAACAGGTACAAAAAAATATGCTCAACATCTCTAATCATCAGGGAAATGCAAATCAAACCCTCAATGAGATATCACTTCACATCTATTAGAATGTGGAGGAAAGGAAACCCTTGTGCACTGTTGGTAGGTATGTAAATTGGTGCAGCCACTATGAAAATCAGAATGGAGGTTCCTCAAAAAATTAAAAACAAAACTACGTTTTGATCCAGTATTTCCTCCTCTAGGTATTTATGTGAAGAAAACAAAAAGACTAACTCCTAAAGATATATTCACTGCTATGTTCATCACAGCGTTGTTTACAACAGCTAAGATATGGAACAACCTAACTGTCCATTTACAGATGAATGGATAAATAAAAAGTGGTATGTACACATGATGCAATATTATTCAGCCATAAAAAAGAATGAAATCTTACCATGTGCAACAAAAAAGATGGACCTGGAGAGCATTATGTTAAGTAAAATAAGTCAGACCGAGAAAGACAAATACTGTATGAATTTACTTATAAAAGAAAAAAATGAAAAAAAAAATGAGTTCAGGGGTGGGGGTGGGGGCTGAACAAAATGGGTGAAGGGGATCAAAAGGTACAAACTTCCAGTTATAAAATAAATAAGTCACGGGAATGTAATGTACAGCATAGTTACTAAAGTTTATAATACTGTATTCCATATTTGAAAGTTCCTAAGAGTTCCTAAATCTTAGAAGTTCTCATCACAAAGAAAAGAAAATTTGGCAACTATGCATGGTATTGGATATTAACTAGAATTAATATGGTGGTTATTTTGCTAATTATACAAATATCAAATCATTGTTGTACCCCTAAAATTAATATGTCAATTATATCTCAATAAAAAATTTAAAACATAAAAATAAATAAAACAGTGCCTGGCATTTAGTAGGCTCTCAAAACAAAATGAAACATAAAGAATAACATTGCTTTTCTAGTGAAAAGCTTGTGATTTTAATTTATAGAAAACTTTATTTTTACATTTATTAAATTTATTACAAGTATTTATATAGTTCAGTATTAAAGTTAATAAAATTAGTGGTACACAGTTATGGAAACAATGAATTCATTAATATTCATTTTAATGAATATTAAAATCAGTTGTAATGAAGTACCAAAATCTGTTTTATATATAATTGCAAAGAGAATATATTTTAAAAGTTTTAATAATAATACACCCTTCATCTTGATTTATGATATAAATAAAACTGGAAAAGTGATTAGATAAGATTAGTTGAAAATACAGATATAATATTGCCTTTGCATATATAGAGTTTGGACACACTTTAAACATTAAACAAATAAAGAAATAGTAAGGCACTATTTCATACGCAAAAATCCACAGGATTTACACTTCCTATTCTCTAAAAAAGATGAAAGCAAGCAAAAGAGAGGAAAAAGAGACTGAGAGAAAATAATGGAAATATGGAAAAAGTGTAAAACAAGGTTACAGAAATATGAAGATATCAATTAACAAAATAAATATACATTCAAAAGACTGTACAGTGAAATGACATCTGAATACTCATGAGTCAGTTTCTTCTTCCTACCTATATAACTAAAATCTCAAGGGAAAGAAAAATGCAAAGAAACATACTAAGAATCAAAATGAAGATGAAAAAATTACATGTCCACATGGGGGTGTGTGTGGAATAACTAACACCTGTCTCTAATAACCTACCAGTCTATTTTTGTTGTTCTAGTCTTAATTTTTGGAGTTTTCCAAATTTTTGATAATGAGCATATGCAATTTTTAAAATCAGAACAAAACAATCTTATAAATATAAATTTGTTCAATATCCCTTGGTGTAAAAAATAGGTATTTCCCACATAAAAATCAATCTAAGCCTGATCTCTCATTTACAGGGTGGAAAGATGTTCAATATCTGTTAATATTTGGGAGACCTTTGGACTCTGAAGTCTAGTCCAGACTAGAGAAATTTGGGAAGGTCATTATTATATTCAGTTTTTTCTTAACTATTGAGATTCTTTGTCTAAGATTTTGTGGTCCCTTTTGAAGGGTATCTTCACTCCCTCATTCTAAGTTTGGACTAGGAGGTATTCTGCTATATATATACAGCCTCCTTACCCAAGACACATAGTTTTACCATGAGAATAGGGCTCAAATTTCCCAAATCCCAAACTTCCCATGTTAGTCTCAGGGAAGCTAAACTTTGTTTAATTTACTAAGGGCCACTTTGCCCTTATTCAATACGCAATACCAGTTAACATTCAGTCCCCAACCCCAGAGTGGGGGATGCTTATAAACTTAGGAAAGGGAGACTCACCTGTCAGATGGATGAGGGACAAAATATGGTTACAGAGTCAGTCATATAAGGCATCTGCAAGTCAAACTCCTGTAAGACCCCTCTATTTGATGGAATTTGGGGAGGTCCTGGGAAAAATGGGCAGGAGTGATGCACTCAGGGCCTTTGGAGTAGTGACTATTAATAATACCTGTGGAAATACTTTCAGAATGTAATACCCAGTATCCACACGTACTTGTTGGAGATCAATTTTTCCCATCCATATTGGACTGAGAAACTCAATTCCCTTGAATGAATCTGAAAAACAGTCAACCACTGAAATAAAAAGCAAAACCATCATACCAATCAAGTCTTTTAAAAATCTTACTAGCTTACTCTGATTTATTTTGCAAATGATAAAATAGACAACCTGAAATTTAATTTAGATGTCATTTATAATAACTCCCTAACTTTCTGTTTAAAACTTAGATGCAATTTACCTGGTGATGGGATTACAGCATCTGATTTTTCTGTCATATATAAGGTAAAATTAGAACACTCAAGTAGGCCTATGTTCACCTGAAAATAATGTTTCTGTTCACAGTTATTTTAGACTTTCCTGCTGAATTACAAGTGTAGTCTAAAATGAAAGCATAAAAGTTTTTAGGAACATAATTTTAAATATTCATTTCATGTCATAATAGTGTTTGTAAAAATCAGAATATTTTGAGACATTATCCAATTGTTTATCATTCAGTGTTTGTGTTGTCCCTATGAATGATGAAAATGTCTGTTGGTACTTCCACATCCCTTAACTTCAAAATGGAACAATTTCAAATGATTGAATATAATGTGTGTCTAACCATGAAGAATCTAGAGAGTGAGGTGCGATACGGGATCCTAGAACAGGATCAGAAAGGGTGAATTTTATTAACAATTTTTCTCTTGACACCGGTCTGTCAATTTAACCTCACTGTTCCCCAGTATTGATATTGGTACCAGTGTAATTAATAATATAGGAGTTAATATTTCTAGGTAGATCAGCAAATGTATAATACCAGCATTTCATAGAAAAATTACCTTAAAATAAATATAAATTTACACTTACCCACCTAGGTATAAACAAGGAAAAAGCATAGATTATATGCTTAAATCTAAAATAAATGTCTAGAATTTTAATAAACCATCCTCCTTTTTACATGTTTTAATTCTCTTTCTCTTGGTGTTCCAAATATATTCTTTGAATTTTACTTTGTCGCTGATGACAAATTACAAAAATAACAACTGACCCTATGACCACCAATTAAGGCAAACTCTAGGCAACCTGACACTTTGGTTCATTTTCATTAAAAGAAAACATAATTTAAGAGAGAAAATTAGGCTGAAATTAATAGCATAGACATGTAATTTCCTTTAAAGATTTTGCATATCTAGAGCCTATAAATAGGTTGCATGCAAAATGTATACTAAAATAATGTGGCTCGAAGTAACACAGCTTCAGCTTTACTATCCTGCAGTAATCATGACAATGATCTAATAGACTTAACCTGAGAAAAAATGTTTTATATAAACTTTTCAGTTTTCTTAATGCTACATTTTGCCTCAAAGCATCAGAAACATGCACAACAACATAAATCCTAGTTACAGTTGAGTATTGTTGAATTAAAATGCCAGTGACTAGGAAACTAAATGTAAATAAGTCAGAATCTCCTGGTAATATGCTCTAGTCTGTTTCAGTGTCTAAGGTCTGGTCTGATAATCTCTGCCTAAACCACGGAAACTCAAGAGAATTTTTTGTATTTTAATGTATATAAGAGTGCTTTGCTATCAGGAGTGCAGTGTCTATTTTTGTGTACGGAGATATTTTTAATGTGTATTTCCTGGTCTCAACACTAATGGTTCTCCTTCAATAGCCAGTGAACATAGCCAACAAACAGCATGGATTATATATAGGCTTCTGCCAGTATACTTGTTCAAAACCCAGCAAATGTTAGGGCCAGGACTGCTCATGGTGACATCATTAAAAGAGTGAAAACATGCGAGTGACTCAGGGTCACTATCCTGTCATGGAAATCAACTGTGCTTGTCTAGTGAATGGGTTCTAGAACAATCTACTTAGGTTGATGGAAAGGTTTACACATGCCCATCTTCCTACATGACCCTTGACTTAAAATTTTGAGGTTTTTCCAAATTATATCTATGTCTAACATAGAACATGTGACACAGTAGAATTTATCCCAGTCATGGATGAATGGCTCCATGCTGCAGCCATACCTATATCCAGGTTGCAGAAAACTAATGAAAGAAACAGAGAAGAAAGTATACAATGTCTTTATGAATCCAGGGACTTCAACTTCAGTTGAGTCCTCAGTGCTGCTAATTAGTCTTCATTTTCATGGTTTGTTCTCATTCACATTCTACCCATCAGTATATCAAAAGTTTTTCTCACAGCTTTGAATGCCAATTCTTTTGCCTCATCCTTCAGTCTTAAGGAGGACTTTCCTTCTTAACACTTCCTTCTAAGAATGAGAAAATTGTCAGAGGAGATATTACCAAATGCTCTAGATACAAAGGAACACACCTCCATTTCCATAAAACATGTCTCCTGAATACCATTCCTTCACATATTCAAAAGGGTTTATCAAACTATTAAATTTTCAATCCTTTCCTCTCTGTCTCTCATAGTTGTCATTAGTTTCTGGCATAAAAATAAATATTACAAAAACTTCCTTTAATCCTACATACTCCTCAAAGATATTTGTACAGGTTTTCTCTATTTTCCAACCTTCCCTTTATTCTTCATGCACTACACATTTCTTAGTTTCTTAGTCTATAGAAACTACTCTTATCTAAGACACCAATCACTCTTTCCTAGTTCTCACTTTACACCTCACTTGAACTTAGACAGTATTTGGCACTGTTAACCATTCTTCTTCCATAAGTCACTATAAATTCTTGCCTCCTATAGCACCATACTTCTACTTTTCTTACTAGATATTTGACTCCCTTTTTCATTCTATCTTCTGGTTACGTTTTTTCTTTGCCATTTTAATTTAGGAACGTCTTGGAGATCAACTCCAAGTACTCTTCAGATCTCATACATTCTCCTTAAATAATCTCATCAATCATATATATAACTGTAGTTATCAACTACAGCAAGCGTCAGCAAACATATTCTAGACAGAGCAAGAAAGTAAATAATTTAGGTTTGTGAGCGATATGATCTCTGTCTCACCTATTCAACTCTGCTCTTGTGGTACGAAAATAGCCATAAACAATACATAAACAAAGTCTATGATGTGTTCCAATAAAACTTTATTTACAAGACAATTGGCAGACCAAATCTGTTCTACAGGTAGTATTTTGCACACTAGTGTACTATAATCTTGTAATTCACAAAATTTATGAGCTTCAGAACTGAATTAGTGAAATAACCGGACACATGATTCATTTTACTTTAGTCAGCCGCATCTATTTCACTCACTGTGCTGGAAGCAGTGATTTCATTAGTTCTTTCCCATTTAAAAGGCTTCCATATCTCCTAATTTGCTTAAACATTGAACATGGTTTACCCTTAACTGTCACTGCTTCCCTTGGACCTAACTGTTGCCAATTTTATATTTCAACCTATTCTTGAATAATAGCGGGAATCTTTCTTATCTGTCGACTATTTGCATGAAATTTTATCTGTTTTCATTGAGGGATCATCTGCTTTTTATTCTTTTCTTGTCTGTTTTTTACTTTTAAATTTGCTTTTGTTTTTGTTTTCTTAATTCCTAATACCAACCCTTGCATATAATGACCATTTAATAATTTCTTTGCAAATGAATAAATTTTTGTTATACATTTTATAGAAGTCCATAAAATCTAATAAACTCACACAAAATACATTAAGATTAAGCTGTAATACTTACCTCGCAATTAATTATGGGTGATACTGGAAGGCTGAGTTCCAAGAGACACTTATGTAATTGTTCATTATTCTATGTTAATCAGAGTATACCTCTTTATGCAAAATGTTTAATATTTAAAACCATTTGTAATACTTCTGTAATTTTTACTGGGAAAGATAAGAAGAAATTTGGTATTTATTCATTAACTCTATGAAGTTAATTTTAATTATATAAAATTTATTTCCATTTTTATACAGCCAAACTGGAAAACTAAAATAACATTTTCTGTATTTTTATTTTTTTATTACTGTTAAGAACATCTTAGTTCTGTATAACATCAATTGCTTGAATGTTCAATAAAATAAAATGTGTTAATTTTTTTTCACTTTACAATCATTTTAAATTTATTATTTGGAAGTTCTAATTTATGTTATCATTACAAATCTTCCAAGAATTTATAAATTTTCATACATGGTGCTACAATAAATAACTACAATGTGTTCAGAATATTCCAAATTTCTATTTGTACTTTATCCTGGTATTTTGCTTTAAAACGTATTTCAGAAGTGGCTAACACAAGGAGTCCATAAAAACCTGGGTAATGTTGTCTGTCTAGCTAGATAGGCAGTTGACCATAAACTGAAATTTAACATCATCAGTTAATTATCATTTAGGCTTTGGTTCCCAGAATTGCCCTATAAATTTAATTTGTTTATTATAGATAGATTAGAATTGAGTACACTAACATATTCTGGCAAAGTCACAAAAGACTAATATTTAAAACAGTATACTCACATATTAATTTACAATGAGAGTCACAACTGCTAGTTAAACTGGTATTTAACTTGCTATTTCTCTTGACAAAGAAATTTCATAAGAATAATATTTGGTGAGCTTGAAAACAGAATATGGGGATTTCTTTACATGAGTTGAATGTTCAATAGGACTAGGCCATGATTTACTTATGGATTAATACTCACAAGAAGGTAGCCAGCCTCCAAGGAAGAATATGTTGCTTTCTTAGGAGAGTACATAATTTTTTAACATTTATTAGATTATATTGAGACCCCATTAGACATATGTTCCTCCTATTTGCCTGCAAGCTCCTCAAGCACTTTTAAAAATCTGTCTGTAAAACTGGAAAATAAATCTAGCAGCCAATCCATAAATGTTGAACTAAGCTTGACGGTTCTAAAATGGGCTCACAAATGTTAGCCTCTTGAAATCTTCTACACATCATATTCTTTTTTAGAATTCACAATTCCATTTAAATATTATAGACTCTGAAGTCTTGGGACCAAGAAATCATTTTTACACTGTTTATGCCAAAATTTCAATAGCATATTTAATCATGGGATCATTTTTTGGCTGGGCATCTAATAAATAGAGCTCACAACACAATAATCAATTGGTTGGATCTGCCTCCAGGTTATGCTTTTTAAGGATATTTTTGCTTGTATTTAGGATATTTAATATAAATTTAATATATCCATTTTTTCTTAAAAAAATGTTGATTTGCAATACTGAGTCCACATCCAGCATGACAACATTCAGATGGGGCTGAATATTAGCAACTTTTAGAAAGAAAATACAGAGAATAAGAATAAACTTTCATGTTCACCAGAGTTCTTAGCACTCCTAATTGTATAGTATTTGTCCAGACTCATTCACTTATGATATTGTCTGGCAACTGTGTTTGTGACCCCTGTAATTCAATTATATCAGTTAATAAAGTTTTTCATGGTACTAGATTTTTTAAACAACGCAGTAGATAATCTCTAAGATTTCTTAAAGCACCAAAGATATGACTACATAAAGCTTGAGCTTTCTTTAATTAGAAATTATGGCATACTCGTTAAGTCTGATGTAGACTTATTTTGCCTGGACTACAAAACCAGGTTGATCTTTTCTTTGTAAATACAGTGAAATAATTTTTCTTTAGAAAAATCAAAAATGATGGAATTCTGTAGGGAGGCAAAGAAAAAAGCATGCTGTAACAGTGATTGAGGATCCCAGAGTAGCTGCCCAAGACAACTGCTAAGGCTTCTTTTGTCAAGGAGGTTCTGCTAATCTCAGATAAGTACTTTGCTCTTAGCTTCAGAGGATAGAGGTAAATTATGAAGATGAACTTGGGTACATAGTCTTCTGTGTTAGTTAAGGTTAAGAGCAGAGGTCTCAAGCATGGAGGTTGAATCCTTGGTTGTCTGTTTTATCTTTGGTTATGATCCAGTCATGTGGGACTTTGAGAATCTGAGAACTGTTGATTAAAATGTATGTCATATCTAACAGCATAAGAAAATGTGAAAGAAATGAATGTAGGCATTCAAAAGAATTGAATAGATAATAGTCACTCTTTAAATCAAAATATATAGTGAGGTAAGTGGAATTGATTTTGTTATTATCCTTTTTTCTTACCTCCAGGTGAATTTTGTTAAAAATCAGATAAGTGTTGCAGGATTAATTTGTTTTCTGTTGGAAAAAAAGTGCTATTCTAATTATGGAAATATTTTTCATAGTTCAGCAGCTGAGATATGAGAGAAGACAGACTAAAAGATGACAAAAGAACAGTCAGGTATTCTGGAGGTAAACCTAACAGACTGATCCTACATTTTTCATCCTTCCTGCTTTTTGCCTTTTTTGTACTCTCCTCCCTCCTTCCCTCCCTCTCTTCCTCCCTCCCTCCCTCCTCTTTCTTTCCTTTTCAGACTAGATTTTTCCTGTGTGTCAGAACTGGTTTGGGGCATTGACAGTGAGATTGTGCCTTGCAGGCATTTAGAAAGTATTAGAAACGGCACATTCAAGGCTGACCAACTGCTATATACCTCATCTGCAATTTAGCATATACAGAAAGGACTCTGGTTAGAATCAAGGGACTATGTCTTCCCATTTTATCTTTGGCTGTTATGAATGACCCAGAATTATTTTTGAATACTGAAATTTCCCCTGGGAATGCCCTGTGCCTATCAAAGACACAGAAAACTAATGTTTTCTGTAATATTAATCTCTGTTAATTATATATTTCCTCAGAACTTTGAGTTACTATTGTGGGTAAAGAAAGGAGGCTGAAACCTGCATGTTTTCAGTATTTCCAGGAATGGGACAATAATAGTTAATTTAAGTAGTGCTGTTGATCAATTCAATAATTTAGTTTGAATTGTCACTTTCGGAAAGAGTTCATTACTTTCAACACAATTGGACTTAAAGTTAAAAAATATACATATTCATTAAAACAGAAGGAATATTAGCCCTATTTTACCTTTGGGTTACATAAATAAGTACTCAAAAACAGCAGGATGTTTATCAGACATAACTATATATGATACAATGTTATGGATTATATGAGGAGATAAAGGGAACATTCTTGAATGATAGAGATGGTTATATACCCATCATAATCTCAATTAAGTTTGTCACTCCTTACTTAATAATAGTTAAGATCTGAATACATAATGATTGCTATTGAAAACTCATTTTTTAATACTGACCTTTAAACTTGACCAAATATTAAGAGAAAATTAGTTACTTGAATTGTGTGAGATTTTATAACTGACCCTATTTTAATAAACAATTGATACACAATTAAACAAATAATTGATGAAAAGCAGTAATGGTGGCTTGCCACATAAATAATTAGGATATAATTACTTTCAAATAATTATTTTCGAATAGTAGTTTTCAAAACCAAAGAGCATATTAGTTTAAGCATTGATAGATCAGTATTTCAATTTGAGGTTAAACTTTCTTCAGTCCCTAAAATGAAATCTCATATGAATTTAATTTAGATGCTGTTATTAAATATTTTATGGAATAAAATTCACTATATTTATTTTAATAAATTGAAAGTATACAACCAAGTCTTTGTTATACTTGAACATAATTTAACTGTGAATAGAGTTATATATAGGGCATGGAAGAGGTTATGAGTTAAATGTGCTTTTAAGTTTTTTTATTGAGGCAATATTCATATAATATTAACCATTCTAAAGTGAACACCAAAGTGGCATTTAGTTTATTCACACTGTTGTGCAACTACCATTCTATCTAGTTCTGTTATAGACTGAATTGTCCCACCAAATTCATATGTTGGAGCCATAAACCTCAATGTGACTGTATTTGGAGACAGAGCATTTAAGGAGATATTCAAGGCTAAATGAGGTCATAGGGTGTGGCCCAAATCCAATAGGACTGGTGTCCTTATGAAAAAAGTTATACCAGGAGTGTGCATGCACAGAGAAAAGGCCATGTGAAGACAGAGAGAGAAGGTGGTCATCTGCAAGCCAAGGAGAAGAATCTCACTAGAAACCAACACTTGCCTGCATCTTGATCTTGGACCTCCAGCCTCTAGAACTGTGAGAAATAAATTTCTATTGTTCAAGCCACCCAGTCTGTGGTATTTTGTTATGGCAGCCTGAGTGGACTAATATAAGTTCCAAAATATTTACATCATTCTAAAAAGAAACCACATACCAATTAAAGAGCTATCTTCTATTCCCTCATTCCCCCAGTCTGTGGCAACCACCAATATATTTTCTATCTCTATGGAGTTACTTATTCTGGATATTTAATATGATATGAATATTGTATGTGAACTTTTTTGTCTGGCTTTCTTCATTAACATAACTTTTTTGAAGTTCATCCATGTTGTCACATGCTTCAGTACTTTTTATGGGTTTAACTGTGTCCCCAAACAAGACATGTTGAAGTGTTAATCTTAAGTAAAACAGAATGGGGACTTATTTGAAGATAGAGTCACTGCAGATGTAATTAGTTAAGGTAAGGTTATACTGCAGTAGAGTAGACCCTTAGTCCACTATGACTGGTGTCTTTATAAGAAGACAATGTGAAGATACAGGGAGAGAACACCATGTGATGACTGAGTCAGAGATTGAAATTACACACTACAAGTCAAGGAATGCCAAGGATTTCTGGCAATACCAGAAGCTAAGACACAGGCATAGAAAGGGTTCTCTCCTAGAGATTTTGAGAGAGTGTGGCCTTGCCAACTTTTTGATATCTTCTAGCCTCTAGGACAGTCAGAGAATAAATTCCCATTGTATTGGGTCACCCAGTTTATGGTACTTTGTTATGGCAGCCCTAAGAAATTAATACAGATTTTGATACTGAAAGTAGGTTGCAGCTATACAAATACTTGAAAATGTGGAAGTGGTTTTGGATTTGGGTAACTGTAATGAATGGAAGGGTTTTGAGGTGCATAATAGGAAAAAACCTAGATAGCCTTGAGAAGACTGTTCATAGAAATTTGGATGTCAACAATGATTCTAGCAGTCTCAGGAGAAAAAGAAGGCTATAGAGGAAACTTCTATCATCTTAGAAAATACATATATGATAGTGAACAGAATCATAGAAAAATAAATATTTTAAGTTCTTAGATGAGTTCTTAGAAAAATGAATATTAAAAGTTCTTCTGATGAGATCTCAGATGGAAATGAAGAACATGTGATTGGAGACTGGAGAGAAGATGATCCTTGTTATAGTGGCAGAGAACTTGGATGAATTATGTTCTACTGTTTTGTAAAAAGTAGAATTTGTAACTGATGAACTTGGATATTTTCCTGAGGGGATTTCCAAGCAAAGTGTGGAAGGCATGGCCTGATTTCCCCTTGCTGCTTATAGAAAAATGTGAGAGGAAATATAAATTGAAGAAGAAACTGCTAGGCAACAGAGTCTGCGCTTGATGATTTATAAAATTATCAGCCTATTTGGAATACCTTGATCTAGAGATAGCCTTAAGTCTGTGACTGAACAAACATTTGAAAAAGAGATTGTGTGTAACTTATGGATTCAATTGTCCACCTCAGCAGAAGCCAGGAATAGAGATGTGTTTGTCCAGGAAGAATCTGTGGAAAATCCTTGTATCTAATGGTGTGGATTTCCACAATACCTACAGAATACAAACAAGGAATGACCAAGGTTTTTGAGAATTTTGTATCAGCAGAAACACTGCCAGCTTATTGAAAGGAGCAGAGATGGGATGAAATAAAAGAAGAATGACACTGAGGGCACAGATTCAAGGACCTGGGCCAAAATGACCTTCTTGGTTCTGGAGAGTGGAGCCACCACCCCAGGTGTCACTCAACTACATCTTCACATTGCTTTATTCCGTGTGTGTGTGTGTGTGTGTGTGTGTGTGTGTGTGTGTATGTGCGTGTTCTCCCTCTGCATCTTTTTTGTAAGGATGACATTTAGGTTCATCCAGATAATTCAGGTTTTTCTTCTTAATTCAAGATCTTTAATTTAATCACATTTGCATAGATGTTCCCCCCCCCACACACACACACACACATAAGGTGATATTTATAGTCTTCAGGAATTAGGAAACAGACAAATCTTTGGGAGCATTTATCAGCCTACTACAGCTGGATTTCATCATCAAATACATTTTCAACGAGGACAAATGGATAATATATTATATGAGCTCTAATTTGAATATAAGTAGCTGCTAATGTTCAAATGGCTTTTATAAATATTATGTCATTTGTTTTAAATTTATTACATTGAATAGCAACTTCATTGGTTATAACTTTCAAGAACCATGACTTTCATGTTTCTCCTAAGCACTGTGTTTTTACTAGCATGTACTCTGACAATGACTATGGCAAAAAAGAAATTAAGAAGAGCTTAATTTTTGTCCTAAGGTTTTTGACTCATATATATGTATATTACATTTCAGATAAACTATTATTCAATGTTTTTCTCTCTTGCTGGATATTTTTTACAATATATATCTATATATCTAAAATTTTACCTCTATCTATACATAGAACTATGTTAGATCTACATTTATACCACAAAAGTTCTTGCATTCTGTAGATTTAGGTCTTCACTTATAAAAGTTTTCATCTATCCTATCTTTAAATAGTTATCTCTTTCATTGTATTTTAGAAAAATTTTCTTTTGCTTCATATATTTTCTTTTCTTCTCAGTGACATCAATTTCTTTATATTTTACATTCTTAGTTATCATTAACAAGAGTTACTTATTTGTCTTTGTTCCTTTATACTTGATTTGTTTGAGTTATTTTTTCTCAAGCTGGTCTTCTTGTCACCAATTTCATTCTCAATAGGATATATTTTACATTCCATTGTTTCCAACAGGGTTCTTACTTACAAAAAGTGTTTGTTATAATATTCATTGTAACTACTAATACCTTTACCTCATTATTTTTCAATTCTTGATTTCTTGTGATATACTTTTATCAATTTTTTAGAGTTCATGTTGTGTTCTATGTGTTTAGAAAATAGAAATATTTTGAAATGTCTTTGTTTAAGGGTGTATCTTATGTATATTTTCAACTCTCTTCTCCATGCTATGTTCCTTTTATTTTGTGTGTGTGTATGTGTGTGGAACGGAATTTATAATCTCTGTGAATTCTGTTTGGATCATTCTTGTTTATTAGTCATTTTTAAATGTAGATCATTCCATTTGGATCTTTTACCTTCATTTTTTGAGTTAATATTATGAAAAGGATGCTCTAAGAACATACTAAGTGGCAGTCATGACAGTTGAGATATGCAACCTTAGAACATTTCCTCATAGATTCTATCATCTTTTTCTTCAGCTTCCTTCAGATATTAGCTTTTCTCACCTTAGGTAAGAATATGTCCTAGATAGTAAGACACAAATATCTTCCTCACTCTCATCATTATATCAGCAAGAACTCTTGATACAAAAAAAGAAACTTCCATTACTATTCTGAGTAATTCAACCTTGTATAAATCTTATGTAAAAGTTTACTTTTATGCAGCTTACATACAAACAAATTCACTTTTTAAAATAGGTACCTAGTAAAATGTTTCCCTCCTATTTCCAATTCTTGTCACACATTTGGAAAAATATATGAAATAAAATCCAACAGTGAAGGAAATCTGTCTAATAAGTATGTTTTAAAAATTGTGGAAATACTTAGCATAGCTTTTATGGTCCCTTGTTTGTGTTGATTGAGCAGCCCCAAAATAGCATTTTCCATACCTGGAACTAAAACAAAGAATCACTATATCTCTAGTAACTGAAAAATCTTATGTAAACCAAGGTCTGAGAGAAAAATAGATAATATATTCAAAAGAAGGATCAAAGAGAGTTTAAAATAAGGGGCTATTTAAAGTTGTAAGCAGGGTTAAGAGGAACCAACAAGGTATGAAGCTAGAAATAGCAGACCTTTACCAATCCTAGGTCTGAGGGGTTTGAGGAGGAAGTATCTATAAAGGGGGAAAAAATGATCCAAAGGACTTTCTATCCAACCTCCATTTTCCTGCAAAGCATAATGTCCAAGAGGAAAAAAGAACAGCTGATGCATGTGATAGTCTCCAGGGAACAGAACGTTGCCAAGAATGTGGATTGAAGATTTGAAGGGACAAATGGAGAATGGACCAAATCTGATTTGTATGGACCAGAACCTGATTCGTATTTTAGTTGCATTATTGCTAGTCTTTATGTGTCTTTACTTTTGTATTCTACAAGAATCCAATCAATCCTTGCTAGTTAAAACTGTGGTATTGCTCACAATCTCATCTATTCAATAAGTACACATTGTTGATGGTAACGATAACATCCTCTAAGATGGTCATCAATAATAAAAAGAAAATTAAATTATTATATTAATGTCTGGATTAATGATGTATAGAATTGTCAAAACAATTTGTATACTTACAAATTTGTATATTTTTTCAGCAACTGTTTATGAATGCTCACTTTATCCCAGTCACAAGTCTAGGAAGAGAGGAACAAAGAAGCATAGAATTTAAACTTAAGCCATGCTACCAAGAAGCTTTCATTTTGCAGTCAGTGATAGCAGACAAATCAAGTAGTCAAACAAATCCCAGGCAAAGAAATGTGTAAGAGCAAAGCCCCCAAGTAGAAAATAACTGTATTTGTCAGATGGATAAAAAGGAGGGTGTTATTGATGAAATATAATGATCAAGAGAGACTATGGTACAAAATAAAATGTAAGAGTCAGGCAGGGGTCAGACCATGAAGGACATATATTATAGGCTGTGTAAAAATACTTGTAACTTTTAAAAACCCAATTGGAAACTATTGAAAAATTCTTAAGCAGGGAAGTATTAATATCTGTACTATATTTTTTAAAGTAGTTGGATAAAGTACTGTGTCTATGATGGAGAGTAAAATATGGAAGCAAAGACTTAAGAGGACATGGTGATCGTAAAGAAAAGGCACGAGAGCTGCTACAAAAAGTACGGTAGTAATAGGAACATAAAGTGAACATTTTAGAGATAAATTTAGAGGTAGAACTCCCAGAAGAATCAAGAACACTGCCTTGGACTTCATCAAAATTTAAAATGTCTGTTCTTCAAAAGACTTCATTGAAAGAGGAAAAGACAAAGTACTTGCAAATGATATACTTGATAAGAGATTTATATTGAAATAAACACAATCAAAACTAAACAATAAGAAAACAAGAAACTCAATAAATAAATTGGGCATAATTTATTTATTAGTGAATTCCTAACTTCAACAAAGAATATGTACGAATCACAAATATGCATATGTAACTGCTAAACATCCTTAGTCATTAAGAAAATGCATAATAAAACCATGATGAGATACCACTATATATTTATAAAATTGGCTTATATTAAAAAGCCTGACCATATCAAGTGCAGACAAGGATGTAGAAGAACAGGACCTCATTAGACTGCTGGTAGGAATGTAAAATGTTAGAACCACTTTGGAAAAGAGTTTTACAGTTTCGTAAAAATTTGAAAATACAGCTTTCATATGCTCCAACTATTTTACTCTAAAAGTATTAACCCTAAAATGAAAGAATGAAAATTTATGTCCATACAAAGATGTATACACAAATGTTCACAGCAGCTTTTTTTTGGTAGTAACCCCAAATTCTAAACAACTTAAATATTCATCATAAAGTGAATGTATAAAAAATTGTGCTATGCCGCATAAAATACTACTACTCATCAAAACAAAATATGAACAATTGATGCATGCAACAATATGCATACATTTTAAAATAATAATATTGTATAAATGATGTCCAACATAAAAGTTTATACTGTATTATTTATGTAAGATTCTAGAAAATGCAAATCAATTTATAGTGACAGAAGTAGTTCAGAGGTTGCCTGGAGGCAGGGATTAGGGTTGGGGGGAGAAAGGTTGAAAAAAGAGTGGGAGAGAGACTCTGAAGGGGGAATGAGGAGGCTTTTGGGGTGATGCATGTATTTATTATCTTGGTTGTGGTGGTGATTTTGAAGGTATACCCATATGCCAAAACTTGTCAAATTGTACACTTTCTACATGTCCAGTTTATTCTATATTAAGTATGCTCTTAAGAAAAAAATGCCTATTTTTTGCCTTCAGCCAGTGAGTGGTTTATGTTGGCAGTTTCTGAGATGAGACTGTAGACTAAAAATTCATCAGTAAATCCAAGAAAGCAATGGAAAATTTTATTCGAGCCAAATTTGAGGATTATAACCTGGGAAGAGCATCTCAGAAAGCTCTGAGAAGTGTTCCTTGCATCAGAAGTCAAGGCACAGTTATATAAATTTTTGAGATAGAGGGCTATATATTAAACGATGTATTTTTGACAGTTTACACAATCCAGTCTGAGTCCTCAGTCCATTTTAACCAGATTCAATTTTAAGTCAATTTTAAGGAGTTGTCTTATTGATGCTAGGAGAATGTTGTTCTTTACAGATATTTTTGCTGGTAGGGGAGGTTTCGTCGACGCATAATGCAGATACACACAATGCACAATGTGGGGAGAGAGGAGGCCAAAGGGCAAAGAACAAATTTTTATGTTTAAATTTTTCTTGTCTTGCCATAAAATATGACTCATTTTATAAGATTTAAATGTTTGGCAGTTTGAATCATGAGTTCTTTACTAAGCAAAGAAATAAAACTCTATGGCATGATCAACCTAAGTAAGACCATACCTTCTCCTGGAAATCAAACTCTGAAAATTTTTTTCCTTTGTTCTTGTTTTAACTGATGCATTCTTGACATCTTGACCTTTGATATCTGTTATCTCTCACATTATTACCTGACATTCCTTATTCTATATGACTTAAAGATTCTTTTGATGGCAGAACACAACACAATGCCATTCAGGTAGATGAAAGGCAAAGCTCCAAACCAGAGAAGGCTGCCAGTCAGAGCCACACAGAGGGCTGCACCTGAGGACAGAGTAATAGCAAGCTGGAGTTAAAGGGGGCAGCTTCTGTATGGCAAGCCAGGTGGAGTAAGCTAGCTCTAGCAGACTCCCTGTGGACTGGCTAATTTGAATGACCAAGAGTTAGGGAGGAACTGTCCCACCTTGTCTGATATTTAGACAAGAGAAAAGAGAGCGGTCCTAGAAAAGAGAGTGTGAGAAGGGAAGTGGTTGGGATGTGGATTTACTCAGCTGCTCACAAAGGGAAACTGACCAGCCTCTAACCAGGACCTAAAAACTGGGTCAAGACAGCATTTCCAAACAAAAGAAAACTGCATTATACCCCTGTTCCTGGAGCTTGCTTGCTCTGTAACTTATCTTTCCCAAATGCTCATGATTTCTACTTCTTAATTTCAATTTTAAACATATTCCATCCCTCAGACTGGGTTCTTTAATGCCTATCCTTTTTCAAAGTGTACCCATCCATTGTACGTCCTTTGCTTCTATAACCTGGAACATGACATCTAGAGGGCAGATTAAAATGCTTCATAAATCACATACAAAGAAAACTCAATTGAAGCAAATTAGTTATAGTTTTAACTTAGAAATTTTATCTTATAAATATGCAACTTTGAAAAACTAAAGTGGATTATAACTTAAGGCACGCCACTTTCCCCATTACTGTGGCACCAAATAATAATTCTGCTTCATAATGTAGCATTTGTATAAAATCAGTCAATGAGCATCTTAACATATGCACTAAACATTGCATTTTAGTGCACCTCTCATGTATATGCACACTACCTCCTTCCACGGTCAAGCAGCCCCAGATGACTGAAACCACAATAAGAAGCATACCTGGCCTTATATTTCCTCAATCAAAATTACATCCCAGAGCTCTGCATTTCTTTTTTCATCTCACCTTGAAAGCATTCTCCTTGATCCTAATGCTGGTAGCTAACTCTTCCATTAGTAAGTTGTCTCATTATTACTAGAACTTCAGGATTCAGAGCAGATCCCATGACAATAGTGTCAAGTCTCTGTTATGTGACAGATGCTGCCTGAGGTAATTTATCCATATATTTCTAATACTGACGTCAACTCATAAAACAAGGATTATTTTATCCCTTTTAAAGATAGAGACACTAAGATGAAGGTGATATACCCTAGGTAACGAAACAGTAAAGGCAGAATTTTAAACCAGAGTCTGTTTTTCTTTCCACTAAGCCAAACTGATCATTTTATCAAAAATTTTTTCACTTAAAGAGACAAGATCCACCATCTAAAATTTCAACCAATAGCTTTACAGTCATGTCTATTCATTAGTCAGGCATAGCTTTAGGAAAATTTTTCCTATCTTTGGCAAATAAAATAAGTATTTAAAGTAAGGTGTTATGAAACATATAGTTCTTCTGAGTCTGAGTTAATTTTGAAAGGATTTTGACAAAACCCACAATTTCTGTTTATGGAAAATCCTCTATTTAAGCATAAGCTTGCTGTATATTATCTCCCTTTTATTTTACTGTGGACCATGACTTAATTATTTTAGTAGAAACTAAAATTTAAGGTAGAAAATGTATTATGACTAAATTTATTTTGGCATATTTATTGTCAACCCAACTAACCACTGGTTGATCTTTAGTCACTAAGCACTAGCACTCAGTAAAATTCTGGAAAGATGTATAAGTAGACTGAGTTATGGTAAGTCATTCTATGAAGGTTTTCATTCATATAGGAATGGTAAATCTATCTCAGCTTCCTAGCCCTTTCTCCACTATAACTCCACAACTTCTATACCCACAGTATAATTGATTGATTGATTAGAATTAGGCTCATAAAAAAAACAATTCATTTGAAAGCCAGGCATCTAAAACTGGAAATACTAAAATACAGTCAGATTTGAGTCATCCACAATCCCTTTGCTTGGTGACCAAAAAGTCCCTTAAAGGTAAACTATGAATATTGGTTAGCTTAGGTTCAAGTAAGACATTTGATACCAGAGGAAAATAAGCAGGAGAGTGAATAAAACAGTAGTCACATTTCTGAAGAATGAAATCAGTAGATTGCAAGTGACAGGTTCAATTACTGGTCCATGGACCACTGACACATCTGCCTTAAACTCTGAGGAATGGGCAGTGGGAAAAGGATGAATAACTCTTAAGATTTAGAGAAAATATGTAACCACTCAGGCAGAAAATTAGCAATTACATTTTGTGCCATCAGTAATAGCTATTTCAACAAAGATCTTAGGTTAATGTCAGACTGTGTGACAGTATATCAACCATTACACCTGTGTTCAATCAGCAACCACATCCCTCAATGCGATGCTGAGCTGTTTAGTTCAAATGTGGCTTGTTCAGTGATAAGCAAGGTGGCTGACATCTGGTACAGAAGTATTCAAAAGCAATTTACTTCATAGTTTTGATGCTGACTGTTGAAAAGAGAAAAATTCTGTAAAATTTGGACAGTTGTGATTTGTCTTTTCAGGTTTTCTTTTGATTGCTTTCAGTTATGAATAAAACTACAATTTTTTTGGAGATAAAGCTCCAAATTACATCAGTAAGAACTTTGTATAGTGAGATTTTCAGATTTACAGTTACATGAAATTTTATCTTTAATAAAAAGCATAAATTCATGATGGTGTTTCTGAGTAATGGAGTAAAACAATAGATGACAGATTTACGAAAGAAACAGAAGAATATGAGCATATAATTAATGTATTACTTCTCTCTACTCTTAATTTAAATCTGGTTTGACATTACAGAGCTAACTGATGAGTTTTTAAAATTTTGCATAATTATTGACAGGGATAATAGATGATTTCTCACCATCAGATAAATATACTTAATTTGCTCATGAGCCCTATTATCTTACAGTTTTACCCCAAGAATAAGCTAAATAAAAATAATACAGAGTCAAAAACAAAATGTAAAGAAGATTACAAAATGACTAACAATCCAACAAATGGCTAATCAGAAAATTATAACAAAATACCTATAAGAATATTGCTTAGTTGGGTTAATAAATGACCACAGTTAATGCAAAACTCTATTTGAAAATAGCTTTAATAAGATATGACAAAATAAAGATAAGATCTTACTCATGAACATTCAAGTACACAACCAGATATGCATTGCCATTCTGGTAGTCACACAAATTATAAACTTTTTAAAGTATTTGTGGGTGAAAATGAACTAATTGAATTGCCTCAAATTAAATCATTAGATGAATTTTATTATGAACTTTATTATTATGATATCAAAATCATGTTTCTGAAGCCTCAGACTTAAGAGAGTTTCTTAATAATATTCTCATATATGTATTCATTTTATTGTAATTTATTATGGCTGGTGTCAATCCAGTAACATATGTGTTCATATATAATATAGATTATATAGATTCACATACAATATATACAATGCATAATGTTGTATATGATATTGTATATATATATTTAATAATCGTAATATAATTATCTTAGTTTGCCTTTCATGATTGTGTGGGAATATAACAGATTATCCTGAAAGAAGAGAGAGAATTCTTCTTAAAGTACCTTCAAGAACTGTCCTTGAAGCCAGAGAACCACCTGTTTGCTCATGTGTGACTTTCCTATATAACTCTGGACGCACACACACACACAAATAATAATAATGATGATGATGACAATGATAGACTGATAAACTATATGAAGTGATATGCAAAGCACGGTATCATGCAATTTACATAAGAAAGATTATAAATGCAGAAGATTGGAAAGTGTGTTGCCCTACTAAATAGACATTTTTCCAAAAATTTACATTTACACCAAATATTTGTAAACCACAAACATTTTGCATGATCTAAAAAACATTCTATTTAATTCATATACAGGGCACATTTAAAAAGTGAAGACTATTGTCTCTTGTGTTACGCTGATAAGTTCAGAAGATGTGTTTATATTTGTATTCTCAAAGCAGGTACACCTAAACTGACTGCATAAATACAGATCCATGCCCATATGGGAGTGATATGTCAGCACCCTTCACCATGAATGGTAGTCCTCTAGGCAAAGAAGAGGACAGAGAGAATAAAATGTTTTTCCTCAAGTGCAAGTATGCCACTGAAAGGTTTTCCAATAGCAGTCTTTTATGAGCTCAGCACACTATGTCCAATAATTGTTTGTCAACTGTGATTCAATGTATTTGTAACATTGTAAATCATGCCATTTAGTCTCAGCATTCTCTCATTTCCCTTTTATTTTTTTCCTCCTTACTCCTGGTTCCCAAAGTGCTTCTGCCTCATCTCCAGCCTATCAATGCTCAATTTCAGATAACTGTAGTGCTGGAAGGGGTTTGAGTGACTATTTCTCATTACGGTATAAATGACTGATCAATTCTTGTACTGTCTTTTCCGGGGCATTTACATTTTAATAAGGGATAATTCTTTCATTCATGGGGAATGAGTTCTATAATAGTGTCATTTCAAACTAGAGTAATAGGACACTGTGAGGGTAACTAGGATTTGGGAAATCTTCCTTATTCTTTTTTATCAAGGTAATATCCAATTGTTCATTACTTTTTAATAGTTCAAAACTTCACCCTACATCTTGGGTTCTAGCATCTCCAAAGTTGGGTTTAGTCTTTCCAAAGCTGGAGTTATTCTCTGGAAGTAATTTAAACATGGATGCAATCACATTAACTCTTTCCTATCACTGAGTTAACCTTAAGTGCTGAGCAGTCATACTATGGAAAGCCTCTGAAGGAGATGGAATCAAAAGACAAAACAACTTAGGCAAAAAGCTACAAATACATAGAGCCAGAGAAAGTGCAGTGAGACCACCTAATCAGCCATCCTAACAGTGATATTTATAGACCTCCCAGCACTGTAGTAAATATTGTTTTATGCACATACACTATTCTTTCAGCTTCAAGGAGACATGAGATTTCTAAGTACTCTCTTGCTATACAACCTTAGTAAGTAAAATGTACAGTCTCCTAAAACTATCCCAGAGAGAAATGGAGATCACATTGTAGGCATTATTATTCTCCCCTAAAACACTTTTTTATGAATTGTAAATCACACATAATTCTGGGGAAGGAAAATACACATGAAACTCACTGACAACTTGTTTTCCTCTATATCACAAAGGACTACATTTTAAATTACATTGTCTCACATATCACTGTATTTTCATTTCATTTACTGTAAAACCACAGCAGTCCCAGGATAATTTTTTAAAATTAAACAAAATACTGTAAGTTGGCTGAGTCTATGTATATTGTCAGATTGAATTGAGATAGAAAGTTCTGGTCAGCCAAATAGACATCCTAATATCTAAGGGAACATTCCAAAAATCAACACACTTTCAGCAAGTTTAAGAAAGTTTTGGTTAAAAACTAACACTAAGCAGAGTTGTTTTTCATCCAGGTCGTGGGGCATCGAAAAACTCATGTCACCAAATTCTATACAAACTAGATGAACTTATAAACATTTTGCAACTAAGTATTCTGTCTAGAATATAACTTTAAATATGTAGAGGTATTTTAGTTATCTGGCACCATTTGAAAAAATACTGATATTCTAGACAACAGAAATTTGTATTTTACATAAACTTTTTATAAAAATTTTTATTAATATTTAGTGTTCTAAATATATTCTAAATTTCTATGGTTGACTAAAGTTTAGGATCATAAACAGCAATTTTTAATTCCTTCAAGTCCACTTTAGTGATTTGCAATTATTTACCTATGAATGAAGAATGCCAAAGGTCTGTAAAATAGCTGTCCCATTTTACATAGGTTTCCTAGTGAACCTGAAGGTAAATTTGCTTCTCTGAGAAACTTTGTGTGTATTTCTGGATATTGCTTTAAAATAGAATGTCAAATATGAAACTTAAGCACAAAAGCTATATTTCAAAACACACTGCTTACTGCAAATCTGCCCCTTGGGAGATGAGGGGAAGATGGCGGAAGAGTAAAATGCGGAAATCACCTTCCTCCCCACAGATACATCACAAATACATCTACACGTGGAATAACTCCTACAGAACACCTACTGAACGCTGACAGAAGACCTCAGACCTCCGAAAAGACAAGAAAGTCCCCATGTACCTGGGTAGGGCAAAAGAAAAAAGAACAAACAGAGACAAAAAGATAGGGATGGGACGTGCACCAGTGGGAGAGAGCTGTGAAGGAGGAAAGGTTTCCACACACTAGGAAGCCCCTTGGCGGGCGGAGACTGCGGGTGGCGGAGGGGGAAGCTTCGGAGCCGCGGAGGAGAGCACAGCAACAGGGGTGCGGAGGGCAAAGTGGAGAGATTCCCGCACAGAGGATCAGTGCCGACCGGCACTCACCAGCCGGAGAGGCTTGTCTGCTCACCCGCTGGGGCGGGCAGGGCTGCGAGCTGAGGCTCAGGCTTCTGTCGGAGCTCCGGGAGAGGACTTGGGTTGGCGGCGTGAACACAGCCTGCAGAGGGTTAGCGCGCCATGGCTAGCCGGGAGTCTGGGGAAAAGTCTGGACCTGCCGAAGAGGCAAGAGACTTTTTCTTCCCTCTTTGTTTCCTGGTGTGTGAGGAGAGGGGATTAAGAGCGCTGCTTAAAGGAGTGCCAGAGACTGGCGCGAGCCGCGGCTAAAAGCGCAGACCCCAGAGATGGGCATGAGACGCTAAGGCTGCTGCTGCAGCCACCAAGAAGCCTGTGTGCGAGCACAGGTCACTATCCACACCCCCGTTCTGGGGAGCCTGTGCAGCCCGCCACTGCCAGGGTCCCGGCATCCAGGGACAACTGCCCCAGGAGAACGCAGAGTGTGCCTCAGGCTGGTGCAATGTCATGGCAGCCTCTGCCGCCGCAGGCTCGCCCTGCACTCCGTACCCCTCCCTCCCCCTGGCCTGAGTGAGCCAGAGTCCCCGAAGCAGCTGCTCCTTTAACCTCGTTCTGTCTGAGTGAAGAACAGTCACCCTCCGGCAACTGAGATGCAGAGGCGGGGCCAAATCCAAAGCTGAGCCCCGGAAGCTGTGAGAACAAAGAAGAGAAAGGGAAATCCCTCCCAGCATCCTCAGAAGCAGCGGATTGAAGCTCCACAATCAACTTGATGTACCCTGCATCTATGGAATACATGAATAGACAACGAATCATCCCAAATTGAGGAGGTGGACTTTGAGAGCAAGATTTATGATTTTTTCCCCTTTTCCTCTTTTTGTGAGTGTGTATGTGTATGCTTCTGTGTGAGATTTTGTCTGTATAGCTTTGCTTCCACCATTTGTCCTAGGGTTCTATCTGCCCTGCTTTTTTTTTTCTTTAAAATTTTTTTTTCTTAATAATTATTTTTTATTTTAATAACTTTATTTTATTTTATCTTATTTTATTTTATCTTCTTTCTTTCATTCCTTCCTTCCCTCCTTCCTCCCTCCCTCCTTTCTTTCTTTCTTTCTTACCTTCTTCCTTCCTTCCTTCCTTCCATCCTTTCTTTCTTTCTCTTTCTTTCTTTCTTTCTTTCTTTCTTTCTACTTTTTCTCCCTTTGATTCAGAGGCATGTGGATGAAAGGCTCTTGGTGCTGCAGCCAGGAGTCAGTGCTGTGCCTCTGAGGTGGGAGAGCCAACTTCAGGACATTGGTCCACAAGAGACC
>NW_020173108.1:12301412-12364329 GCF_003031525.2 Neophocaena asiaeorientalis asiaeorientalis | reverse complement strand
CCTGCAACCAAGATTACTCTACCCAGCAAGGATCTCATTCAGATTTGATGGAGAAATTAAAACCTTTACAGACAAGCAAAAGCTGAGAGGGTTCAGCACCACCAAACTAGCTTTACAACAAATGCTAAAGGGACTTCTCTAGGCGAGAAACACAAGAGAAGGAAAAGACTTACAATAACGAACCCAAAACAATTAAGAAAATGGGAAAAGGAACTTACATATCAATAATTACCTTAAATGTAAATGGACTAAATGCTCCCACCAAAAGACACAGATTGGCTGAATGGATACACAAACAAGACCCATATATGTGCTGTCTACAAGAGACCCACTTCAGACCTAGAGACACATACAGACTGAAAGTAAGGGGACAGAAGAAGATAGTCCATGCAAATGGACACCAAAAGAAAGCTGGAGTAGCAATTCTCATATCATACAAAATAGACTTTAAAATAAATTCTATTAGAAGAGACAAAACGGGACCCTACATAATGATCAAGGGATTGATCCAAGAAGAAGATATAACAATTGTAAATATGTATGCACCCAACATAGGAGCACTTCAATACATAAGGCAAATACTAACAGCCATAAAAGGGGAAATTGGAGCTTCCCTGGTGGTGCAGTTGTTGAGAGTCTGCCTGCTGATGCAGGGGACATGGGTTTGAGTCCCAATCCGGGAGGGTCCCGCGTGCCATGGGACAGCTGGGCCTGTGACAATGGCCACTGTGCCTGCATGTCCAGAGCCTGTGCTCTGCAGAGGGAGAGGCCACAGTGGTGAGAGGCCCGTGTACTGCAAAAAACAAAAAAGGGGGGGGGGCGGGGAATCAACAGTAACTCATTCATAGTAGGGGACTTTAACGACCCAGTTTCACCAATGGACATATCATCCAAAATGAAAGTAATAAGGAAAAACAAGCTTTAAATGATACATTAAACAAGATGGACTTAATTGATACTTATAGGACAGTCCATCCAAAAAAACAGAATACACATTTTTCTCAAGTGCTCATGGAACATTGTCCAGGATAGGTCATATCTTGGGTCACAAAGCAAGCCTTGGTAAATTTAAGAAAATTGAAATTGTAGCAAGTATCTTTTCTGACCAGAACGCTATGAGATTAGATATCAATTACAGGAAAAGATGTGTAAAAAAAACAAACACATGGAGGCTAAACAATACACTACTTAATAACGAATTGATCACTGAAGAAATCAAAGAGGAAATTTAAAAATACCTAGAAACAAATGACAATGGAGACACGTCGACCCAAAACCTATGGGATGCAGCAAAAGCAGTTCTATGAGGGAAGTTTATAGCAATACAATCCTACCTTAAGAAACAGGAAACATCTCAAATAAACAACCTAACTTTGCATCTAAAGCAATCAGAGTAATTCAACGCCCATTTATGATAAAAACCCTGCAGAAAGTTGGCATAGAGGGAACTTTCTTCAACATAATAAAGGCCATATATGACAAACCCACAGCCCACATTGTCCTCATTGGTGAAAAACTGAAATCATTTCCACTAAGATCAGGAGAAAGACAAGGTTGCCTTAGTGGGAAGAGATATGGGAACGTATGTATATATATAACTGATTCAATTTGTTATAAAGCAGAAACTAACACACCACTGTAAAGCAATTATACTCCAATAAAGAAAAAAAAAAAAGAAAGAATATCTGCCCCTTGAATAATGGGGATATCATTTTACTAGATAGATCGGAAGATAGATTTTTTTTTTAAATTTCACTTGCAATAATTTGTAGGCTCACTTGAATTATGACTTTTAAATAAAGCCTTCACTTTTAGAACAAATAGACTGCTTTGCAATTTCTGAAGAATAATATATTTAAATCTTTAAGAAAAACATAGAAACATTAAAATACTGACTGTTACATTTTCCTGCCTTTTGCTGTATCCTATGGAAATAACAAAAGATCTGCAATTAGTGACCTAATAATAAAATACATTTTTTGCAATTTCATTTAAAGTAATGTCATAAGAAACTCTCTGTAGTATGATTGTGTGAGGATGACTAAGGAAGAGAGGAAATTTTAAAAAATTCTCCCTTTGGCTGGAGGAAATATTATTTTGAGAATATAAAGATGATTTCTTCTCTGCTAATGCATAATATATTTTCAACAGTGCATTCAATTCAAATTTCATTTGAATTAAAATGCATTAATGAGAAAATAGTTGACCTGCTAACTAAAAGAAACTACTACACAGAGGTTAATTAAGGTATGTCTACCTCAATTCAGTTTAACAATAGGACAAAATAAGTATTCACTTCTAATTTTTCAATTCAATTATGTTTTTCAAAAAAATTAAGAATGTGCTTACTGTACAAAGCTTCACGTAAGAAATGGGTTGTACTTAATATTCATCAAAGGTTACATTATCTACTCAAGATACTATTCTGCTGAGAGGTTTTGAAATATAAACATTTTTATTTGTTTTGAAAATTGTTTTTAAAAACAATCTTCTAAACTTATTTTTATTTAGAACAATTTGTTGTCAAACCTTTATTATTCTAAACTGTGAAATTGATATTTTATAATTAAGGAAAATAAACATGAATACAGATCAAACATTTTTGATGATATTTTCCTAATGAAATTTTGCTTTAATTAAGATTCATTAAATGTATTTCCAGATATTTCTCACATTAAGATGATTGCTGGAGCAATAGAAATGTAAACGGACTATAGATGTTAGTTGAGATTTGAAGTCCCAACACAACAATTGTAAAGCTCCCCAGTTTTGATTCAGATGATCAAAGTTGATTTTATTCAGTCTAAACATATGAACTTATTTTGTTTTCCTTTTCCCTATGCCTTGACAAATTCTCAGAATAAAATTAGGACAATTACTTCTCTCTCACTACTTTTTTTTTCTTTGCCTTTGAAATTGCAACAGAACATCAACCAGACGTTTTCTAAAGGAAAAGAACTTTATAAGGCATAAGATAGTGGTTAGGTATCTAGCCTCTGCTCAGAATTCTGGTTCCTTTATGCAATAGCTATCTTACTGGCTTTAGGGTAGTTACTTAAGTTTTCAAAACCTCAGTTTTCTCATCTTTACAATGTTGATAATAACAGCACCTATCTAGACACAGGGTTCCAGGGAAGGTTAAATGATCAAATACATGTTGCGTGCTTAGAAGAGGGCCTGGCATGTTTTATGAGCACTCAATAAATTTTCATTTTATATCTTTATTCAAGTTAAGAATCAAGAACAATATTAAAGCTATAAATAATTGTTAGTTTTATTACAGTCAGAGGAAGAGTCCCAATTCCTTCTACTCCATATAGTATCTTCTAAATTTCTTTTATTATAATTATAAAATGTCTGTACTCACTCGCATCATTGTGTCCACCAATGACAGATCTACTGGGCTACTAACAGAGGTTCTCTCAGAGGTCTCACCACCAAGGCCTTGCCTACTTTTTCTCTTTTCTTCTCAAAACCCTTATCCTGCTTTATTTTTCTTATTATTGCTTATCATCTACAACATTCCATGTTTTCTTTTTCATCTTGTTAGGATGTTTGCTACACAAAAACAAGGATATGTCTTGCACATTGGTGGCTAGAATACATAGTAAGTTCCACACAGTTGTATAATAGGTACTCATTAAATATTAGTTAAGTGAATGAATGAATTTATATTAGGAGAAAAATGACTGGAAAATTTTAGAAACCTATTAATATGTAAATTTTCAATATCTAAGTAACGTTTCATAGGGAAGGTACATTTGACAACATTTGGTATCAGAGTCCACTTATTAATTATCATCTCTTCTCTGACACATACCAATAATAAAGGCATTCTTAAATGTGGCAGAACTATTTTAATGCTCACCGTGTTTTATATGTTTTCCATACATAAAATCAGCTAGGGTCTACAACTTGCCTTTTAATATGATTGATCAGAAAAAATATCTGCATTCAATTTCATTCTGCTTCCCATCTCCCTATCTTAGTTTGAGTTTCTTAGAAAGCAGAGCCTAAGGAAATGCTTGTGTGACAACAGATTATCAGGCAGCGTACTTCCAGGGAAGCAGAGTGTAGAAAAAAGAAAATGAGTAAAGGAAGAAGGCAGAACAAATACAAGTAAGTATATTACCAAGATGGTTAGAGCATCACAGCAGGCTGACTATTAAGGTCTCAATGGAGACTTTTATGGAGGGTTTATGAAGCTATTAGGTAGTGTATAAAAATCATAGAGGAGGTGACAAGATGAAAAATAATTTATCTATAGACTTCTACAGACTTTCATTTCTAGTGGCTAAAGTTTGCCTCAAAACCTTCAAATTCTTCTACTTTCTTGGTTGCACATGCTGGGGGTCTGAGCAGATGTTTCACTTTCTAGAAATTCAGTGGTAACCGGGAAGACTTAGATTAGGAGAAAAGTGCCTACACAGAGAACTGAAGCAAGGCACTATCAGTTTACACTCACAGGTGACATAAAAACTGTCACTGTAGGTAATCTCTGTGTCTATATCAGAGCCAGTAGCAGGTAGCAGTGACCTGGCTCCATGACCATAGTGGGGCCATATGCAAATTGTTGCTAGTGCAGCCCCAGTTGGAAAGCCAGGCAAGAGCCCCGATCTGGGGTAGCGAGTACACTGAGTCCCACATATGCCCTCATCCTTCAATGCATATGTGCTGGGAAAATGTTCAGGGCCTGTAGCACCAACCTTCCTACACTTATGGTGCTTAAGTCCCCAAAATTCTAAATGTAAAATCAAACACATGTAGCTTTTAAAAGTAGCTCACTCTTTGCTTAAACAAAATATAAAATAAAACCGAAATAACTTCTGGGTTAGAAGTCTCATTTGAATCTAAAATTTTTGTAATGTAAAGTTAAAATTTCTATAAAAATGTAATTTATAATAATGTTGTAATGTATAAACATTACAGATTACCTAACAATGTCAGTGCTTACTATTGCATTTTAGTAAGAAATCATAACAGTGGAAATATCAATCAAGCTGCAGTATATGCAGCTTTGTTTCTCAAACTTACATACGTATAAAAATATCCCCGCCCCAATAAGAACCAATAATAAATATTAGGTATAATGAAGGCATAGGAAAAATATAGTGATTCTTCTGGATCTCAATTTTCCTCAGATATTTAAGAAAATATCTTGAATCTTGATTTTCCATGTTAGACAATCTAATGTGAAAAGAGAAATATTTTTTGTGTGATATACATTACTATAAAATGTGCCCTCTGTGTAAGCAGGAAAACTTATATTAGCTTATATTAATATGACATTCTCATTATAGAGAATGGACTACTTGCTGTGGAGAAAGTTAATTATTCCAATATAACTGGTTAGCTTTTTTTAAGCTCCAGTTGGATCCAGAAAATGAATAGGAAACATCAGCAATCAATCTAAAACTTGTACAGCATATTTATGTTAAATATGAATTTTAGAGTTGTGGGTATGTAACTAAGCCTCAACATAGGTTTTTGGTGGTTTTTTTTTTTTTTTTGGTTAAAAACTAATAGTAATGACTATTCCTCTGTCAGTGACTGAACAATATTTTATACATCTTAAAAGAGACAAGTCTTGGCTGAGAACAATACAATAAAAATACAATTATAAACTATATATTTATACATAGTTATATATAACTATATAGAGCTGTGTATATACTTGCAGGTATACAGCTTGGCAATTTCAAATTCTTTTGTAATTGTATCTAGATGTCTTTTACATGGGAAGATCTTGGTAATGGAGAGAATTAGATGAATTCTCACTGTAGCAATGGCTGAATATGTTTTGATTCCAAGAAAAGTAATTAATCTGACCCCAGAAATGCCTTTTTTGGAATCCTCAACTAAAGAATTTTAATGTGTTCAAAGGATCTCTGGAAAAACTGAAAGACTGAGGCACAGACAGTTGTTTAACTTAGAGTTGGATAAAATATGGACATTATTTCCATGACCGTTTCTTGGTTCTTGTTTGGTATTTTTACAATGAAGGTATTTGATGAAGACACAATAATTTGCAAATTGCTAAAAGCCAAAATAATGGTGAAGAAATTCTCAACCAGTGTTTGACTGCAAAACAAGAAAAAAAAATGTCTGGTTGAATGCATGTCTAGGCCAACTCAAAGACAGGTAAAACTGCTTTGGAAAAGATTGTTTTGTACAATGAACACAACAGCAGCCAATGCTTCATTTACCAAGGACACTGCCATTTAAAGTTTAGCTTGTGGCTTTCTCTGTGTATTAAACTGGTAAAGTATTAAGTTATATTTGAAAAGATCATTTTGAATCTTCATCCAATGCAATGTGTATCAAATTCCTTAGAATGTTTACATTCTTTGACCAAGTATTTCCTTCTCTAGGGATCTATCTTAAGATGAGGTTAAAAAAATTATATATGGGGTATTATTATAGGAAATTTTCAAATATTTAAAATTCAGAAATTATGTACTAGGGAAATGATAATTTAAAATATATCACATCTGGGCTTCCCTGGTGGCTCAGTGGTTAAGAATCTGCCTGCCAATGCAGGGAACATGGGTTCGAGCTCTGGTCCGAGAAGATTCCACATGCCCTGGAGCAACTAAGCCCGTGTGCCACAGCTACTGAGCCTGTGCTCTAGACCCCGCCAGCCACAGCTACTGAGCCTGCGTGCCACAACTACTGAAGCCTGCGCGCCTAGAGCCTGTGCTCTGCACCAGAAAAAGCCACCACAATGAGAAGCCCGTGCACCACAGAGTAACCCCCGCTTGCCGCAACTAGAGAAAGCCCAGCAATGAAGACCCAACACAACCAAATATAAAAACAAATAAATTTATAATAAAATAAAATATAACACATCTATAAGATGAAATAGCATAAAGCTAATTAACTTATGTTTAACAGTATATTGTATGATGTGATGTCAGTCTGCTCCAGATGCCATAATAAAATACCACAGGCCGGTGGCTATAAGAACAGAAATTTATTTCTCACAGTTCTGAAGTCTGGCAAGTACAAAATCAAGGGTGGCAAGACAGGTTTGGCTCTGAGGCCATTTCTCTTGACCTGGAGAGGCAATCACCATCTCGCTGTGTGCTCATATGGCCTCTTCACGCATTCTCAGAGAGAGAGAGTGAGAGAAAGCTCTCTGATATCTCTTAGTATAAGGACACCATTCCTATAAGATCAGAGTCCTGCCCTTATGACCCCATTTAACCTTAACTACTTCATAAGACGCCCCATTTCCAAATATAGCTCTCAGTGTTAAGGCTTCACTGTGTGAATTTGTGGGGCAAGAACCACACAACATTCAATCCAAAATACAAATAAAACACTTCTATGTAACATTATGGGGAAAATCATTACACATTTTAAATACTATATTATCTTACTTTTATAAATATTAAATTATTTTTATTTAAAGGAGAAAAGCTAGTAGAAAATCCACCAATCATAAAGAGCAGCTGTCCATGGATGGTGTTATTTATTGGGGTTTTTATCTTCCATTTTCTTGTTCATTGCAGTCCATATTTTTAATAATTATTATGTGTTGGTTTTTTGTATATGTATAGCTGATTCACTTTGTTACACAGCATAGACTAACACAACATTGTAAAGCAATTATACTCCAATAAAGATGTTTAAAATATATATATACTTTTTTTTTTTTTTTTTGTGGTACACGGGCCTCTCACTGTTGTGGCCTCTCCCGTTGCAGAGCACAGGCTCTGGACGCGCAGGCTCAGTGGCATAGCTCATGGGCCCAGCCGCTCCGCAGCACGTGGGATCTTCCCAGACCGGAGCATGAACCTGCGCCCCCTGCATCAGCAGGCAGACTCTCAACCACTGTGCCACCAGGGAAGCCCTAAAAATATATATATTTTAATACCTGTCAGAGATTAAATTAGGGTCAGATGGAATTCAATGAAATAAAGTATATGAAAGCCTCTACAGCAGTGATTTAAGTACTCAGCTAATTCCTTTTGACTTATAATTTACTTTTAATGTATTTGTATAATATAATACTATGTATAATGTACCACAAGGCAATTCAATTTTCATTATTTTGGTCAAAAACTAGGGGAGAAAAGAATACATATCATATTAAAATTCAGACAGATATTAAGAAATAATGATGAGATTAAATAAACTCTATGACATGTTTAGTTTACATGGGTGTGTGCCCTAAAAGACAGAAACCCAATGTAAATTGATTATTTTAGAAACATCTTAAAACATTCTCAACTCTTAGGTAACTTATCATAGAAGATAATCTATTCTTTCAGATAAGCAGATCAACAATTGGTGTAATTCTGTCACATGATCAATTTTTCAACTATTTATTGAGTGATTTCTAGGTTCCAGAAAATATACTCAGATCTTTAAATATAAAAATAGAATATACTATCCTCTGAAGAATCATACACAAGTAAAATAAGTCATTTTGCAGTATGATAATTTCAGGAAAAGAGAAAGGATTTAGCAAAAACAGCGTAACGGCAGATAGCAACGTCTTAGAAAGAGATATGTGAGCTAGGTTTTAAAGAGTAATAGCAATAGCACTTACAAAAACAAAGGTCAGGAGACAAAAGAGAGGAAAAAAAAGTTAACTAGACTAAGAATGCAGTGCATTTATAGGGAGAGGAACCTGGAACTTTCTTGGTGGCCTGTTCTGTCAGTGCACCAGGAGGCGCTGTACTTGTACAGCACTGCCAAACGTGAGCACAGACAAAGATGATCTTGTCAAAGTGACAGTTTGGTTATGAATAACTTCAGTTGCTGTCTTGGAAATTATTGGTAATTTATCCCTTTGATTGTCCTAATGCCCTTTTTTCACTTTTCAAAATTTTAATTTTAAAATTGTTGGTATGTACATTGTAAGAGCATGGATACTTTTAATATGGTTTTGTTGCTTTTATTACTGTGTTATGAATCTCTTCTTTTTTTCTGATTATCGATGAGTGTACATTAATTAAATAATAATGAAAGGAATTTTACAAAAATAAACAAAATCTTTAATATTAAAAAAAGGGGGCTTATCACACATTATGAAAAAACAAAAAGAAATCAATGCTAGCTTAACTATCAGACAACTTTTTGACTTTAGTGATACAGGGGGGAAAAAAGCTTTCAGACTCAACTCGGTGTTGTTCATGTGTAAAAGATACAAATTTGTTTTCTCAGTATGGCTAGAAAACATAAGGGAAATGTCAACATGAACTTTTACAAAGATAGATAAATAACTTTAAAATAATAATGTAATAAAGGAAACAATTAAAAAATCAAAGATTTTAAACAAAGTATGAACATTGAAATGAGAAGATTAGGGTCTAACGTCCCCGTATGATATGAGAGGATTACCTTGATGAAGTCTCTTCACAGATTTACATCATTAGGATAATGCATACTGCATTATTTATTTTTAAAACATACTACTATAATACAAAGTTATCCATTACATGTGTAAGTCACTAGAGCATGCCTGCCAGATTGAGTACAGCAGAAGACAATTCCCTCGTAGAAATCAGTAAAGAACAAGGGGAATGAGAAACATACAAACTCTTCAACAAACCTCTTAAAACTTGAAACACTAAAACTTAACATACGTAGAACAGCTTTCAAAAGTATGGAGACAGAGCAGGAAGTCTTTAGAGGAGGTAATATCACTGAAAATCTCAGGAAAGAGTCACCCAGTTTCATTTATCTAAGATAAAGGGCATATTCTAAGAAGTAAAACCTAAATTGTTTACCTACAACAATCGAAATGGGATGCACCAGCTGGCAGCAGGAGCTTCCAGGGCTCAAATTAGAAATGAAGAACAGAGAAACCTGGACTTAAAGAGGAATCAGACAGGTGAGGATTTCCAGAAAGAAGTCTCTGTCTGTCTCCCTGTCTCTGTCTCTCTCACTTCCTCTCTCTCTGTGCCTACAAGTGAGAAAAGATACATACTAATTTGATCACAGCTCATAGCTACCTATTTCTATTTACTGGTAAAAAATATAAGCTAAATAAATTCACACACAAAAAACCTAGATCAACTGAAAGCCTACCACAGGGCCTCGGTGCTTCCTTTATACTAATCTGCTGACAAGAGAATTGTCAAGGGAACATAGCTCCTTCAATAATGAATCATCAAAGGCACCATACAGAATACATGCAAAGATAACATAATAGCATATTCAAAAAAAGCATAGAAAAACAAAATGGCAAATAAAAATACTCACCAGAAAACTGTTACAGCAGCATAAATGAAAACTGTGTTAGCATTCCAATTCTTTTTAAAAAAATCTTGTTCAAGAAATTGTTTCTACCAAGAAAATCAGAGACATAATTGGAGTTACAAGAGCTTAAGAAAGAGGTGGTAAGAAAACATAAGGAGAGAAAATGTGACATGGCTGAGCTTAATCTAAAAAATTGAAGAAAAAATACGAAATAATCACATAACATGATAGCAAAATTTAAAGAAACACAATAAAAAAAAACCAGAAAGAAACACAGAAGCCATAAATGATAAAGTAAATAACATAATAGATACAATCAAATAATTTTAAATTATCACAGGTAAAATAATAAATCTGTGGAAATAAGGTATTTATAGAACCCCAAGCATGCTATACTGTTGAAAGCAGTATTGCAGAAACTGACAAGTATTTAGGTCGTATTTATTTATCTGAATAATAAGCTAATTATATAAAGTAAAGTATAATAAAGTTTTAATAACCATTACATTCCATTTCTGATTGTATCTGCTTTTTGATTCAATAGTTTATTAAATACTAATATCACATTCCATGTGGTAGAGCCTTTTGATATGTTTCTTATGAATTTCTAGTTTAAGACCATGTGATCAGAAAATTTACATATAAGTCCTGTATTCTACCTTGAGAAAATTATAAAAGTTTAAGACTAACATATATTCAATTTTATGTAAATGTTACATGTATATATTTTAAAAAGAAGTCTGTTTTAGAATTCACTATCAATTAACACAACTTATATGTTATTTATGTAACTTATGTCATTGAAATATGCTTTATTTTCATGAATATTTTTTAACTTCATGTGTCATGGATAATGAGAATTAAAATCTACTACTAATTGTTTTGTTTGCTTCACTAAGTATTTTTAATGAATGCTATTGTTATGCTTTTAAAACCAAAGGATAGAATTCAAAATGGATGCATAAACACATTCTTTTTTTTTTTTTATAAATTTATTTATTTTTGGCTATGCTGGGTCTTTGTTGCTGTGCATGGGCTTCCTCTAGTTGTGGCAAGCGAGGGCTATTCTTCTCTGCAGTGCATGGGCTTCTCATTGCAGTGGATTCTCTTGTTGTGGAGCATGGGCTCAAGGTATGCAGGCTTCAGTAGTTGGGACACAGGGGCTCAGTAGTTGTGGCTCATGGGATCTAGAGTGCAGGCTCAGTACTTGTGGCACACGGGCTTAGTTGCTCCGTGGAATGTGGGATTTTCCTGGACTAGAGCTCAAACCCGTGTCCCCTGCATTGGCAGGCAGATTCTTAACGACTGCACCACCAGGGAAGTCCCCAACACATTCTTTAAAAATCCCTATTTGTGTAAATTAATACTTTATCCTGAATTCTAGCTATGAATGAATAACTAGTATTCAGCTGGTGCTCCTACAGTAAACAATAAAACTGAATAGTATATATTCGGTAACTGCTTTCAGGATTTGGACATCAAGCAATGCAAGACTATAATCACCAAGAAAAGGAAATCTTATGAGGTGAGTCCCATAATTCCCCAATTCTCTGACTGGGACAATTTTCCAAATATAATGAAGTGGGCTGGATGCCAAATAGAACACAGTGATGTACTGAAGAGAGCTTTGCAGAGTTTGTTTGTGTGTTTGTGTGTGTGTGTGTGTGTGTGTGTGTGTGTGTGTGTGTGTGTAGCAACAGTTAGGTGAAGATCCTCAGCAGTCCTTGAATGAAGACTGGGCCACCTATTTCTTAGGGCAACTACCTGAGGTTTACCAGAGAGCAGCTTTGATGGGTTTGAGAACAGAATAGAAATACCAGATGTGAAGCAGTGAGAGAGATACTAGAAACTAGTTTAATTATTGTGCACTGTCTTTATTACTACCTTGTTAAAACTAAGTGGAGACACAAGGAAAGCTATTCCTTAGAAGTATTCTACTCTAGATTCCTCCAAACAAAACCTAAAATTAGAGTTTGGAGTTTGAGTCCCAGTAAATTAGAGGGGCTTAGGAAAATCCTTGTGCTTATAAAATCTACTCTACAATAGCATAAAATGAAGGCTAAACAGGTTGAAATGTGATCAATCTGCAATTAAGTGCATACTAGAACAAAAACTAACTTTTTAGAGGAACATAGCAAAATCAAGATCCTCTTCAATCTATTACTCATGATGTCCCGTTATAAGAAGTGAAAATAAATAAGTGGATTTTAACACATAGAAAAATAAAAGACATTCATAAGAAGCTCAACATAAGATGACCCAAATTTTAGATTCAGTGAGTAAAATTTTGAAAGCAGATATTATAAATATATTACAAGAAGTAAAAGGTATGTGTGCAAAGAATTAGAGGAAATTGTGATGGTAAGGAATGATCAGAAACCAAATGTTAGCAGAGAAATGGAAACTATAAGAGAATACATTAGAATTTATGGAAAAGATAAATAATATGTATGCAATTTAAAATATCATTGGATGACCTTAAAAGCAGGTTGGGGGCTTCCCTGGTGGTGCAGTGGTTAAGAATCTGCCTGCCAATGCAGGGGACACGGGTTTGAGCCCTGGTCTGGGGAGATCTCACATGCCATAGAGCAACTAAGCCCCTGTGCTAAAACTACTGAGCCTGCACTCTACAGCCTGAGAGCCACACCTACTGAGTTCATGTGCCACAACTACTGAGGCCTGTGCACCTAGAGCCCATGATCCACAACAAGAGAAGCCACCATAATGAGAAGTCCACACACCACAACGAAGAATAGTCCTCGCTTGCCACAACTAGAGAAAGCCCGCCCACAGCAACAAAGATCCAACGCAGCCAAAAATAAATAAATAAATAATTTAAAAAAAAATACCTTGGAGAAAACAGAAAAAAAAAAAAATCAGTTTTTTTTTTTTTTTACAATAGACCATTAACTAATTTAAAGAACAGCACATGAAAATAAAAATGAAAGAGACTCAGGGAATTTGAGAAAGATTACAGTATAAGACCTGTGAAGAAAAACTGGACGTTTTTTTCAAATGTGACTTTAAAAGATTATCAACATACAATATGAAAAGCTCAGTGAAATCCAAGAGGATAAACACAAAGAAAGTTACACCTAAGTACATCAGAATTTAACTGCTGAAAACTGATATAAAAGAAAGTATAAAATTGGAATGCAATCAGGGATATTTTCATGTAAAGATCACCAAAACAGATTATGGCTGATTTCTTGATAGAAACAACAGAGAACAAAAGGCAATGGAATGGCATTCTTGAACTGTAAATATTAACCTAGAATTTCATACACAGTGAAAATTTTCTTCACAAATGAGAGTGAAATTTGATGAATTTGATGAAAGACATTTGAATATAAAGAAAAACTGCAAGAATTTGTCTTTAGCAAACCTGATCCACAGGAGATAACAAAAGATTTCCTTCTGGCTGAAGGGAAATAACACTAGATGAAAACACTAATCAGTATGGGAAAGGGATAACATAAGAAATATTTTCTGAGTATATGTGTGTGCATAAAATATAACACCAATAGTTCAAAGCATGCTAGTGGAAAGTAAATTAAATTATATATTTTATGGTGATTGTAATTAGAAAAATAGAATTTTGATGCTAGAATTTGGAAGCATGAATTGTAATGTGAAAGTGTAATTTGTTGGTATGAAGTAAGAAGTATTCATTGTGAAGGGAGATGTACTGTGAAGTATGATATGTGAATGGCACCATATTGAATCAAAGTAGGCTTAGATACATTAAGAATAGATATTGTGAGCCCTAGGTAAATAATTTATTGTAAAGACACTAATAAACTGGTATGCTTTGATGGCAGAATACTAGGTTTGAAAACTCAACAGAAGGCAATTTGGTGATATCTAGCAATTAATAAAAATCTGTATGCTGTTTATTTGATCTACTAATTTAATGTATAATATATTCACACATGGTCAGTACAACTTGTGTTCAAATTTTTCATCATGTATTACTTGAATGAATAAATGTTGGGAAATGATCTAGGACTAGAAGGTACCAGCCATAGAAATAATTTGAGAGAAATGATTAGCAAATACATTCATACTTCTTCCTGGTTATGTTGATAGATATGGAAAAAAATAAATAACTTCTTAATGAGACCTAAGCCACTAGTGGAAATATTGCAGTATAGTTGGCTTATGATATTAATTTCAGGTGTAAAACTGTATGAATCAATGTTTTTAAAGATTATACACCGAAGCTATTATAAAATATTGACTATATTCCCTGTGCTACACATTACATTCCTGTGACTTACTTACTTTAAAAATGGTAGTTTGAGCTCTTAATCCCCTTCACCTATTTTTTCCCCTTCTCCTTCCCCTCTCCCATGCAGTAACCACTAGTTTGTTCTCTATATCTGTGAGTCTACTTCTGTTTTGTTGAAAGATTGCACTGTTAAACAAGAGTTCCTTTTAAAATTTGTTTCCAAAAATCATTTTTATGGATATTGCTGCAGAAACTATATATTTTTTAAAAAAGGGAATATTTAATATACAATCCCTGTTACTTTGTAATATCTTCTTTGAATTGGATGTTTTAGTAGGCAATCTATAGTTTCCCCTTCAGCAGAGTGAAATATCAAACAAGGAATGCTAAAAAAAATTATTTGATTTAAAAATGTAATTCTGAGTATAACTACTGTGTTAATAAAATATTGATAAAGGAAATTGAAGATGATTCAAAGAAATGGAAAGATATCCCATGCTCTCGAATTGGAAGAATTAATGTTGTTAAAATGGACTTAATACTTAAAGTAATCTACCGATTTAATGCGATCCCTATCAAATTCCCCATGATCTTTTTCATAGAACTGGAACAAATAATCCTAAAATTTATATGGAACCACAAAAGACCCAGGATTACCAAGCAGTCTTGAGGAAAAAGAGTAAAGCTGGAGGCAAGACTACCCCAAGACTTCAGACAATACTACAAAGCTACAGTAATCAAAACAGTGTGGTATTGGCAGAAAAACAGACATATAGATCAATGGAAGAGAATAGAGAACTCAGAAATAAACCCACACACCTACAGTCAATTAATCTTTGAAAAAGGAGGCAAGAATAAACAATGGAGAAAAGACAGTCTCTTCCGCAAGTGGTGCTGGGAAAGCTGGACAGCCTCATGTAAATCAGTGAAGTTAGAACACTCCCTCACACCATACACAAAAATAAACTCATGATGGCTTGAAGACTTAAATATAAGACATTATACCATAAAACTCCTAGAAGAGAACATAGGCAAAACATTCTCTGACATAAATTATAGCAGTATTTTCTTAGGTCAGTCTCCCAAGGCAAATTAAATAAAAGCAAAACTAAACAATTAGGACCTAATCAAACTTATAAGCTTTTGCACATCAAAGGAAGGAAACCATAAATTAAACAAAAGTCAATCTACAGACTGGGAGAAAATATTTGCAAATGATGCAACTGACAAGGGCTTAATTTCCAAAATATACAAAGAGCTCATACAACTCAATATCAGAAAAACAAACAACCCAATCAAAAAATGGGCAGAAGACCTAAAGAGACATTGCTCCAAAGAAGACATGCAGATGGCCAATGGGCACATGTAAAGATGCTCAATATATTTCATTATTAGAGAAATGCAAATCAAAACTACAATAAGGTATCACCTCACACTCTGACTGATGATGGTCAGAATGGCCATCATCCAAAATTCTACAAATAATAAATGTTAAGGAGTATGTGGAGAAAAGGGAACTCTCCTACACTGTTTTTGGGAATGCAAATTGCTGCAGACACCATGGAAACAGTATGGAGTTTCCTTTAAAAACTAAAAATACCATTAACATATGATCCAGGAATCCCACTCCTGGGCATATATCTGGAAAAGAAAACTCTAATTCAAAAAGATACATGCATCCCAATGTTCATAGTAGCACTATTTACAATAGCCAAGACATGGTAGCCACCTAAATGTTCATCAACAGATGAATGGAAAAAGAAGATGTGGTATATATATACAATGGAATACTACTCAGCCATAAAAAGTAATGAAATATTGCCATTTGCAGCCACATGAATGGACCTAGAGATTATTATACTAAGTGAAGACAGAGAAAAACAAATATCATATGATATCACTTATGTGTGAAATATAAAAAATAATACAAATGAACTTATTTTCAAAACAGAAACAGACTCACAGACATACAAAACAAACTTATGGTCACAAAGGGGAAAAGTGGGCGGGATAAATAAGGAGTTTGGGATTAACAGATGCACATCACTATATATAAAATAGTTAAACAACAAGGATTTACTGTATAACACAGGGAACTATATTCAATATCTTGTAGTAACCTATAATAGAAAAGTTATATATCTATATTGTATCATGATACTGATTTTAAATAAAAGATTAGATAATACTTAATATTTATACTTTTTGATTTTTGAAACAAAAGAAAATATAGGTAAAGATTTTTAAAAATTATTCCAGAAAGACATTAGAAGCACAGTGAGTGGATTAAATTTAGAACCACCACAACTGAGGGTAGAAAACATTTTCTGTCCTTGATTATTTTGTCTTTAATGCTTCATTTCATCAGTTTTGAAAACTATAATAGCAGCGCTTAGATCATCTGAGTTGTACACAAAGGCAGAAAGATATGTCACATGCCTTAAAACATGTTGACATGTTATTGAATTGGGCTTGAGCCAACAATAAGGTATTTGAAAGAGATAAATATAAAAATATAGTCTTTGCATTAAAAAAAATGTAAATAAAAAAACTTTAGTTTATAACTGAATAGAGCATATGAAAAATAAATAAATATTTTAAGATAGTCAATGGTATTTCAATATTTTTTTGCTTTCACAAAAAATATCAGAATATATCAAGTTATAATAACACAAGTATAGTTATTTAGAATTGCATAGTTCTTATATTCCTTTGAAAGCAGACCATGAAACAAGGACTTGGACGCCATTGTTTATTTGGCAGATCATTCATGAATTCAGTAGCAAAAGAAAAATAATGAGGAAATTGAGAACAAGATAGAGGAAACACACCAATCAAATTCTGGTAATGAGCTTGTTACAATGATGGGCAACTAGAGAATCCTCAGAATTCTTGTATCAGAGAAAGGGGAGAATGCAGCATTGATCCATGCACCCTCATTCCATGTTGATTTACTCCTCTGAACTTCTGGGTTATGCTTGCACATAGCTGGTTGGCCTTGATCCTCTGAGGAAGCAAAACAGAAATACCCTACTATATTTATTTAGTGTGGCATACTGAAAAGAGAATCAGGGGTTTTTCACCACAGCTGTACTAAATCAAATAGGCTGAGGGGATATGGCTGGTGCATCACAAGTGTCTACTACACTTATCTTTTCTACAATACTGTACTATTCAGTCAACATATGATTGCTATCCTCAGAAGCCTCAGTTTACTAAGAGGAATTCAGTCAAAGTAGAACTCATTAAATAAAAGTAACCTGGATATGGAAGATCATGGAACCAATTCTGATTGAAGAAAATGCCAATGTTATGTCTAGATATAATTATACTTGGGGGAAATATAGAAGGCTTCAAATACTGTATTTGAAAGTTTTCATGTGGAAGACAGAATGCTTTTTTTCTGTATAGTTAAAAGCATAAAATTGAGGCAAATGTGTGGACATTCAATGGAGACGGATTAAGCTTGAAATAGGAATGACTACACTGTGAAATCTGTGTTATAATGAAATGGGAGCAGCCAGGTTTAATATATATCCAATCACAGGAGGTTTTCAAACAGAGACTAGTTGACCACATCTTTGTCAGAGATGTTTTAGAGCAGAATCAACCATCATATACAAGACTTCTTGCACATATCCTTTTCAAACACAATATTATGTAACCCTATAAATGTGAGAAAGAATTTATGCTCATTTATTAATTTTTAATTCAAAATATATATGGAGAGTTGTACTAGCCATAAGGTGTCCAATGATAAAATAGAAACTTATTGAATGATAGTAAAAATGATATTCATACACAATAAGTATATGGGTTGTAAGTTCTATGAAGGAAAATAACAGTAGAATGAAATTATAACAAGACAGTGGCTTGGATTTATTTTGAAGGGTTGAGGAAGACCTTAAATGAGAAGACAGTACTTAAACTGAGACCTCAAGGAAGCCAAGTAGGAGTCAGCCACTGGAAGAGTTGTCAAATTCTAGGGGATAAAATGTTCTATAATTCAGGGTTCAGCACTCCAAGAGTCTCTATAGTCATGTATCTTTATGTCGGCATAGCTAGCACCTAATCATATGACTTAATGAAAATTACTACAGGCATATAATTTCCATTCCAAAATAAAACTGTACTGAGAATTTACATTTAATAGCAATAGGAAAATAGGAAAATTTTCTGCATAAAATATAAGTAATGGGTTAAAGCAGTAAAAATGTCCTGTGTAAGAGTTTAGATATTCTCAAGGAAAACTATTTATTTATCTAAATTAAGCATTTTGAAATATCATTAAATCCACATTTACTAATTAGTAACTTTAGAACTAAATAAACAACAGTAAAGCAAAAAACTTAGTGAGAAATTATTTGCATCACTAGAGCAATTTATTCATTCATTTTAGTTTTCCATGTTATTTTTCAATAATAATATAACAATGAAAATATTTAAACTCTAAGCGTCTTGTGTGCTGGTATGAGATTAACCTTTGGTCCTGGCAATTAGAATTTTGCCATTTAATGAGCAAAAAAGAGTTGTATTTTGCATTAAAAAATTAGTCTAAAAAAGCTAATTTTGGAAACAATATTTTCAAAAGATACATATGATCCACTAGAATATAATACATATTATTCTTAGGAAACAATCTTGCAACATAACAAAACTGGTAATTTTCTGAAGATGTATAATTTAAGAAGGTACAAATTGTCTCAGGAAACATTCAAGCTCATTATCAACATGTACTTTGAATGTGTCATATATTAACTTACCTACCATGGGATAAAAATCCCCTTTTAGTCTTTCATACTTGAAAAAGAGGTATGAGCATTCTATGGAAAACTACAGTTACTGCTGAGTACTTCTTATGAAACTATATCATGATTTTTAAGGGCTTATTAAGAATTGGTATAGCAGGATACATTTTTCTCATTCTCACGGAAATTGAGAAAGCTGAATGGCTCACTCATTAGGCTAAGTGACTGCATTTTCAATGACATAAAAACCACATAAATAAATATTAAAGATTCACAAATAAACTTTTGGCTTCCTTTGGACAAAAATGTTTGTCCCATACTATGAATTACTTTTCTTTCAATTATTTTCACCTCCTGGTAAATACTAATGTAAGAACTCTGTATTATTTCCTGTAAGCATTTTACTTTGAAATAAATTACATTATAGAAAAAATACATATTATTGAGTATTGTGAGACATTTCCAGATTTATTATTGACAAGTTAGATACAAAATTTATGAAACTGAAATTTTAAGAAGTAATTGTCTAAATAGCATAAATCAAGCCTGAAAAATAATTTTAGAAAATGTTGTCTGTGTTTTCTGAAACACTTTTGCAATATTCTATTCATTTTAATCCTTTGGAGTATTTTCTCCATATCTCCTTTTTGAAAGAAAAGTCCATGCCACCCACAATTTTCCTCTAGTCTGATTTCTAAAGCTCTATACTCATTATACAGTTACTGCTGAAATGTTTCTATTACTGATATGCTATTTATACTCGACACTAAATACATTTAAAGCAAGTTTCAAATTCCTCTTCCCATCTTATAAAACCTTACCAACTCACAATTATAATTTTTAATATTTATTCACCTCTTCTTGTGTCTTTTGCTTTCATTACTAATGAATCTCATTTTAAACTTCCAGAGGGATAATTTTTGACTTGTACACTATCATTGATTTATTGCATGACCTTAGGCAAATCACTGAAATCTGTTTCTGTTTTCCCATGTGTAAAATGGGAAACCTTGGAGATTATATTTGAATACGCTAAAACATATGTGCAAAACACTCTGCTCATGTTATGCTTACTTTTCTAACAGTAAATGGCAATACTTGTCTTGACAAAACATAACTATGTAATTTACCCCCAATTATTTTTTTTAAACCAAAACCAAACAGAAAAATTTATTCCAAACTAACAGAAGATAATGCAAGCACCAGCCAGACTTGTGAACTCCACTAAAGTGGCACGCTTTCACAGGTAGCACATAATGATGGAAATTAAATCATGTTTGAAGCTATATAAAAGGGGATAATTTTAAGTGCAGAACCTGATTGTATTTAGAAAAAATCAAGGTAAATAGGTTTATGTAATTTACATATGGTTTCTTTGTTAATGTTTGTAGGTTTACCACCTATAGGCTCCATTAAGTGTTTCTTTAGTGCTTTTAGTGTATATTTATTTAACTTACAGATATACTAAGGTAAAGTTAGCTTTCCTTATGACTCTGAAAACAAATTATTACTCATTTTGACAAGTGGGTATTTGCAAACCTGAATCATTAGGTTTTTAATTTAAGTACGTTATGTTATTGGCAAAATACAAGATTCCATTTTGATCTAATTTTGTAAAGATTTATCTAAAATTAAACCAAATTATATCTCTTAGAAGACTCTCATTAACCTCATGTTCAAAAATTGCAAAGATCTGGGATTTCTATCTACACCCACTTTCTATATATTTCCCAAGAAATTCAAGAAGAATAAATCAAATTTTCAGGTTTAGTTTCAGTGATGAATTGGAAACATATAATACACAAGCACTGTTCTCTTATGACTATTTGGGTTTTTTTATGATTCATTGGACGATCAGGCTTAAAAGCCTTTTGACACAGGCATGGTAAAAACATGAAGTTGAAATTACCATTTGCTAAAAGCCACTCATGGTTTTCCACCTATAAAGGAAGTTGATAATTTCACTGATTTTTTTCCTGATATAATTTTTGTCTGGTTCTACAAGAGGTAGGTATATTTTTATGGACTTAAATAAACAGGTACCACGTGCTTTTTGAAAGTTCACTTTATGCCACTTAGCTTTTATGAAAGACCTACATTAGTACCCGTTTTCATTAACCAAAAAAAAAATCCAAAGAGGATTTTCATTTTTACAAAAATGGCAAAAAGTGAAAGTCACGTTAAATGTTTGTTTTGCAGTGAGCCATTATAGGGGCAGCACTCAACTCCAGCAGTGAGAGTGCAGGGCCAAGCTTTTCCTGGGAACTACATTAAGCACCTCAGCATTGAGCAGCCATAACTTTGAACTGTGTTTCTGAGGATCTGTGCTTTAACTTGATTTATTTTGTACATCCATTAGCAAGATGTGTCCTAAGGTAATTGCTTCTTCACCTTACACCCTTTCAGCTTACAATAGGTTTGAGAGGAATGCCCTACTTTTGGATAACAAGGGAAACCTGTAATATGGTGGCACTTATTCAGCCTTTTCCACATACAAATGCAATGTTGCAACTAGAACTCAATCATACCAGTGAATATAAAGACAGAATTGTCTACAAAGATAAATTTACCAATAGTTATTCAAAATTTCAGGTATTTTAATAAAAGTTCAGTAATAACTTACAGCAGCAAAGAAGGAAATTGATGACTTGCAAAAGAGTGGGTTAAATTTCAGAGTTATAACACACATGTAAACACACACATTCCTTCCATGCACTGCATAGGAATACACTAAGATTTTGTTTTATTTGCACTAATTAACCTTTCAGTTAAATTTGTTATAATTTCTTTTGAATTTACTCATTTCTAAAAAACTACCTTAAGAATCTGGTTTCCTTTAGCAAACCTTTATCACTTACCTCCATGTACTATGTACTCGTGTATTTCAATGTAGAACCTAACTCATGTCAATTTACATTGTTTATGTTTTCAAATTTTAACTTTATGTACCTGCACTTTTGCATTTAATGCTCATCTCAATTGCACATTCAAATTTTAATTTAAATAAAAACATAAGCTTCAATTTTGCTTCTGTTTAGACATCGATTAAGGACTTTACTGGTTGGTAGATGCAAACTATTACATTTAGAATGGGTAAACAGCAAGGCCCTACTGTATAGCAAAGGGAATTATATCCAGTCTCCTGGGATAAACTATAATGGAAAAAAAAATTTTAAAGAATGTATATATGTCTGAGTCACTTTACTGTACAGCAGAGATTGGCACAGCGTTGCAAATCAACCCTGCTCAATTAAAAAAAAAAAGGATCATGGATTTTAAATATAACATTTATGCTAATTTTACTTTACTTTTGATATTTAAAAAATACAAAAATGTCAGGAATGAAATAACAGTGAAAAATAATCCAAATGCTAGAAACTGATTAGTGTATTTATTTCAGTTTTTAACAAGTATACAATTTTTTTAAAATGCAAGTAATGCTGATTGTCTTATAAATATAACTTTAAAATTAAAGTCTCCTTTAATCATTCTAACTGAATCCTTAGAAATAAAATGATTCTCTGGTTTATATCTTTTGAGTAATTTTAGTCCTTTGTACAAATCTGTTTTACAAAGACAATATTGGCTTTTTTGGTGATTTTTATTTGTTTTTTCTTTTCTTTTTCAATTTTGAATTTTATTTTATTTTTTTATATGGCAGGTTCTTATTAGTTATCTATTTTATACATATTAGTGCATATATGTCAATCCCAATCTTCCATTTCATCCTGCCACCACCACCCCCTCTGTCACTTTTCCCTCTTGGTGTCCATATGTTTGTTCTCTACACCTGTGTCTCAATTTCTGCCCTGCAAACCTGTTCATCTGTACCATTTTTCTAGGTTCCATGAATAAGCATTAGTATATGATATTTGTTTTTCTTTTTTGACTTACTTCACTCTGTATGACAGTCTCTAGATCCAACTACATCTCTACAAATGACCCAATTTCATTCCTTTTTATGGCTGAGTAATATTCCACTGTATATATGTACCACATCTTCTTTATCCATTCATCCATCAATGGGCATTTAGGTAGCTTCCATGACCTGGCTATTGTAAATAGTGCTGCAATGAACATTGGGGTGCATGTGTCTTTTTGAATTATGGGTTTCTCTGGGTATATGCCCAGTGGTGGGATTGCTGGGTCATACGGCAATTCTATTTTCAGTTTTTTAAAGAAACTCCATACTGTTCTCCATAGTGGCTGTACCAATTTACATTCCTTCAAACAGTGCAAGAGGGTTCACTTTTCTTCACACCCTCTCCAGCATTTATTGTTTGTAGGTTTTCTGATGATGCCCATTCTAACTGGTGTGAGGTGACACCTCACTGTAGCTTTCATTTACATTTCTCTAATAATTAATGATGTTGAGCAGCTTTTCATGTGCTTCATGGCCATCTATATGTCTTCTTTGGAGAAATGTCTATTTAGGTCCTCTGCCCATTTTTGGATTGGGTTGTTTTTTAAATAATGAGCTGTATGAGCTGTTTATATATTTTGGAGATTAATCTTTGTTGATTCATTTGCAAATATTTTCTCCCATTCTGAGGGTTGTCTTTTCGTCTTGTTTGGAGTTTCCTTTGCTTTGCAAAAGCTTTTAATTTTCATTAGGTCCATTTGTTTATTTTTGTTTTTATTTGCATTACTCTAGGAGGTGGATCAAAAAAGATCTTGCTGTGATTTATGTCAAAGAGTTCTTCCTATGTTTTCCTCTATGAGTTTTAGAGTGTCCGGTCTTACATTTAGGTCTCTAATCCATTTTGAGTTTATTTTTGTGTATGGTGTTAGGGAATGTTCTAATTTCATCCTTTACATGTAGCTGTCCAGTTTTCCCAGCACCACTTATCAAACAGACTGTTTTTTCTCCATTTTATGTCCTTGCCTCCTTTGTCATAAATTAGTTGACCATAGGTGTGTGGGTTTGTCTCTGGGCTTTCTATCCTTTTCCATTGATCTATATATATTTTTTTTGATAGTACCATATTGTCTTGATTACTGTAGCTTTGTAACACAGTCTTAAGTCAGGAAGCCTGATTCCTTCAACTCCATTTTTTTTCCCTCAAGACTGCTTTGGCTATTCATGGTCTTTTTTGTCTCCATACAAACTTTAAGATTTTTTTGTTCAAGTTCTGTAAAAACTGCCATTGGTAATTTGATAGGGATTGCATTGAATCTGTAGATTGCTTTGGGAAGTATAGTCATTTTCATAATATTGCTTCTTCCAATCCAAATCATGGTATATCTCTCCATCTGTTTGTGTCATCTTTGATTTCTTTCATCAGTGTCTTATAGTTTTCTGAGTACAGGTCTTTTACTTCCTTAGGTAGGTTTATTCCTAGGTATTTTGTTCTTTTTGTTGCAGTGGTGATTGGGATTGTTTCCTTAATACATATTTCTGATCTTTCATCATTAGTGTATAGGAATGCAAGAGATTTCTGTGCATTAATTCTCTAACCTGCAAATTTACCAAATTCATTGATCAGGTGTAGTAGTATTCTGGCGGCATCTTTAGCATTCTCTATGTATGGTATCATGTCATCTGCAAACAGTGACAATTTTACTTCTTTTCCAATTTGTATTCCTTTTATTTCTTTTTTCTTCTCTGATTGCCATGGTTGGACTTCCAAAACTATGTTGAATAATAGTGGCAAGAGTGGACATCCCTGTCTTGTTCCTGATCTTAGAGGAAATGCTTTCAGTTTTTCACCATTGAGAATGATGCTGTGGGTTTGTCATATATGGCCTTTATTATGTTGAGGTAGGTTGCCTCTATGCCCACTTTCTGGAGAATTTTTATCATAAATCGGTGAATTTGGTCAAAAGCTTTTTCTACATCTATTAGATGATCATATGGTTTTTATTCTTCAATTTGTTAATATGGTGTATTACATTGATTGATTTGTGTATACTGAAGAATCCTTGCATCCCTGGGATAAATCCCACTTGATCATGGTGTATGATCCTTTTAATGTGTTGTTGGATTCTGTTTGCTAGTATTTTTGAGGATTTTTGCATCTATATTCACCAGTGATATTGGTCTGTAATTTTCTTTTTTTGTAGTATCTTTGTCTGGTTTGGGGCTGATTTTTCAAATGTATTTAATTGTTGTCATGAAGTAAAAACAATTAACATTTTACTCAAAACCATGTTATTTTCCCCTTGAATTATTTGTGATAATGTAGGTGTATCTAACTTATCCCTAGTTATTATTTCAATGTTTGTGTACCATATTGTCTTGATTACTGTAGCTTTGTAACACAGTCTTAAGTCAGGAAGCCTGATTCCTTCAACTCCATTTTTTTTCCCTCAAGACTGCTTTGGCTATTCATGGTCTTTTTTGTCTCCATACAAACTTTAAGATTTTTTTGTTCAAGTTCTGTAAAAACTGCCATTGGTAATTTGATAGGGATTGCATTGAATCTGTAGATTGCTTTGGGAAGTATAGTCATTTTCATAATATTGCTTCTTCCAATCCAAATCATGGTATATCTCTCCATCTGTTTGTGTCATCTTTGATTTCTTTCATCAGTGTCTTATAGTTTTCTGAGTACAGGTCTTTTACTTCCTTAGGTAGGTTTATTCCTAGGTATTTTGTTCTTTTTGTTGCAGTGGTGATTGGGATTGTTTCCTTAATACATATTTCTGATCTTTCATCATTAGTGTATAGGAATGCAAGAGATTTCTGTGCATTAATTCTCTAACCTGCAAATTTACCAAATTCATTGATCAGGTGTAGTAGTATTCTGGCGGCATCTTTAGCATTCTCTATGTATGGTATCATGTCATCTGCAAACAGTGACAATTTTACTTCTTTTCCAATTTGTATTCCTTTTATTTCTTTTTTCTTCTCTGATTGCCATGGTTGGACTTCCAAAACTATGTTGAATAATAGTGGCAAGAGTGGACATCCCTGTCTTGTTCCTGATCTTAGAGGAAATGCTTTCAGTTTTTCACCATTGAGAATGATGCTGTGGGTTTGTCATATATGGCCTTTATTATGTTGAGGTAGGTTGCCTCTATGCCCACTTTCTGGAGAATTTTTATCATAAATCGGTGAATTTGGTCAAAAGCTTTTTCTACATCTATTAGATGATCATATGGTTTTTATTCTTCAATTTGTTAATATGGTGTATTACATTGATTGATTTGTGTATACTGAAGAATCCTTGCATCCCTGGGATAAATCCCACTTGATCATGGTGTATGATCCTTTTAATGTGTTGTTGGATTCTGTTTGCTAGTATTTTTGAGGATTTTTGCATCTATATTCACCAGTGATATTGGTCTGTAATTTTCTTTTTTTGTAGTATCTTTGTCTGGTTTGGGGCTGATTTTTCAAATGTATTTAATTGTTGTCATGAAGTAAAAACAATTAACATTTTACTCAAAACCATGTTATTTTCCCCTTGAATTATTTGTGATAATGTAGGTGTATCTAACTTATCCCTAGTTATTATTTCAATGTTTGATATTTTTGTTAATTCTTTTTAAAATAATTTTAAAATAAGAAAAGAGAACTGTTGTTTTACTTCTTTGTAAGTTATAAATCTTGCCTGCTGTATGTATCATTTTCTCATATTAAATGAAAGCTATGGTGTAGTCATCTTAAGAAGAAAGGGCTCAGCAAAGTCCTACTTTCACATCACAATTAATATATATATTTATAAGGAAAACATATAGTATTTCTCCATTTTTTAGTTAATATGGGGTTTTAAAATAAGTGTATAGTATACTAATAGCTATTGGCTACTAGGAAAAGTACTGATGAAAATTGACACTTTTTCAACTGAGTATATACTTATACTATTTGGAACTTTTCTATTCCATGAGAAAAGGAGAGGCAGAGAGATACATAGTTTCCCTAAATTATAGATTTGCAAACAGTTATCAACAGGGTAAAAGTGAGGCTATCAAGAATTTAGTAAATTTTGAAAGAAAAATGAAAGCCTAAGGTCAATTTTTGTAGCTCCAAAAATATGGACAAGGTTTAAGGAATCTGACAACAGGGATTTTGAGGTCTTCAAAAATGATCAGAGAAAGTTCAAAAATACCTTCAAACCATGGAACAAATTCCATATATAAACTGGATTGAATTAAACAAAAGAGATAATAACTCTATTTATAAGGACTACTCTATTTTACAGCAAACTTCCTAAAACAAAGAATAATTAACCAACAAAAACAGTGAGAACTGAAAACCAACTGACCATGCTGTTAATATTACTTAATCAAAGTGTGTATTAATAACTTCAGATATAGCATAAAAATAAACAAAAACCCTGCTGTGGTAGAATTATGGAAAGGTCCTTAATGTGAAGAGTCAAAATCCAGTTGATAATGAGGACTGAGAGGAGAGTGTGTAAGGCACTAGTAAAAGCAGCTCTAAGAGCTAGCAAATATCAGATGTAGATCAGAGGAAACACTGAACTGTAATATCAAGCAACACTTTTAATTTAAGTGTAGTTATTGAGGGTACTGCTAAAACAAAAACCCAAACCCAAAACAAAAACCTAAACAAAATCTCCAACCTCCAAAAAGAACCTACTATATAGCACAGGAAACTCTGCTCAAAATTATGTAACCACCTAAATGGGAAAAGAATTTGAAAAAAGAAGAAAGATACATGTATATGTATAACTGAATCACTTTGCTGTACACATGAAACTAACACAATATTGTTAATGAACTATACTCCAATATAAAATAAAATGTTAAAAAAAGACATTATGTTAAAAAAAAAAAGACCTACATCCCAGGTAGGTGACCCACAAATGGGAGGATAATCACAATTGCAGAGGTTCTCCCCAAGGAGCAAGGGGGTCCTAGTCCTTCAATGGGCTACCCATCCCAGGGATCCTTCACCAGGAAGAAGAACCCCTAGAATGTTTGGCTTTGAAGACCAACAGTGTTTGATTTGGGGAGAACCAGGGAGCTGTAGGAAATGGAGATGCCTCTTTTAAAGGACACATACAAAATCTCACACACTCCAAGACCCAGGGCAGACATTTTTCCAAAGAGGAAATGCACATGGCCAACAGGCACATGCAAGGATGCTCAATATTGCTAATCATCAGGGAAATGCAAATCAAAACCACAGTGAAATATCACCTCACACCTCTCAGAATGGCAATCATCAAAAAGAACACAAATAAATGTTGGTGAGTATGTGGAGAAAAGGGAACCCTTGTACATGTTGGTGGGAATGTAAGTTGGTGCAGGCATTGTGTAAAACTGTATGGCAGTTTCTCAAAAAACTAAAAATAGAACTACCATATAACCCAGCAATTCTCACTCCTGGGTTTATATCCAAAAAAAACACCAAAAACACTGACTCAGAAAGATAAATGCACCCCAATGTTCATAGCAGCATTATTTACAATTGCCAAAATATGGAAGCAACCTAAGTATCCATCAGCAGATGAATGGATAAAGAAGAGGTGGTATATATACAATGGAATACTACTCAGCCATATAAAGAATGGAATTTTGCCATTTGCAGCAACAGGAATGGACTTGGAGAACATTATGCTAAGTGAAATAAGTCAAACAGAGAAAGACAAACACTGTATGATATCACTGTAATATCACTTATATGTGGAATTTAAAATATACAACAAACTGGTGAACATAACAAAAAATTAAAAAGCAGACTCACAGATATAGAGAACAAACTATTGGTTACCAGCACAGAGGTGGCAATCTAGGGGTGGGGGGGCAATCTAGGGGCAGGGGAGTGGGAGGTACAAACTATTGAGTATAAGATAGACTTAAGGATGTATTGCACAACACAGGGAATGTAGCCAATATTTTGTAATAACTGTAAATGGAAAGTAGCCTTTAAAAATTATATTAATAATAATAAACTGAAAAAAAAAACCTGGTCAGTTCCTCATATATTACATTTTTCCTTATGAGGGTAAGTGGAATTAAAACATAAGACCATAATAAAACTACATTGCACAATGGTCTAATTCACTATTGTTATACTACACTATTAAAGAGTACAGGGTATACTGCTATTCTGAAAACAGATAGCCACCAAAAAGACCTGGGGAAGAACTACAGCCCTGCCATTGCTCATGCCCCACCCTGTTCCTACTTACCCAGGGAAGGATGTGGTTAGGAAAGTGAAAGGAGTTATTAGCACCAATGTCCTTGGACATCAAATTAATTGAAAGGTGCTTTTTTGTTTTATAATACAAAATAGATAAGAATTTAGATTCTCATTTAGAGTAATAAAGATAAGAAATTCAGGTCCAGATGAAGTAGTCTTTTTGTAAACCAATCTCATATAGAGAACATGTAGGAATCGTTGGTAATTTGGCCAGAGAGGTCTCAAACTTTCATAAGACAACAAAGATCAAAGTTAGTTAAATTGGGTAAAATAAAGCCTGTGGGATATGAGTGTGAGTCATTGTGTGAGTCTGTGTATAAATGCGTCTGTGTATCTTTATTTCAACTTTTATTCTCCAACATAGTCTCGATATAATTATGAAAAACTTTACATAAAGATCATCTTTTCAGATTTTCATGTGCTTCGTGTCCAGGAAATGGTAGTTGATGCAGAAACCAGAAGAGGGAAAAGTGAAACTTCTTCTGATCAAAGACAGACATGAGTGTGGGCAACAGGTAGCTTGCTGAAGATATCAAAATGCAGAGGTATTAAGATGGATTCTCCTTGCTTTTCTACACCCCTCTATCACCATATACCAGAAGAGAGTTATAGCAGATATAGGAGTCAAACTGCTCAAATTACAGACAAAATAGCAACATCTTTGCTAGTTAGTCAATAAATGGTACATATGTAGATGTTAGTTTATCTTTAGTAAATATATTACTTTTATTAGGAGTAGCAAAAAATTGAATTTGTGTAGTAGAAAGTAATCTGGATCATTAATAAAACATGTATTTTTTGATAGAGTGGAATTTAGAATATGGCTATTACTTTAATCAAAGGACTTCAGGTAGTAAGCTACCAACAGGATCATGGTTTATCTGTATCAAGGCCTCAAGCAATCAATGTCAATAAGATGCAAAGACCTCAACTTTAGTGTGTTGTTAAAGTTTAAGGCACTCAAAATTATTATTACTCAATAAATAAAAACAGATTTCTAGGGTAGCATTAAAGGATAGGCAAACAGCTACAATTCAAAGAGGAGTGCACAGAGAAAATTTAGGAAACTGACATTTAAAAAATCTACTAGTGATTCTCTGATCTACTGGAATTTAAGCACCCTAGATTTTTTGGGAAAATTCCACATGTATCAATAGTTCTTTAATCAAACTCTGTTTCTTTTGTGATGGCAAATGAGCTCTAAAATAATGAAGTGAGTTGCTAGGTTATGAAGTGTATACTTTTAGAAAATAGCAAATCCTTCCAAACGTGTGCAAGATCCCGCCAGTCTAACATGATTCCAGTCTTAAAATCTTGTCCTACCCGCCTTTTAAAACTCCTCACTGGAGACTTTCTTCAGAACTTTCTGAAATTTTGGCTTGTCTTCAATGGTGAAACATTTTTAGCTTTTAGATATGAATTCTTAAAATAGTCATATTTTATTTAGAACACTGTTTAGTGAATAAATATATCAACTTATGTAATACTTTTAGAAGTAAAAAGGCAAGTTGATCGAATACTGAGTGCAGTTTCCTCATTATGTTCAAAAATTGATTCTGAAAATATTTCTACAGAAATGTTTAGAAAACATTTTAAAAAATAGTAACATCAGTGGGAAAGGTAAATATCCTCCCACTTAACATTTATTATTTTTTCCTTTTTATCATTCTAATGTTTTTTTCCTCAGAGACTAGGGAATGAAAGTACCTCATGAATAAGCATTCTGGTTTTTGTTTATTATTCCCCCTTCTTCCTTTTTAGTTAATAGTCATTAGACCTTTAAAGCAACTATACATTTGAAGTTAGTTCTGTTTTTTAGCCTATATCTATATCAGACTCTATGCTATTTATTCCTTTTTTACATATTAAAAAGTACTTTTATTTTTTAAATTTTATATTTTATATTGGAGTATAGTTGATTAACAGTGTTGTGTTAGTTTCATGTGTACAGCAAAATGATTCAGTTATACATATACATGTATCTATTCTTTTTAAAATTCTTTTCCCATTTAGGTTATTACAGAATACCAAGCAGAGTTCCCTGTGCTGTACAGTAGGTCCTTGTTGGTTATCTATTTTAAATATAGCAGTGTGTACATGTCAATCCCAAACTCCCAGTAACTCCTTCCCTATGATAGTTCCCCATCCCCCCTCCACTCCAGGCATTTATCATCTTTTCCTTGTTTATCCTGTGATTTTGGTAAGTGCACCAATTGAAGGACATCACATGGTTTTATAACGTTTTTACATATCTCCTGTCCTAACAGATAGGATTATTCTAGATGAATAAGTTACAATTTATTCAACTTTGTATTTCAAGATTCAGAGGGCTTGAATTTACTAGAATTATATAACACAAGAGTGGGAAAAGACAAAAGAAACAGCACTCGGTAAAAAGAAAGGCAGAGGTGATTTTCTTCACAGAAATCGAGAGTTAATTGATTTAAAACCACAATGTCTTTATAGCTTAAAATTCAGAAGTGGTAATGGAGAAAATATGAAAATTCCTCTACAAAATAACTGAAAAATATCTTCTTGATAACTGAAGAAAACAGGAAATCTAAAGGGAAAAAATGCTCTGCAAACCAACATTCGGGATTTAAATAAAACAAAACAAACAAACCAACAAAACTGTAAAGTCACTCCAGCTTTTGTAAACAGGAGCAACAATAGCACAGTTTGAAAGGAAAGGAGGAAATTATGTAGAAATTGTACTGCAAGGAAAATATCAGTGAGTTGAAACTGGGAAGTTTATTTCAAAGAAGTGAATCGTATAGCAGGTATACTTTAGGTAATAGACTCAATTGTTACCTTGCTAAATAGGCTGAAAGAACTTCCATTATTTGCAAAAGTGAAAGCATTTTTCTAAACTTGATATCAATTGTGTGCTTGACAAGCATGGTTGAATGATTGGAAGTTTTTTGACTGGAGAAAAGAATGAGAGAAGAGAGGGAGAGTAGCTTGTGCTTTATAAGTGTGATTTTTAGATGGTAAAGATATATAAAATGCAAAGTATTATTAAAATATATTTATTCTGAAGGATTTTTGAATCCGTGTTGGCAAGAGAAGGGCCTGCAGTGGAGGTGGGGGAGTTTTTGGGTGAGTTCTGTTCAGAGCTCTGCTTGCTGCTTTTGATTGTATCTGGGGTAGAAGATTGGCTCGTCACAGTCACACAAAATAGCTCATAAATATCAAGGGAATCTCTATAGCATTTATAGGACATACTGAAGCTCAATAACTGAGTGAGATTTGAATGGGATCTTTATATTTCATTAAAATGTAAAAATATTCTTATTTACATGAAGAATAAATGCTTGAGAAGCGAATAAGGAATTAAAACCAGCACAATAAAAGGACATAATAAAAGTACGCTAAAGGATATATAAGCTAAAGAATATATAAAATATAAATATGTAAATATACAAAGGACTCCAGGAAAATGACAACCTTAATGCATCTCGTTCATTTTTACTTCCAAGTCCTGAGATGCCTTTCCTGAGCCAATTAACATCTGGTTCCAATAGGCAAGTGAGAACTCAGACTGAAACCTGAAGAAGAAAGCTGGTGCAGTATTATTTTCCTCTGTTAGATGAGAGCCTGTGATCCCAAGGCTGACAGTCCTGTGTTAAGAATCAGAACAAAGTGGATCCTAGATCAAATTTGGCCCACTGAGATTGTGGACTCCCCGGGAGAAGTGTGTAATAATTGTGCATGAAGATTTCTAAACACCTTCAGTTGATGTGGAATCAAAGAGACTGTCTGAATCCTTTCCAAATCTGCAGCTAGAAAAATATGAAGACTGAAGAGCAGACTTTGATGTGACAGGAAACTACCATCACACCGAATACAAGCATAGACTCCTCTTTTAAGATGTCTGCATCACCAGTGCTCTTAATCCCACAGAGGATGATGACATCTTGTGGGAAAACTTAAACAACCCATGAAGGTATTAACAGCAATTGACTTAGAAAATGAAGAATTTTTAGTAACACCTTAAATCAAGCTTATAAATTTTTTGATATATTAAGGAGTGATATATTAAAATAGTTTTAATTAAATAGTTTTAAAAATGCTCTCTCAGGGTTTACAAAATTAAAACAAACTAGTGAATGGGAGGACTGTGTTATAATTTTATGAGAAAGGTTTTATTCCTTTCCAGAGGAAATAAATAATGTTGTACTTAACGTTGGGTCTTACAATTGATAATACAATGAAATGCTATATATCTTTAGATAATGAAAAAGTATGGGGATGTATTGCATAAGTATTTCATAAGGATTCTTGAAATAGAAGAGTAATGATATAAGGAAAATTTTAATAATATTTTGGAAGTAAAATATTTATATTAGACAACACAAGAAATTGTACATATGGAGGGAGAGGAAAGGAAAAGAGCTCCAAAAGTTTCATTTGCTAATAGGGGAAAATAATGCAGTTGGGGACTTTAAGTATTCAAATGTGTCATTATATTTGAGAGAACTAAAAAAAAAAAATCAGAGGTAGATCACAGCAGCTTGATTGACATGAAATATTTTCTATTGTTGTATAATTTTTTAAAAGTTTTCTCATGTGTCCTGAGGAAAGGGAGATAATCGTTAATTGACTGAATAAGTAAAATAGGTAAGTTTAGAATTAAGATACTATTACAGCATTTTGTTCACACTAGCAAAAACAAAGAAGAGAAATTATAAAATAACAAAGTTAAACACATAATAAACAGTAGGAAACATCAAAAGAATAAAGTCAATTATATTAGTTGCTATAGTAAGTACAGTATGCATTCTTTAAAGATGGGAGGAGCCAGATTAGACTAAAAACATGCATTCTCACAAGCATGTGCAAGTTCCAATCCTCACTCTCCATTCCCTTAGAAATACCAATGTCATTGACTTTATATTTGATCTTCCAGAAACCATTTATGCATATATAAGTATATGGACAGATATATTTAAAGAGGTGTTATCTTTGTACAAGTGGGATAACATTCTAAATTCTTTCCTGAAACCTGTTTCTCTTACTAAAAAAAATGTTGGTTTTATCCATAATATGTACAGATTTACCAATTTATTAAAAAATTACTATGATTGGTCCTTTATATGGATTATAGATCATTTATTTAATCAGTACCCTATTTTTAAATGTTTGCTATGAAGATACATTTGAGATTTCCTACCACAAGGAAGCATAACTGACTGAGGGTCCCAGCTGCTGCACCCTGAAATCCGTTGCTATAGTTCTACCAAGACCGTGCTTCCTATGGACTGCACTCAGCTAGTGATTGAATGTGGCAGGGATACTAAGGCAGGCCCATTCCTGGCTGACACAGGGATCCACTGATGTGTAACTTTGGCTTGAGTTCTTCCTAACAATTTTGCTGTACATTTCTCAGATTTGCACTAGTCTACAATGCTTCCCCCTAATCTTCCTTTCTTCCTTCTCTTTCCCTCACTCTAGGTCATACTTGCATCTGACAGCTCTCGCAGCCTCAGCTGTCTACTTCCATTTTCTCTTATAAGCATTTCTACTAATAAATTTTTGAACATTTATTCTCATCTCAGTGTCTACTCCTCGGAGGACCCAGATCAACACAACACATTTAATGTTTTCTCAGTATATAATTAATATAATATATATTATATAATATAAATTATATTTATATAATTTCCTTTAAAATATGCTGTTTTTTCATTCAAGTATCAAATTGTATCTTAAGATTTACCATGTTTTCATCAATTATGCTCAGATGTTTTACACCCAAGTAGAGTTGGATTACATTTGATAGAAAGATTTGATTGCCCTATTCAGTACAGTTCATTAAAACTATGTTTGTTTTTAAGAGTTGTTTGTTTTCCATCTCCCAAAGCTATGCTAGTTAACCTGATTTACTGATATAGAGAACAGGACTATTTGTTATTAATTATATTCTAAACAATAACACTTCATCAGCAGTTTATTTAGTGTTAGTACCAGCCTAATGGGAGAAAATACTAAATCAATACTAACTGTCCTATTTTCATTTCATTTCAATCTTCTCCCTCCTTAATTGCAAATAACAATACTTTGTGATATTTTGCCTTGAATCTCAAACATTTTAACATTTTTCTTATGTGAATTTATAAAATAATTGAAATGCTGTTGGACTAGTAAAATATTATTTAAGCAGTTTAGTACAGAATTTCACTTTATGATTGTTAGAAGAAAAAAATGAAAGTATCATATAAAAAAGGTCATTTGAGTAAATGAGCCTTATGCAATGATTTACAGCTCATACTAAAAGGTCTGCAGGATGTCATTACAAGTCAGACTAGTGATTGTCACGGGTATTAACAGAAAACCTTGAACACTCTAAGTCTAAATTGTCACATTTCAGTATCTGAAATTGCTATGGAAATAATTAACAGAATGAAAAATTGTTGCATTACACTTCATTTATTTGAACATTAGTCTTCATTTAACCCAAGGATCTCTCTGTTGACTATTAACTCTGACAAAGACAAGGTACCAACGTTCTTTAAGGCATTATAATTCATTTAAATATTTAGTGAACAAAATATTTTAAAGGACACTATATCATGTAGCAGTAAGTAAACCAGTGTTTTAGCAAGTACATTTTTATTTTATTAGTCAAAGTTAGCAAAATTTCCCAATAGTCAGATGATTAACCTGAATGGAAAAATGTATAAACTTAGATTTAGTTTGACTGAAAATTTTAATGAGCTGATGTCATGCTGCCCTGGCCCATATCTGGGAAAATCTAATCCAGTTTACAAACCACAACATGCCAACTAAATACTATAGTAGCAAGCCAAATAAACAGGCAAGGTAATCTGATAACATCAACATGTAAATGTGTAGGAGAAGCAAATGCCGAATATTGATTAAAATAGTCTCACCTTCCTGCTATTCAACAATTTACTCAACTAACCAATGACCTGTATCTATGAATGATTTGTATCTATTAAATCTAATGATTTGTATCTATTTATGAATTTGTATCTATGATTTGTATCTATTAGTATCTATGAATGGTCCAGATTTCTTTGAGCTCATGTTCTAGACACATATATCTTCAAATTAACTGCTATATTTATAACACAAATGCTCTCATTGAATCAGCCTTTGTTCTTATTGAATACCTTGGTAGTAAGAATAAGTCTAGAGCTTCTATCACAACTCTAATAATTCAAAATTCTTAAGACAGTTTAGTAAAATAGATGAAATTGGACGATATCAACGTTTAAAATTACTATGCATCCAGGGACACAGTCAACAGAGTGAAAAGGCAATCTGTGGACGGGAGAAAAAGTTTCCAAACTGTACATCTGATAAGGATAATATAAAGACTATATAAATAATTCCTACAATTCAACAACAAAAACAAAACAACCTGACTAAAAACTGGGCAACAAACTTGAATAGATATTTTTTCAAAGGAGATATAAAAATAGCTAATAAGCAAATGAAAAGATGTTCAACATCACTAATCATTGACTGCAATGAAATACCACAATGAAATGCCACCCTTCCCCCATTAGGACAGTAACAATGCAAAAAACCAAAAATAAGCAGAAACAAACAACAACAAACTCCAGAAAATAACAAAGGTTGGTATGGATTTGGGGAAATTAGAACTCTTACGCACTGTTTTTAGGAGTGTAGAATGATGCTACCATTATGGAAAACTGTATGGTGGTTCTTCAAAATATTTAAAAATGGATTACCATATGATCCAGAAATTCCACCTTCAGAAGAATTGAAAGCAGGGTTTTGAAGAGATATTTGTATACCCATATTCATAGCAGTATTGTTTACAAATAGCCAAAAGGTAGAAGCTACCTAAATATCCATCAGTGTATTAATGGATAAATAAAATGTGGTATATATATACACTGGAAAGTTATTCAACCTCAAAAAGGAAGAATATTTTGACATAAGCTTTCTGATATGTTCTACAACATGGATGAAACTTAAGGACACTATGCTAAGTGAAAATAAGCCAATCACACACACACACACACACACACACACACACACATATGAATACAGTAAGATTCCACTTGATATCTAAGTATAGGTACTCTTGATACCTAGATATAGGTACACAGAATAGTCAAGTTCATAGGGACAGAAAGTAGAATGGTGATTGCCAGTGGCCTGGAGGAAAGGGGAATAGAGACTTGTTTAATAGATATAGAGTTTCAGTTTTGCAAGATGAAGCATTCTGAGGATTTGTTGCACAAAAATGTGAGTTTACTTAACAGTGCTAAACTGTACACTTAACATTAGTTAAGATAGTAAATTTTATGTCATTTGTATTTTACCACAATAGAAATTTTTAAAATTTCATTGAACATTTTCCATATCAGCAATTTAAAAAGTGGCAAATAAGTTGGGGAAAGTTCCTTTCTTTTTCTCTTTTTTAAATTGAAGTATAGTTAATTTAAAATGTTGTGTTATGGGCTTCCCTGGTGGTGCAGTGGTTGAGAGTCCGCCTGCTGATGCAGGGGACACGGGTTCGTGCCCCGGTCCGGGAAGATCCCACATGCCGTGGAGCGGCTGGGCCCGTGAGCCATGGCCGCTGAGCCTGTGCGTCCGGAGCCTGTGCTGCGTAACGGGAGAAGCCACAAGAGTGAGAGGCCCACGTACCGCAAAAAAAAACCAAAAAAAAAAATAAAATGTTGTGTTAGTTTCAAATATACAGCAAAGTGATTCAGTTATACATAGAGATTTTTTTCATTATAGGTTATTACAAGATATTGAGTATAGTTCCCTGTGCTATACATTAGGTCCTTTTTGTTTACCTATTGCATATATAGTAATGTGGATATAGTAATCCCAAACTCCCAATTTATCTCTTTTCTTAACTGTATTATTTATATAAAAACATGTAATATACTTCTTAATACATGGAAAGGACTCAAAATGGTACTTGGCCTTATTTTAAGTAGATATTAAAAAGTAGACATAAAATGTGTATACATATACATATAGTTTCTTATAACTTATGATGAACAGGTGTTCACAGGAACACAAAAATGTTATTTTGAAAGGCTTTTGATTTTACAATAAAATATTTTTACTTAGGATGGCACCTTCTAAAAGAGACTTAAATCATAAGAGCTTCCTCAAGGCTCAGTTACTCCTACTTTCTGCCCCTCAATGTCTGAGGTTTCAATCCTCCAGTTCTTTACCTTATCTCAGGCAGTATCCCCCCTCATGAAATCATATCATCTAAGATCCTTCAACTGTACAGAATACATGAATGATGCAGCTCAAGAGAGGGGCAAGTAAAACCAAAGTGAAGGACAAATGAAATTCACGACTGAATGGAAATAAAGCTAACTAAAAGATTTAGTAACAATGCCATTTAAAAGATTAGTAACCTGTGACAAACGTAGTAATGTGATTTGCCATAAACTACACAACTGATTGAAAGCTAATCACATAGAAGAGCCAGGAGTTTCAGTTTCTTTCTTTTACCATAATAAAGCTAATCTGCACACATTCTGATTTAGGTAATCATCCTCCAACTTTATTACACATATGGAGCTGGAGATACAAGATAATTTTAACTTTTACTTTTATGTGATGAATATTTTGATCTTTCCAGTTTGACTTTAAGGCCATTTTGTCTCTTGTTAGTAAAAATATTTTAATCAGAATTTTCAGTTTATTTAGAAAACATTTTTCAAGTCAAATTAAATCTCTTTAATTTATAGACACTTATAAACCACACAGTAAAAACATTTCCCTTTTTCTAGTTTCCTTTTATATTAATATAATGAGTTAATAAGGACAACTTTATTACAAATTTTGCAATGAAGATTTCTATCACTGTTTAGATACTTGTCCATTTTAAATTTCAGTAATTAGACTTACTGCCAGGAATCATGGTTGTTATTTCTACCAATATTCCCAATTCAAGTTTTGCAGTTTTTAAAGTTACCAACAAAATATGATCCTTTTCTGTGTAATTTTGACAATATTTTTATGTTTTAAATACCAGTATAAAATCATGTGAATTGGGTGAAAGTATGAGTGCTTGCATTTATTTCTTATCTAATCTATGAAAAAATGTGTGCAATTCCTCTCAGATATTCTAGACTTGCTCTATTGACCAAAATACTTCCAAATACTCTGCCTTTAAGTAATAACAAAGAGAAAATCACCTGCTCACACAAACAGGGTCAAAATCTCTGGTTTTCATCACAACTCAAGTATTCTCTTTCAAAAGATATTTCACCAACATCTGAGTACCACCTGAGGCAAGATGTGCAGTGAAGATGTTGCCCTTTACTAGTTAAGAGGAGCCTATGAAGGGTGTTTGAAGATCCTTTTGTAAAGATTCCATGCTGATCACATGACAAGGCTTTCTATGTCATTTTAGTGGAATTGCAAACACTTGGGGAGCAGGAAGCCTGCAGAAGCAATGACTGAGAAAGAGTGATTTAACAGGATGTACTGTGTCCTGGTGGAGCTGCTTTCACCAGAAACTGAGAAGTACTGTCTGTAACTTTGAATAAGCTGTGGAGGTGGAACGTGATAAAGAGAAAGGATGTTGGGTTAGCCCTTACTGTAAAAAATGACTTGCACTGGGAGAAACACTATCATCAGTACTGACAACAGAAAAACATTTATTAAACACACCTGTGTAAGTGTAATTCTAAGGTCAGTAGAATGATTTTAAACATCTCTGTTTCCTGGAGGGAAAAAAAAGTATTAGTTCACTCTCTGGAGAAATTTGAAAGACACAGTACCTACTCCATCATGTCCCATTCATATCAAATTTCTAGGAGGGCAAGACTAAATTCAACTTAATATTTGAGATTAATTATGATATCTAATAATTTTACATAAAGATTATGATGCAATAAAGTTGCATTTTAAATGCTACATGTAGCTTATTTATTGTTGAATTCTACAGTAAGTCCCTGCTTCTATCATGTAAAATATAAGCATAATAATTGCTCTGGTCTGAATGTTTGTGTCTCCCCAAATTCATATGTTGAAATCCTAACTCCCAACATAATGGTATAGTTGGTGGGGCATTTGGAACATGCTTAGGTCACGAGGGTAGAGCCCTAATGAATGAGATCAGTGCCCTTAAAAAGGAGGTTCCAGGGGCTTCCCTGGTGGCACAGTGGTTGAGAGTCCACCTGCCGATGCAGGGGACACGGGTTCGTGCCCCAGTCCAGGAAGATCCCACATGCTGCAGAGCGGCTGGGCCCGTGAGCCATGGCCGCTGAGCCTGCGTGTCCGGAGCCAACGGGAGAGGCCACAACAGTGAGAGGTCTGCGTACTGCAAAAAAAAAAGAGGTTCCACAGAAATCTAACCCCTTCCACCATGTGAGTATGGAATCAGCTATGAACCAGCAGGAGGACCCTCACCAAAACACAACAAAATTTAACTGTCAAAATTCTGAAAACTAGAACAAATACTTTGGAATATAAACACAAGCATGCAGAATGAAAGAGCTGGCAGGCCAAGAAGGAATCAAAATATCTTTTGTATTAGATGTCCCTATGATAGTATCTAAGCATTTTAGCAGAGGCAAGAGAAATCACTGTTTCATTTCTCCATAGTGAACTGAGCTGAATTTCTAAACCACAAGACTGTACACATTTATAGGAAGATAATACACACAATATGGTTGATTGAAAAATGCATAGGATATTTGACACAATCTCAGAAGAGAAAGCAGAAAGCATTTGTACCAGTTTGCTAGGGCTGCCAAAACAAAGTATCACAGACTGCTGACTTAAACAACCGAATTTTTTTTCTCACAGTTCTGGAGGCTAGAAGTCTGAGATCAAGGTGTTACAGGGTTGGTTTCATCTAAGCTTCTCTCCTTGGCCAGTAGATGCCTGTCTTCTCCCTGTGTCTTTACATGGTCTTCTATCTGTGTGCCTATGTCTTAATCTCTTCTTATAAGGACACCAGTCATGTTGGATTATGGCCCATGTGAGTATGCCTTCATTTTAATTTAATTTCCTTTTTAAGGACCATATCTCCAAACACAGTCACATTCTGAGTATTGGGGATTAGGACTTCAACATGAAAAATTTGGGGGAGAGGAATATAATTCAGCCCATAGTAGCACTATTCACTTCTGCAATAAAAGTTTGAAATATTCAATGTGAAGTAAGAAATAAAAGATGACATGATTTAAATACTTATAAAGAATGTAATAGAACAAATAAATGATCACAGTTTAGGACAATCAGCATACACAAAACTGAGATGATAACTTCTTTTTATAATCCCTAAACATGCCATGAAGTTCTCTGAAATTTAGGAGGAACTGTGTTACTGAGAGTGCTAATTATTCCATGATTCATCCTTCCATCTTGCAATAGAGCAATCTGGCTTTTCTTGCACAGTGTTATCCAGCTGGAGAATGCCCTTCCCAAGGTCTGCTGTAGCTATGTGTGACCACTGACTAAGTGTGTGCCAAAGGATGCAAGCAGATGTGAGATACACAACTTTCTGGTCACGTTTTTATAAATGATATTTTTAACCTTTCCTTTTTGAGAGCTCATTAGACGGCAGTAGATTAATTGAAATTAAGGTATGGAGAGAATAGAAGTTGATCTCTCAATATAAAAGAGTTTTCAATGAACTTCTGCAATATAGGAGAAAGATAAAAGTATATTAACCAATAAATAGATCATGCAATTTAAAAAGCTACTGCGTATAACATAGCTTGAGTTTAGTACTGTGAAAAAGACAGTAAATTTGCCACAGAAGACTAGGAAGTGCTCCAGATTAAACATCTTTATAAAAGGAGTGACAAATATGACAGAGTAAAAGAGAAATAATTACCTTATAAAGAATTGTGAAATTCCTGAAAGTAAGCCTAGTAACAGGAGGCAAGAATTAAAGGTCCATCTCTAAATAAATTTACTGAGTGGTTTGTGGAAAATTAGGCAGTGGATACTGTTATATCGGAATAAGGATCTGAATATTCTGGTATTTTGGAAGCCCCTTACCTATTCAGCTTGCTTTAGTCAAAAGAAGACAGTAGCACAAAGTAAATAACACTGTGGGGAAATATTCAAAAATACTAGCCTGAACACTTCAAAAATCAATGTCATGAGGGCTTCCCTGGTGGCGCAGTGGTTCAGAGTCTGCCTGCCAATGCAGGGGACACGGGTTCATGTCCCGGTCCGGGAAGATCCTACATGCCGCGGAGCAGCTGGGCCGGCGAGCCATGGCCGCTAAGCCTGTGTGTCCGGAGCCTGTGCTCCGCAACGGGAGAGACCACAACAGTGAGAGGCCCGTGTACTGCAAAAAAAAAAAAAAAAATCAATGTCATGAAAAAGGGGAAGGGAGTGTTTTAGAGTAAAAAAATTTAAATAGGGACAACAACAAATGCAGTGTGTGAATATTGGTTCTATATGTTTCGAAATGAATAGCTAGGAAAGATATTCTAGGAGATAATGTAATTATATCATGGAATTGTTATTAATTTTCCTTGCTGTGATAATGGTATAGTGGTTATGCAGAAGAATGTCTTTATTTTTAAAGATGAATGCTGAGGAATCACGACATCTTGTTTTAGTTCATGTTACCTAGAAAACAGGGGCTGAGACAAATACAGATGAGCTAAAGCTTTATTGGAGTGTAATCCCAGGGAAGAAAACATGACAGGAAATGGAAGTGAGGCACAGAGGACAGGCAAAAAGGAAGTGAATTAAATATCTGAGACATAGCTTTGCAACAAAACAAAACAAGACAAAAGAACAAACCACAACTGGTTGATCTCCAGAGACTGTATGAAGTTACTGTTTCTTTGAATGGTACCTTTAAGCATGAGATAGCAAGATATTCATCTGTTACTTCTTCCCATCTTTTATTTCTTATTGGTCAAAGTCTATCCAACAGAAAGTTCTCTCCTGACCAATAAGGTTGTGTCTCTTGGTCCCACCAGAGAACCCATGGTGAAGCAAAATTCCTAGTGCATACAGTCCAGCCAGGGTCTGGTCATGGGTTTCTCCAGTCTGTAGATGACATACATGGGATTCTTTGGTCTGTGTTACAAGCAATGTCAAAAACATAGGTTGGTACTTTAATATCACTGAAATAGTGATGAAACTTGTAAACTCCACTCTGACCAGGAAGCAAGACAAGCAGCCGTGCTGGGCGTGCAGATAGTGGGAGAAGCCAAGCAGATCTGGAGTAGTACACAATTCTAGTAGCATGGTATGGCTCACTGTTTGTGCCTCTGAGAGCCACATGCACCATTTTACTGTATCCATATATCATATGAGATAAAGATCCTCTCACTCTTCTAAGAATAGAGATGCTGTCCAATTTTTCAAGGGAGGGGTAGCTGCAATCTCTGAATATGAGATTGGATAAGGGCTGTTAGCAAACCAAGTTATTGCCCTCATGTGCAGCTAGTTCTGGGTCAAAATTGATATTTTTCATTTCCTATCTGCATCTCTCATTCTAGATTTTCATCACACTTGGCCAGCTCTTCAGATATTCTAGGTTACTTGCCTGGTAAATTGTTCCAGAGTTTCTTTCCCAATGAAAGAATGGTATTCTAAACCATTAATTACCTCATCTCAGTTGATCCATAGTTTTTGTAATTTCCCATTTAGATCTATCACTGGCTGTAATCCAAGTAAATCCATTGGATTCAAAAGCATACTCTTCCCTGATCGAATTTTCAGTGACAACCAACTTTTCAAGATAATCAAGGTTGATTTTCCTCAGCAATAACAGTACTCTTGTCATTGTCTAATAATTCAATAGGACAAAAAATTCATAAATGGTCAGTTAGTAATGAAACTTTCCAATTAGTGTAATTCTTGCTGTGTCTCTTGGCACACTTTCCAACCTGTGTATCAGGACTTCTAACCCAGCAGAGACTGTTTTTCAAGGAAGAGAAGCAACAAGTAAAGGGAGTGGTGATAAAAGGGAACAATCCTATTTCTACCTCTGGATTCTTGAACTAATGTATTCCAGCTCTTGAGGACACATCACTGTACATTTCCCATTTATTAAGTGCCTATATCACAGCCTATAAGACTACACCCAAAATGTGCAAAGTGTTGCCTGAGATTAGTACCTTAGCTTTACAACCAACAGGCTATTTTGCACTTTTTTCAAGCCAGCAGTTTCTGGGATTTGGAATAAAATGGTAAAATCAGTAAATTCCATGATTATAAGCCAATTGTTATATTTTCTTGACCATGAACAAGCCCTTTTATCTGAAGCAACGCTCTGTAGGATACAATATGGATGTGTCTGTCATTCTATAAGCCCTCAAATGGTGGTGACACTTAAAGTTTCAAAGTCAGAGAAGGAAAGCCCAAATCTGGAGTATATGTTCATTTCAATAAGGAGGCACTGCTGTCCCCTCCAGACTGGACGGAATTCAAAGTAACTGTCATGCCCCAATTTGGGTAGCTGGTTTTGCTGAGAAATCATCAGGGATGCAAGGTGAGCTTCTGATGCTAGACATTTTGATATTCAGTAGTGGAAGCAACTTATCTCCACCTTGCTTAGAGAAGGCTCCCTCTGTGTCCCTGAATGCATTGGGTAGTCAAGGGAGGAGGATGTTTGACCTCTATAGGATGTGCCATCCTGTTTGCAAGATCCTACTTGAGTAAATGCTCTCTGGTAGTCAGTAAGGTGAGACAAATATCTGTGTAGGTATTCCCCATTCCCAAGTCCATTCACATATATATGTCTCATAGAGCATTTCCTGACCACTTGGAGTTGTTTTCCCAGGCTTTTGACCAGTGTCCCACTCATGTATTACAGCCGAGGAGTCAGTTCTTATTTCTATCTCAGGCCACCTCTCTCTCTCATTAAATGGTCAATCAAGTGTACCACTCTGAGTCTGCACCCTGAATCATTTTCTCTTGCTGTCGCCCTTCATGACAATCTGTGAGAGGAGCTGTAATACAGCAGCAGTCTTGTTTCTGGCTAGTGCTGACATATCACATTTGTTCATCTGTAAGCCATACCTAAGTCCTTTCATCCTCTACAGTTGATCATAGAGAATGTACTAGGAGACCAGTGTGTGTTCAGGAAGCAAGATAAGTAAGTGACAAGGGAAAGCAGACCACTGATTCACTTAATTTTTTCATGCCATCTGGAAAGGTTTGAGCCTGAGCCCTCCTCATCTACCATTTCTATTTTTCAGTGGATTGTTGCTGCTTTTGCTCTTGCAAAATGTGTGACTCTGTTGATCTGATATCTGTCAGGTCATCATTGGCTGCTCTTCCCCACAGTCCCTTGATGTCTCAAGTTTAGTTGCTCAGACTCTGTTAGGGCCAAGAAGTACACCAAGAGCAGAAACTGATCCAAGACTAGAGGAAGATGAGTCTCCGTTAAACCTGCCATAGAAGCCCTCTGGTTTTCACCATCTGCCTTTAAGTTGACAATCCATCCACCACCATTCATCTGTCAGTCTTATCCGGACTTTCGCTGCCTTCAGAAACAGTCAAGCCACAGTAATATCTTTGTAGTTATAATTGTGTCAGAACAGTCAGTCATGTGTAGCAGGCACTTGATCTCCCACTACATGTTTTTAACATCTACACCACCATGATGTCACCACATACAAGAGATTATCACCATTCCTTCACCAATAGCAATGTGGTTTCTATTGCTTTCAGACTGGAAAGCAATCCAACTCCAAAATCCGGCCCCCAGGGGTCTACTTTAAAGCGCCATTGCTGGTGCCAATTGTACCAATTCTTAACTCCCTGGAAAATAAAGCCTGGGTAAAAAGTATATATGCTAACACTTCATGGAGACAGGAGGTGCAATTTCAGAGAAGCAGGGTTAAAAGAAACGGGAAGGTGAGGCAAGACAAGAGGGACAGTTGTTAGGAGGGGCTGCATTATTGAACTGAACACAGTCTTACAAATGGTTGTTTGGCTTCACTGGTCTCCTCCAGAGACCCTGTGCAAATCTACTGCCTCTTGAAATAGTCTGGGAACAGAGAAAGAGAGGGAGAAAAACAAATTATCAGTTGATTTTACCTCCCAGCCCCGTGTCTCATTATCAAAGTCAATCGTACCAGTCCAAACTCCACCTAACTTCCAGGTTGTATCACCTGACCAACAGGCAGCATCTGCTGAAGCCAGAGTCTTTGCAGTCCAATCTGGCCATGGAGCAAGCATAGGAGCTTTGCCACACAGGTACTATGCACGGGGCTCTTAGGTCTATGGTAGCGCCAGTGTCCACAATTTTACAACCAGAAATGGCATTGTCTTTTGCTACAGCTGTTCTGATTGGGAAACACAGCAAAAAGCTGAGGCCTGAGAAAGACAGGGTGAGAAGTTCTGGGATGTTCCATAACCTGGGTCTGGTAGAGATCTGCAACTTACTTTCTAATGATTCAGAAAAAATAACAATAGAGGGATTAAAGCAAATATGGCAAAATAGTAACAACTCTTGACTCTAGAAGATACACATATGCAAACACACTAACATTCTGATTTTCTATATTGGAAAATTTTCATAAATCAAAGTTGAAAAAATAATAAAGCATTATTTCTGAGAAACAAAAGTGATGAAAGTAAAATTTGAAGAAGTTTCACAAAAGAAAAAACTAAAAAAAAGGGTTCTTGAAAATATAGGAGCTATACAGGGTGAGTCTATAACATTTCTTTTTTTTTAACATTTAAATGTTGCCTTTTTATATGTTTTATTTATAATTCAATAGATGCTGTAATCTATTTTAAACACATTTCCTGTAATTCTATTTGTATATATGTGCATATCAAGTTAACATGGAATTCTTCCAACCCAGTTTCAGTTGAGTCATGGAAGCAACAGATGCTACAACGTTCCAAAGTGACTGATGAAACAGTCCACAATGAAAGATTTTGTAGCAAGTGGTCATAAACCTCTTAAAGCAACTCACTAACATGGACAAAATATACGGATAGGATTTTTGAGAGACTGGAGAGCTTTGGGGTTTTGAGGAAAGTTTGTTGGGAAAGTTTTGTGGATTGCTTTGGAGAGTGGAAGGGAGCTGGCTGCCCTTCACCTCAGAGTGGGGTTTCTATGGGAACTAGATATGTGTTCGCTGCAGTTAGTGGACACAGTACTCTGAGGTGTGACCACATTTAAGCAAACTAAAAGAGGAGAGACTGGCTAAAGCACCAGAGTAACAGAAAAGGAGAGGCTTATTTAGGAAATGACTGCACACCTCTCTGATGATGTGCTAAGTATGTACAACTTGTGGGACAAGATATGGAACCCACAGAAGGACTTGCAGCCTGGGGTCATTTAAGAGTGAAGTGATTCTGATCAAAGAAGCTCTTGCAAGAGAGATTTCAGCCAATATTTAGCTTCATCTGGGGAAGACAAGATGATTTAACGTTAAATTAGTTTTAAATTCTGGTTACTATGTGACGCTAAGCATTTTTATTGAATTGGGACAATTTTGCTTCTTAAAGTGACCATAGAAATTTATATTACCTTAGAGCGATAAAAAAACACAAGAGGCCTACACATGTTATGATTTAAGATGAAGGATACATTTAGCTTTATAAAGGGCAATGTGAGACTAAAATATTTCTGATTGTATCTTATGATCATTGGTTTGACAGGTCTTTTCCATAAACATAGATGTTAAGGATTGCAATTTCTATGCAGACATTTTTGCTTATTTCTCTGAATTTTGTGTAATTAATTTTTAAATAATTGCATAGGTAGGACCATATAAAATATATTGTAAAAATAAGTAAGCAATTTTATTTTGGATCCTTCAAAGTAAGTGTGTATATATGCCTATTTTTCTGAACTTGAATCATTAACATTTAAAATTATTATGGACACACCCAGAGATGATCATACTAAGTGAAGTAAGTCAGACAGAGAAAGATAAATGTCATATGATATTGCTTATAGGTGGAAACTAAAAAAAAAAATGGTACAAAGAAACATATTTACAAAACAGAAACAGATTCAGAGAGTTAGAAAACAAACTTATAGCTACCGGGGGAAGGGTGGAGAAGAGGGATAGATTGGGAGTTTGGGATTTACATGTTCACACTGCTATATTTGAAATTGATAACCAACAAAGCCCTACTGTACATCACAGAAAACTCTGCTTAATATTCTGTAATAACCTAAATGGGAAAAGAATTTGAAAAAGAATAGATACATGTATATGTATAACTGAATCACCTTGCTTTACACCTGAAACTATCACAACATTGTTAATCAACTATACTCCAATATAAAATAAAAAAATTTAAAAAATAGAAAATAATACTTTTATAAATGTATTAAAAGATTTGGGTCAACTTAAAAAAATAACATAAAAACATAATTATTTCAAAATCTTAAGGAAAATGATTTTAATTTTAACAGCTTTCCTTTGGAAAACTATAATCCATTTTTAAGACATTACTTTATGATTCTAATAATGTAAGGAAGGGGATCTCTGCTGCCTGTGTTTCTAGAAAAGCTAGAGAAATTGAGAAGGGTCAGAAGGAAACAATAGGGGAAGAAGAAGTAAGTTGGATGGCAAGGCAGGTAGAGTCTGATGCTCACCCAAGTCTCTTTATTTTTTTTTTAAGTAGCCACACTTAAATCTTTGCAATAAAGCAGAAGTACAAACTCCTGGTTTACCTCTGTACCTTGAGAAACACCACCATTTGGAAGAATCAGCTCTAGCTGTGGCACTATTTAGCAGGTAGGCTTGTCTCTGTTCTTTATAGGAAGTTCTGAGCAGGTCTCTCCCTTTAGATCAGAGACAGAGTCTCCTTTGGGTTTTTTTGGGTTTTTTTGTTTTCATTTCCCCCCAAGGTGCCACTAAATTCTATCTGGATTGAAATGTCCACAGGCTGGTATCTCAGGGACTGAGTTCAATTCTTTTTTTTTTTTTTTAACATCTTTATTGGAGTATAACTGAGATCAATTATTAAGGCACCTCTCTCATCTCCCCTATTAAGCACACACATACGCACAAAAAGACACAGTCTTACTAATCATGTTGTATAATTACGGGCAAGGCATTCAATATTGTTGGCTTCAATTCCCTTATCTACACAATAGGAATAACTACACTGGCTCTAAAATCTGTTATATACCTAGCAAGTGAGATACTGTAGGTGAGAGTGCATTTAAACACTAAGAGGATTTCTATATAGGATTTTACTAGTAGTAATACTACAAATATTAAAAGGCAGCAGTTTATCACTAGAGCTTTAAGTTAGATCAATTTATAAAATTATCTTAAGTGAACTGAATTTTAGCCAGGTATAGCCTTTTTTTTTTAAACTGTGGTTGAATCCAGTTAACGCACATAGAAGATTTTATAGTACATTGTTTTAAGTTTTCTGCAGTAAAAGGAATGCACAAAGTGCAATAAAATGTTTTAGGTGAACTGAGCTTTCTATGTGTATAAAGAAACAGAAAAAACTGTTATTTAAAATCAAATAACATCTACCTATTTGAAGCCATAATGACTTCACAGCATTGAACTATCACAACATTATAGTCCTTCTCAGCAAAAGACTGATGAGTCTACAATATATACGAAACATTTAGAGAAAATCAACAATTTTTTATCTCTACTTTTATAAATTTTGGTTTCAGAAAAACTGTGATAAAAGGCTACTGTACCTTGAGATTTTTTGCTGTTCATTTTTGAAACGTAATTAAGCTTCAGCTCTATTATTCCCTGACAACGGAAAAGCCATCGATTGTGCTGCTTTTGAAATCCTGTGTCACATTAGGCACTTTCTAATAATGATGCCCTTGGCTTAAGAAGAAAAGAAAATTGACTTGACCTAATTAAAAACTCTGAAGAGCCTCTGTATTATTTTTCATAAAACGTATTTGGGCTTTATGCCAATTAAGGAATGAACACTTAAAAAAAAAACTTCTGTCAAATGTAGATGAAATAAAATGATATATGTTAAAGTAAGTCAGATTGTAAGAAATAAGATTTCTCAGACTCTATAAAACTTCTAAGCAGAATGAACATCAGTGAAGTTTCAAAATGGAAGCACATCCGTCTCTGTTAGTCTCAAGGGCCTTAGATCTAAGAAAAGGACAGGGCTACGCCAAGAAAGGTGATTCTGTAGAATAAAAGCCTCTCTCTTCAAGCATAATTACTACAAACTTCAGTGAATAATGAAGAATTTCTTGTTATCTTGGTACCATCTTTCTATCTTCTGTTTTCTCATACAATGAGATTGCCCCCGCTATTGCTTCTGAGTGAATCCAGAGTTGGGAAGCTACAGACATCTTGGAAGGTTTTCAACTGGCAGTTTTCATTCTAAGTCAGAACTACTTGCATTCACTCAATGAGCAAGTCAAAATATGAAATGAAGTTCAGTCTCCTGTTACACCTTCCAACTCTAACTAGACTCACTATTTAACACATCAGAATCTCTTCATGAAATCTCTAACATCTATCTTTCCATCTTTTTATCTTGTATATTTATAATTGTCTATTTGGCCCCTGTGCTCTGTGGTATCCCACTACATTGTATAAAATAGTCAAACAACTGCTATTTTCTTGGTTTTGTGCATAATATTTTAAGACAATGCATTTTTTTCTTCTGCTATTAAGTCTTGGCCATGCATATCCATTGTCTCTATTTTTGTTTGGTCTCAGAATACTGCTACATATTTAGATATGACTTCATGTTTAGATATGACTTCATACATGTAATTATGTAAGAAATACTTAGTATTTTATTTCCTTTTATAAAATCATATTTTAGTATAAATTTATAAAATACATATGATTTACAATGCTTTATTATTATGATTCCAATTTTTCATTGGTTTCCAATTGACCAGATAAAAAATTAAAATCCTGTTACCCTTACATAAAAGATTTTCTGCAATATGCCCCCAAATTAACCTTCTACCTAGTTTCCAATGGAAAGTTTTGTCTTACTTTACACTCTGCCCAAAATGAATTTTCCCCATACTTTAGAATGTCACTCTGCATAATACCCCAGTGTCTTTGTGCTGTTCTCTTTTATCTGGTCTTTGAGGGTCTCTGAATGTCAAGTAGTCAACTTTCAAAGTACATTGTTAATGTTGCCTTTATAATTTAACTTTTCCTATCTGTTCCTACTAAGGAAAAACTATTATTTTTTTTAATTCTTTTAAAACCCAATAACAGTGTATCGGTACCCCTTTCATGATACAGCACCAGCTTCCGTAACTCCTTATATGTATCAGGTCTTTAAGTATTAGCTACCCATTGAATTTGTATATTTTAAGTGACACAGAGAGATCGGTTTACATACACCATCTATATGTTATAGCTGTGATCTGCACTCTTATGAGAGGAAACCTCATTTCTGTAAAGAAAAATATGTGAATCGAAACTAATCTCTTATACTTAGGAGGGCTAGATACATGGAGAAAAACTTACAGCAAGGTTAATTAGTTTAGTAAAATTAAATCACCAGGGCAAGGTGGGGAAATGGAGAGGAAATATTATGAAGAGAAGACTGGTTTAGATATTATAATAATAATAATATTGATAATAACAATAACCATGGAAGAAAGGGTCTTTTTATACGTAAGATATAAAAGAAACTTCCTAAGATAAAATGGTGGGTTGTTCTGGAAAAGATTATAGTACAATTGTATACACACACACACACACACACACAAAACTAATATACACATGACACTGAAGAAGATGGGCACAAACAAAATACTGAAGTGGCCGTTGATCCTCAGGTTTTTGGATCAGTGCAATACCAAATGAATAGTAATAGACTGTAAGAAGATCTTGAGATAATCCACAAATATCAGGGAATGAAGCAAATCAACTTTGAAACAAGTGGTTAACAGTAATGCATTGAATGAAACTACAATTATTATTACCCTACCTAGAATTGAATTAGTGAATAGATACAATAAATTATTTAAACTTTGAATTGTGTGTGAACCTGTTCAAAATAATGAATAGTAAATATAATACAAATAAAGATACACTTCACAAAATAGGCAGTAGACTTTGAAAGTTATTAACTGCGAAGGGATTATGTAACCTTGAAAATATAATAGTTCACCCAATATTTGTAGTGATGTTAGTACAAAAAAACTCCAATATGCCAATAGAGCAGTGTGTATAATTTATTATCACATATTTTTGCATTTAATAAATTTGCTTATGCCTCTGTCTTCGACTAGTCTGTAAGTGTCCACTGTCCAGCTGAGAGTGTCTATTGTTCAGTGTAATAGCTGCCTAGTAAAAGTTTGATCAATCAATGGGTATATGAATGAATCAAAAACTTGGAAATTCTGTCATATAGATGTACTATATTCTTCAAGATAGTACAAAAAACAGTATATTAAATACGAAACAAATGTGAATTGAAACACTTAAAAACACTTTTTAATGAGAATATTAAAAGTGCATGAACAGTGGATCTATAGTCACTGTAGCACAGGACCTTGCCGATCAGAAATGATGCTGAGTATACACAACACAACAACCGCAATGACTGTACTTGTGTGTACCAGTAGATAACCAGTTCAGTTGGATCCAGTAAGGAAGTGCTTGCACTCCCATTGTGTGCCAAAATCAAAATGAATTCTTCACCTAATTGTTAGTTACTAAGTATACTTAGTGGCTTAGTATACTTTGAGCCTCAGCTAATAATGCCAAAGCAAATGGTTAGACTCCAAGGTAGTTAAGTTAGTTCTCTCAAGATCCACTATACCATACTAAGTACCTCTATACTCCCTTGTTCAATATTCTAAAAATACTCACTTTTGACTACAATGGTCAATAAGCAGAATAAATGGACAAATCACCTTAAATCTATTAAAAATCTGAATAAAAAGATGAATCAAACTCAAAGTAATTTTTCTCTGGTTACTGGCAAAGTGGAAGAATTTTTGTGTTGCTTTATTGTGTTTTGATTAAAAGTACATTCCATAATCATTATGACTTTTTGGAAAATACTGATAAGTTTGAAAACTATATTTTGTAGAAACTATACTTGTGTATGTAACAAAAATGAAGAATAATATATGAAGGTGGCAGTGTTGCTTAAGTAAATTTTCCACTGCTTTGGGTGAAACTGATATAAAGAAAGCAATGTTACAGGTTATACAATTATGATGAACAAACAAAAACTAGTAAACTAATGAGAACACCTCAAATTGACTTTTCATTAAATATTAAGAACCATGAACATACACAAATGCATACACATATTAAATAGCTTTATTACCATTAAAAGCAACATGTATCATATTTTTTTAGATTACCATGAATTATTAATGTGCTTTGCCAAGGTGTGGCTAAAGAACAAAATATTATATACAATCTTAGAGTGAATTCAGTTGCTGCACTTACAATTTGAAAAGTATAGTATATAAATATATGAATGTATATGTGGTACTTCTGTTTTTAGACCTCTCTGTTCTCTGGGTTTCAGCATATCATATAAAGTGACAGCTAAACTATATATAAGTTTTCTTAACTTGTAGAAACCAACTGCTGGTGGTCTTTTGTTTTATTTTGTTTTGCTTTTATTTCCTTACATGTGGGTTTGTGTGTAAATGAACTAGAATTTTTAGTAGAATATCCCTACATTTTCATTCATGGTGCAGGCTTCACAACCAAGGCACAGTGCAGTGAGTCAGAGATATGAATCCTTACAAAATAATTAAGCAGTAATTGGGGGAGTTAAAATTTTTTTAAATGAGTTCAGAAAACAATAAGTTAGTCAGAACCTGCAACATTAAACAGACTCAGCCCTATAATTTTACTTAACATGCACATTCAGAAACCAGAATCAGAGGGGAAATTTCATACATGCAGATGAGCACTTGTGAACAACTCATGAAATAAATGCTATTTAGCCTCAAAAGCCTGGTGATTTGGGAACCAATCTACTAGATAGATGCCAAATTAACTGATAATGGCCCTAGGCTGAAACTAGCCATACTGTCTGGTACTGATAAGTACTTGAAAAATAACATTTTCATAATTGCATGAATCTCCATTAAATGAAATAAACCTGTAAAAATCAGAGAAACATCAAAAACCAAACATATTGCTAATGCAAATTACTCCTTTGTTAGAGAATAATATCTTTTTTTAACATTGCTTAAAGCAATTCAATTGAAAAGCTAAATCCACAATTATACTGCATGTTATGCTTAGATAACGTCTCCATTCACATAGCCCATGCTTACCCATACATGGATGCTAAATTGTGGCAGTGCGTGGGGGTAAAGGAGTTTATAAGATAAACCATGTTAATCTTTGGAATCCAGAAAAATAACTGGTTTTGCCAAGCACCAGAGTAAAGTCATTTGCAGTGGTTTCTGCCCTCCCTATGTAAGATGATGCCTCCTTCAGAAAGTTTGTATAGTCAAATATCATACAGCCTTCCTATCATATATATGGTTCTTATTACTATAAAGAAGTGTGTAAACATAATTCTATTGCCTTTCAGTTCCTGTGAAAGTTCTCAGAAATATGAACTTGTCACTTTAGGTAATTATTAGGCACCTATAGAAAATATTATGGGTATATATTTGCAAATTAGAGAAGCGGAAAATGAGCCATAAGATTTTATAGTTTAGAAAAATGTTTATTCATAATTTTTACTACCATATTGCCATATTTTTCTATACAGCTTTACTGCGCGATACTAGTACCTAACTTTTCGTGTAACTTTCTTTTCAGTTGAATAATTTATTTTTTATTTTATTTATTTTTTTTATTTTTTATTTTTTTTGCGGTATGCGGGCCTCTCACTGTTGGGGCCCCTCCCGTTGTGGAGCACAGCTCCGGATGCGCCGGCTCAGCAGCCATGGCTCACGGGCCCAGCCGCTCCGCGGCATGTGGGATCCTCCCGGACCGGGGCACGAAACCATGTCCCCTGCATCAGCAGGCAGACTCTCAACCACTGCGCCATCAGGGAAGCCCTATTTTTTATTTATTTATTTTTTTTGCAGTACGCGGGCCTGTCACCGCTGCGGCCTCTCCCGCGTTGGAGCACAGGCTCCGGACGTGCAGGCCCAGGGGCCATGGCTCACGGGCCCAGCCGTTCCGCGGCATGTGGGATCTTCCCATCTTCACGGACCGGATCACGAACTCGCGTCCCCTAGCATCGGCAGACGGACTCTCAACCACTGCGCCACCAGGGAAGCCCTAAATAAGTGATTTTAAATTTAAAAGAACAGACGCAACGTAACTTGCTTAAATATAAGACAATTTAGCTATTAGCATATAGATTTAATTGTTCTTTACAGAAGGTGCCATTTTTAAATGTCCATGAGCATAGACTTGGCAGGTGGGGAGATGTAGCAACTTCCCTTGTTTGGACAGAGCCTGAGATACGCTCTGTTTCATTAACATGAGAAATCAAATTATTTTGCAACTTTGACTTTCATAACCAAAATAATATTAAGCTACATTATCTCTATGGCTGTAAAATAAATACGTCACATGATGTAACACATTACTACATGATGCAAGTGTTTTGATCCTAAAATAACCAAATGGGGCTTCCCTGGTGGCGCAGTGGTTGAGAGTCCGCCTGCCGATGTAGGGGACACGGGTTCATGCCCCGGTCTGGGAGGATCCAACATGCCGTGGAGCGTCTGGGCCCGTGAGCCATGGCTGCTGAGCCTGCGCGTCCGGAGCCTGTGCTCCGCAGCGGGAGAGGCCACAACAGTGAGAGGCCCGTGTACCGAAAAACAAAACAAAACAAAAAAAACAGACAAAGCACACAATTTTCAATGTCTTCAATTCTGTAAGATTGATACTATTAAAAAATACTTCTTGCTCTCTGTTTTGCCACTCTTACTTTTCCACAAAGAAAGTCTATTATCCCACATTGAATAACCCGATATATGACATTGACTCACTCATCTTGGTAAATATTCAAAAAAAATCCAATAATAGAATTATATTCCTGTAATCAAACCTACTTCACTTACCATGTTGTCCAAGAAGTCAAAAGTTAACCTGTGATTGTTTTCCAATGCTATTATTTGCTTCATCTATGAAAAGATACTGACAGAAAAGACTGGATGTATGAGATAGTTGAGGTGACACTTAAGGTTTTCAATTCTGTGTTGAAGAGAGTTAAGCATTGTGTATCACTTAATAACTAATAAATTTTTTAATCCAGTGATTCCTCCATGGTGGTAATTCTATGCAAAGTATTATATTTTAAAAGGAAGGGATACATATAGAATCCTCTGTCTACCTCTTAATATATTCATATCTATGTTTCTGCTAGATTACTAAATCCAGGTCCCAAGATCTCTCGAGCCCAAGAGAGTATGTACTCATATCTACTTTCGTGAGTATGCATTGTCTTTCTAAACTCTTTTTAGTTATGTCAATTTCTGCTTTTTACATATTGAAGGCATGTTATTAAATACACACACATACCTGTTAAATAATTCTAGATGACTGACCATTTATCATTATGTATATCCTTTATTAATTGCATTAAAATTGATCTTCTCTAATAGGACTATATTTATATCAGCTTTCTTTACATTAAAAACAGCCCTTTGGATTAATTTATTGAGTGATTCTTGTAAATCTTCGTTTCAACACAAAGGCATAGCCAGGTTTTAATAACAAAGGTGTGAATTTGAGCTGTTTTGAGGTGGGGAGTGGTGTTCTCTACCTTGGTACATGGGACAAGCTCATATACAAACATTACTCTTGGAGAATCTTCCCCATGTGTATCTGCCAATATAATCACTGACATTAATCATTTCCCATGATACCTTTGTATAAAATGTTTTACTAGCCATAGAGAAATTACTCTTTTGGGACCATTACATCAGGGGAGGAATGCCACTCCCCTCCTCTATCAAGACATAGGCTCTTGTATCTAACTTTGGCTCTGTTTTGGCTTCCCTCCTTCTTTAACTACATGCCTGTGAACTTTTCATCTTTTGCATTTAGTTTGTTGTGCCAATTAAGTCTGTCAAAATAATGTCACTTAAAAACAACCACAAAATCTTTGTGGATATAGCAACTAAAGTATTTATTTTTGCATATATGCAAGTCTACTGGGTTTGTCTGTTTTGTGCTGGATTTGGTGCAAAGCTCTCGTCTTGGGAAGTTTGGTGGATAGGCTATGGCAGCTCTGCTTCCCACATTTCTCCTCCTTTTTGGACTAGCAGGCTGTGTCACTGGAACATGTTATTTTTATAATAATGGTGGAGCTGCAAGAGAGCATGCAGAAATGTGTATGATGTTTTAAATCTTATTATCAGAACTGTCTGCTGATGCAAGTCACATGGCCAGACCAAAGTCAAAGAGTGGGAAATTAAACCCACGCTTTAGTGCAAAGTAATAACAGGACGAAAGTTGTAGATTCCAGGGGGATTAAAGAGTGGAGATCAATAATGAATCTACCACATCTCCTTTCCATGCCTCTAGAGTTTTTATTTCTCTCATTAACTTGAAGAAACTGGAGCTATTTCAGTGCTCAGGCAATAAATGACACTTTGTGTCACTTTATTTTTGCATTGCTGGGAAATCACAGAAATTTGTCTTATAGTCGATATTGCATGAGAATATCTGGGGTTTATTTCAAAAAGAAATAGAATTTATAACTCGAAGATGGTTATGCCTGATAACATTAATAGAAACATAACATATACAGTCTGAAATCATTAAAAATTCATGTTGACGTACTTGCAATATTTGTCTTATTTCCTTATAGTTATATGTTCATGATATTAACCAAAAACCACCTCTAAGTACTGGGAAGATTTTAATAAATATGTTGTCTATGAACCTCTTTAAGAACCGGTCTTTCCTTGTTCCCCCAATAAAAAGAATTCTCATCATCCTTTGCCATGATCTTTCTTAATTTCCTATATATTAACTTCCAAAAGCTGCTGTTATGAATTTTGAAATGAGAATGAATCTTTAGTATGCTTATCAATTGCATTTCTATTTTAGATGCTGAATAGACACTTTATGCTTTTATTTCAATTCATTTTAGATTGTTGGACATGACAACAGTTTTATGTGTATGTATATGCGTGTGTGCATGTGTGTACATATCCCCCTCACTGTCTCCCATACCACCAAGCAAGCGTACTGAGATTTTCCTATGCGTGGGAAGCATTCCTGATACTGTAGCTACATCAAGCTATGGTGAAACAGAAAGTTACAAAACAGAAGGTCCCCTTGAGGGTCTTGATATCCAAACATGATTTCAGCAATAAAACTGTTGAAATAAACACTTTAATTAAATGTTGTAATATCATCTTTATAAGTAACATGATGTAAAGATGATGTAATATCATCTTTATAAGTTCTTTATAAGTAACACGAATAATACACTTAAATTGAATTTACTCTTTAAAAAGAGCTGAAAACCAAAAAACAAACAAACAAAAAAATCCAAATTTTAAATAGGGTTAATTTTACTTTTCAAAAGTCACTCCAGGTCTTCCCTGGTGGCGCAGTGGTTGAGAGCCTGCCTGCGGATGCAGGGGACACGGGTTCGTGCCCCTGTCCGGGAAGATCCCACATGCCGCGGAGCGGCTGGGCCCGTGAGCCATGGCCGATGAGCCTGCATGCCCGGAGACTGTGTGTCCGGAGCCTGTGCTCCACAACGGGAGAGGCCACAACAGTGAGAGGCCCGTGTACCGCAAAAAAAAATAAATAAATAAAGTCACTCCATCTTTGTCAGAGATTAAAAATGTAGTGTTACTTTTAGTTTAAACTCAACATAAAATTTTACTATATTTTTTCTGATATTTTTGCTTCTTTGTCATGTTATCTTCCCTTATTCAGATGGACCAACTGAAGAAGTGTATAGATTCTTCCAATTCAAAAAAATGAGAATATAAATATGGGAAACAAATGAACCCTATCCTGTTTAGGTTATTTTAAAAGCAACTATAGAAATATAAATATTGAATTAATAAAGAGAAAAACTATTGTGCTTTCTCTGATCTGGGGACTTTAACATTCCACACAGGCATTAAAACTTTCAACATGGGATTTCTCAGTATGAAAATCTAGTTACATAAAACAATTTAAAAATGGTTTTCTTCTCTTTAATGTTATTTGTATACTGGAGGAGTATATTTGAAAAATAATCCCTTTATGTTTTTCCCTTTATTAATTTTGTCTTTCATGCAACAACTCAGTAACATAATGCTAATGGAGGTAAAGATGATCAATCTCAATTAGGACTAAAGAATATACATATATACACATATTATATAGTATTTTATATTTATGTTAACTCATTGAAAAATCACTTTTGCCTCTGTCAAGATACAAGTGGATACTTGGATGGCTTTCATATTTAATTCTAATTTTCTTTAATTCTATTACTCAGAGAAAACTTAATTGATAGCAATTTTAGAAAATGTAAATACTGTGCTAAGGCTTCCAGTACTTTCCTTAGAATGTATTTTAGAAGCCCTGGATCATGAATTATTTCCCTATGATTTATAACTTCAGGACAGGTGTCTTCAGAATCTTCACACAAGAGTTATGTTTATTTACATACATATGTCAAATACAAATTGAGAGTGTAAATCTTGGAGATAGTTAGATCTAGATTTCACCTAGACTAAGATTGTTTCTTATCTCCATTCAAGAAATGAAAATTATTTCCCACTTCTAGTGATTCCAATTCCTTTACACTGCTTAGAATTTGATGAAGTCATTATTTCTAATCCAAAAACAACAAAGATCAATTGACTTTTAATCCAAACTGCCACATATCTAAGTGAATAGACTTGGTAAAGACATTGAAGATTCAGTGTTTAAAGTACGCATATATTACCTTATCATTAACTGAGTACAAAACTTTGTGGTGCAATAGTATTACTTTTTTCCAGAGATGAAAATATTGAGGCTCAAAGTAAATATCCCAAATTCACACAAAGAAACCCAAGTTTCTTTTAAATCTGACTTTGTGCTCTGAACTATGCATTACATAACATCCATAAAAAGAATACATGTTTTGGGCTTCCCTGGTGGTGCAGTGGTTAAGAATCTGCCTGCTAATGCAGGGGACACAGGTTCGAGCCCTGGTCCAGGAGGATCCCACATGCTGTGGAGCAACTAAGCCCGTGCACCCCAACTACTGAGCCTGCGCTCTACAGCCCACAAGCCACAACTACTGAGCCCACGTGCCACAACTACTGAAGCTCTCGCGCCTAGAGCCCATGCTCCACAACAAGAGAAGCCACCGCAATGAGAAGGCTGCGCACCGCAACGAAGAGTAGCCCCTGCTCACCACAACTAGAGAAAAGCCCACATACAGCAATGAAGACCCAACACAGCCAAAAATAATAATAATAATAAAATAAATAAAATTTTAAAAAATACATGTTTGGGTAGGAAAAAAATCTTAATTAAATGCTTGTATAGTAGGCAATTTACTCTGGTTTCATTTCACAAAAACCTTTCCAGGAGCTGTCCTTATTACCATCTTCTAGGTGAGGAATATGAATCTGGGAGAGATTAAGCAATTTGTACAGCTAAGCTCATAGCAGAACCATGTAATGAACACAGGTCTTCTAGCCACAGGTCTGTATATTTACCAACATCTGTGCTTCTTGTCATCTGTTCTATTTATAACATGGTTATTTCTCCCAAATTAGAGATAAATCATGTAGCTGGCATTTTCAAAGAAGATTTCATATTTTTTCAAATCAACAGTCTTTTCCCCAATAATATTGGTATCGCAGGATATGATAGAAAGGTCTTTGGAATGGAAGAGATGAGACATTAGTGGATGTGTCAGATTGTTTGACCAATCACTTATTGTAAGACATTGTTTTAGTTCATTTCCAGTTTAGCACTATTATGAATAAATCTGCTATCCTGAACAACTGGAGATAGGTTTTTGAGTGGATATAGCCTTCATTTCTATGGGATAAATGCCTAGGAGTGCAATTCCTGGGTCATGTGGTAAGTATGTATTTATTTAGTTTTTAAGAAACTACCAAAATTTTTTCCAGTGTGACTGTAACATTTTACATCCCCACCAGCAATATATGAGTGATCCAATTTCTCCACATTCTCACCAATGTTTGCTATTGTCACATCCCCACCAGCAATATATGAGTGATCCAATTTCTCCACATTCTCACCAATGTTTGCTATTGTCACCATTTTTTTATTTCAAGCTATACTAATAGAGATGCAGTGGTATCTCACTGTGGTCTTAATTTGCATTTTCCTAATGCCTTTTGCCCGTTTCATAATTGAACTGTTTGGGTTTTTCACTGTTGGATTTCAAGAATTTCTTGTATACTCTAGATGAGTCTAGATATATTCTAGATGATATATTCTACATGTTTCTTTTGTTATATTTGTAGTTTGCAAATGTTTTATCAAAATCTGTATCTTGTCTTTCTATCCCCATAACAAGGTATTTCCAGAGCAAACTTTTTTAATATTAATGAAGTCCAGTTTATTGACTTTTTCTTATATGCATTAAGTTTTACTTCATGTCCAAACATTCCTCACCAAGCCCCAGGTCTTAAAAATGTTCTCCTATGTTTTCTTCTAAAAGTTTTATAGTTACATATTTTATGTTTAAATCTGTGATTTATTTTGGGTTACATTTTGTACATGGTATGAGATTTAGATGAGGGTCCATGAATACCCAACTGTTTTATCCATTGATTATTCTGAGTTGTTTTTGTTTTTTCTTCTATGTGTTTAGTTTTAGATCATTTTTATTACTAGGTCTTTAAATTTACCAATCTTTTCATCTGTAATATCTATTCTATTAGTAAACCCATCCAGTATATTTTTAATCTAAGCTTTGCAGTTTTCATCTTCAGAAGTTTGATTTGAGTCATTTTCATATTGATTGATTTTCCTTCTCATTATCAATAGTGATTTCCTTTCTTTGCATGACTGAAGTGTTAATGTAGTTTACTCTAGAAGACCTGGAAACAGCCTGAAGAAGTGTATTGGTCTAACAGTAATTCCTGGACAGGGCATGAAATGTACTGATTAATGGTATTGTTTTATACCTCTAGGTCAGACTCAAGATTCAGAGTGGTTTTGCTTGTTTGTTTGTCTCTTAACCAGCATGGCAGCATTGTTTGCTGATAAAATCATGGTTGATGGTTTGTGTTTGGTTTTGGCAAGATCCTCGGAGGGTCAAAACTGGTCACATAGCAAGAATGTGGCCAGGAGGGTGTGTGAAGTCCAAGCTAACATTTTATTTTGAGCTCCTTGGATCTGAGGTGTCCTGTGAACATGGTGGTGGTTCCCACAGAGAGAGAAAACATATTCTGTACCCCTCTGTAGGGGAAGGACAACTGGATCTTGCTTCTGAACAACTGTTGGGAACCAGTTTTTAGCTGTGATGTGTAATCATTTTAATGTTCTTGTTGTATTCTATACTTTCCTTGAAATAAACTTGAAATGCTCAAGCATTGTTATTTTGGCTCCTATGAACCTTTTTCCACAATTGAAGCCTGATTTACCACCACAGTTTGCATACCTGTTAATTTTTTTTTTTTTTATCAAATGTCAGATATTAAAACTTTACCTTGCTGGGTATGTTCCTATAAATATTCATGAGCTTTAATCAGAAAAGCAGTCATGTTACCTAAAACAATTTGATCCTTTTGGTTTTTTTTTTTTTTTTTTTTTTTTT
>NW_020173108.1:12297664-12301332 GCF_003031525.2 Neophocaena asiaeorientalis asiaeorientalis | reverse complement strand
ATCCTCCTGGACCAGGGCATGAACCTGTGTCCTCTGCATTGGCAGGTGGACTCTCAACCACTGCGCCACCAGGGAAACCCGATCCTTTTGGTTCTTGATATAAGACTTTTAAGTCAGGACCAGAACAGTATTTAGTTTGGGTCAAGTTTGCCCCACTACTCTAACAAAGCTATTCAGAATGCTTTACCTGATGGACTAGAAAATATGAGTATTTTATTTACCTCTGCCGTTCCAAAGACACATTCTACCTTGCCCTGTATGAGACGTGAGCATTTTTCTTTTAAATCTTTTCAAGTGACTCCCCAACCTCAGGTATTTGCCTCCTGTGGTCCTGATCAGTAGTTATCTGAAGGCCTGAAGGTTTGACAGAGTCTGTTCCCTCCCTCCCTCCCTCCCTCTCTCTCTCTCTCTCTCTAGCACTCTCCTCTCCAGAATTTAGTCCCGACTACTCTAGTCACCTTGACCTCCCTAGATTCCCAGATCTATCCCCTCAATTCTGGCATATCCTACCTAATTCCCTCTTCCCATACCTCAGGCTGAAACCACTCAGGCAGTAAGATGGGACAATCATACAACATACAAAATGCATACAATGCATTTTAAGAATGCATTAAGAATTTAAGAATGCATTATTCTCATTAGGAACGTATTGGGTCTTTTTATCTTTTAAAGTTCTTTACTAAAAAGCTATGTGATAAATATCTTTTAGAATTCCATAATAGAAAACTATTATTTATGATAAACTATTTTGCTTTTCTTAATTCCATGACAATAATTTGTCAAGTCATTCCTTTTCTTCCTTTTCTGGCTGGGCTGCAAAGAACGGAGATGTGAATTTTATGGTGAAATGCCAAGACTATAACTTAGAGCCCTATTTCAGTTATATCTCTTTCTGATTGCTCCCTATTTTTTATCTGTGCCTTACATACATTAACTTTGCTTCAATAGTTCTGCTGTGTCTGTCCTCTTTGTTAAGACACTTAAGGGACTTAGGAAGTATAGATAATAATTTTTTTAAGTAGTATTTGCATAGAATTCAACCAATATTTTAGTTCTGTTTCTTGCAGTCTATACTCCAGGTCCTGTGTGTCATCTGAGTTACCTGTGTATCTGAATAGCTCTATGCACTACTATGTACTATCCTGCTGGAGCAAACCTCCCATTACAGCTTCGAATTTGGGGGCAAATACTGACATACAATAGCTGCTGTATAAATATCTGTTGGATTAATGAATTAGTGAAGTAATTCAATTAGAGATTATAGCCCCATATTGGAATCACAGAATGGCACATTCTATCATATACAAGCATAGCAAATTCTATTTTTGTTGTAGGTTTTAACACCCAAGAAATCCTCACAAAGAACAATTTGTTGCTGGTTTTCTTCACAAACACAGAGTTACCGTAGAGTGTTGACCTGTAGATTTACATACCACAAACACCCCCAGTGGTATTTGTACAACAAAGAATTTGTTTTGTCAATAACACCAGGGTTCTCACAATCCTCTCGTGTGTGTGTGTGTGTGTGTGTGTGTGTGTGTGTGTGTGTGTGTGTAAATAAAGCCAGAGCAGAGAGACAGAGGTAGAAAGGGATAATAGAAGTAGATATTATACCTGGTCAGGAGGTTGGTTAATTCCTTAGAGCTCTTTATTAGGAAAACAAACAAACAAAACACAACTACCAGTGGGCCTCTCAGCATGTCAGACCATTGGGTTGCATCCAAAGCAATTAATTCTCAGTGGGGTGCAAGTGAATTCATTAAAATAGAGAATTGTATTGTCTCTGAGGATTTGCGGGAAGGTTCAGATCTTTTAGAAGAGTAACAGCTGAATGAGCAAGGAAAGCCAGTTGTAACTTTTCCAGTTTCTCATTTATAATTTAGGTTGATTCAGGGTGAAATACAATTATGGTAAAGGGTAACAATTGTTTTATCTTAACAGCTGAGTAGAATCACTAGCCTCTATGTATATTTGTACAAATCTTTCATTTGATTGATGTCATAGATTAAATCAGAGAGACAAATGGAATAGATCAATTTCTTAATAAGGAAAGTCTGAAGCAGGAAATTAGTTTATTGTAAGTTGCCTCTGAATTCTAGTATTTTGTGATTGCTCTAAATAGGAGTGAGTCTGTTTGCGGAAGTGAGTGATGAGTGCACACACTAAGCAAGTGTGTGCGTGTGTACTGGGGGTGGGTGTAAAACTGGCACAAGTAGCTTCCAAGAAAACTAGAACATGTTTCTGTCACTGTCCTTTCCAGCACCAGTCCTAAACTTCAGTGAAAAAGATGAACATGAAAAGATAGGTGTCATTGGAGGGTTTGAGTCTAATGACAAACTGATCTCCTCTTTAAAAATCATTCAAAGATTACCACAAAGTATCCACATTTATTTTGCATGTTATTTGTCTTAATATTAATTGCTGATTTAAATATAACTCATTTTATTTTTTAAGTGAAATCTCAATTGTTATGTGATGGCAAAGTAATTTAGTCCAGAAACTATTTATATTTTAACATTCTATTAATATCACAATACTATGATTAAATATAATAGTTTTATCTTACATACTTACTTATATATGTCTGCATAGATTCATTAAAATTACAAAGAGAAAGGCATCTTATTTAGGATTCTAAACAGTTAAAAAAGCTACATGATAAAAATGAATGAATCCTTTCTGCAATAATATAGGACTCGGGTAGTGTGTGTGTGCATGTGTGTGTGTGTGTGTATTCCAAGAGACAAATGTGGTTTTAGACAAAGTTACGATAGACCTACCAATAATATTGTTCCTATTAAAAAAGAAAATGTTCAGATAAACATGTATTGGTTAAGTCTTGCCTCAGTATTCTAGGTGAAGATTGGTTAACCTTGCTGTCACTTTCACTGCAATAATCATTTGGTCCTAAAGGGCCTTCTAGACTACTTAGCTGGCTCAAGGCAAAATTGCTACGTAGGTGCAGAATCTATTTTCTGTCTTTACTTATCCTTTCTTCCCATTCAGTTATTTCCCACAGGCACCCAGTGGTCTTATGCTGCTGTTCTCACCTGCCACACTGGAGGAAAGCAACAACTCACTTTCCTTAAGGAAATGTCCAGGGATTTAGTACACTTAAGTGTTTGACTCCTCCCAGATATATTTGTCTTCTAAAGAAGGATGGCCAGGGTGATTTTGTTTCATTCATTCAAAGATTTCAGTAGAAATCTCCCCACTCTTCCTCAAATAATGGCATGCCTTTTTAGAAATCCAACTTGATGTCCAACTGTGAGCTTTGTGAATTCCACTAGGCCTTGGAAAGAGACCAACATATTACTTAAAACACAGCTCTTTTATTTTGAAACTCACAGTTGAATTGGCTCCCACTCCACGTAATTTTTTCAGGGATACATGTCTTGTTTCCATTAGTTTGTGGATAGTAATTTTCTTTTCTGTTTAACTGGTAATCTTCCCAGTGTTCAGCACAGTAGGGGTGTGATAAATACTTGTTGATGAAGCTACCCTGCACCACAGTATCTGACCTAAGCTGTCACTTATGGTTCCCCGGATATTGCTGTTTAATTGCTTTCAATTATCTTAGCCCGTGTCTACCCAAGCAAAATGAAGTGGTGAGTCAAGCAATTGTCTCATGAATGTGATCAATACAGAAGTTCAATACGGATAACTAA
>NW_020173108.1:12281587-12297524 GCF_003031525.2 Neophocaena asiaeorientalis asiaeorientalis | reverse complement strand
CAACTCACTTTTTCCTTAGTAACAAGTTTTCTTTTCACCAGACTTGTTCAGATAATTGCCTCAACTGTCCATTTGACTTTGCATCATAGACACAGGTCTGTAACTAGCTTAAGGGACGCTGGAGAAACTGAATGGTCAGTGCAGTTCACAGACAGATCACCACCTAGTTTATTCATCAGTGGTGCTTCTGAGTAAATCAAGCTGATAGCCTTGGAAAACTGCATTGATTATTTCTGTCTCTTCATGGCTGAGGTCCGTAGGACACATAGATATGGTCCTGGCTTCTGTGTTCCTGAAAAGTTTCACATCCACTATTGTTTCCATGTTCAGCAATTGGCAGCAAAGAGCAAAGGAAAGGTATGACAAGTAACTGATTAATACACATCACACAAGTAGCCAACTGAAACATTCTGGGTCTCAAATGGGTACTATTCAGAGAATGACAAAAAAGTAAAAGACAAACTTATTTAATGTCATCAGACTGCTAAAGAAACAAATTCAGTTTCATTAAGGAAAAATATACCCTTTTTCACAAAACATTTCATCTTAATTACTGAAGTAACATTTTAGACATAACATAACTTTACACAAATATTCATTCTGTACTTTAAGTTCAAATAGTGTTGTCTCTGTATTTCCTTTTTAAAATTATGACCTAAATATATAATGAGCTCTGTGATTGTAGTATTATTTTTCCTATAGTTTTCTGCTTCTCCTGATCAAGTTGGTTACATAGCATTTGTTTTAAAAAAACACTGAAAGAGGCAACTGCTTTTTTTAAAAGAAGTTTAAGAAGAAGTATTTAAAGGATAAATACAGGGCTTCCCTGGTGGCGCAGTGGTTGAGAGTCCGCCTGCCGATGCAGGGGACGTGGGTTCGTGCCGCGGTCCGGAAGATCTCACATGCCGTGGAGTGGCTGGGCCCGTGAGCCATGGCCGCTGGGCCTGTTCGTCCGGAGCCTGTGCTCCGCAACGGGAGAGGCCACAACAGTGAGAGGCCCGCGTACAGCAAAAAAATAAAGAAAAAAAGAAAGAAAGAATAAATACAGAGAAGTCAAAAGAAATAGCTGGAAAGGGCAAAGTAAGATGTATAATAAAAAGTCTGAACAGATTGAATGTAGTTTTTTTTTCTTTTTGTAACTATACAAATATTTTGGAATCACATTTCTTTATTCTTGGCCCGAAAACCTTTTTGTTTCTAAGGAAAAAGAGTTTACACACTTTTTGGCTATCTACTGGACTTTGCAATAGTATACTTTAATAGCATGTTTATAAAAGAATTAGAAACACATGCAAGGATTTTCCTCTTAAAATACAGACAGGCTTAGAGTTTTAGGAAAAACATCCTTAGAAAAGCAGATTCATTTTAAATGAATTCAGACACATTAAACTTAGTTTCAGATTATCATTGAACCTTCTCAAAACCTGGCAGCATTTCTCCTTACATACCCAAGGTAAAGATTTGTAAAGGAAAGGAGGAGTAACATGATCATAGTAAATGCCAAGCTTTGGACTTCTAAAATATTGATTCCCCATCTCAAATTTTTGAGCTTTTCAATGATTTCCCTCCTTATTTACCTCACCCCAAAAGTCCTAAGTTTACATTTTATTTCCATACAGACAAATGAACATACCCAGTATTAAGATATATGCATTAAATTTAAAAAAAAAAAGACAAAACTTCTCCTAATTTAACCCTAAAGTAATTTGTTTTCCATTTTACCAGTTAATTTTCTTGAAAATTCTTAAAGAGTTGCTTCAACATGCTTATTTTCTATGTATGCCCAACCAGATTGGGTTTCCTGGGAAGCTGATTATCAAAGTGCATGAAATACACAGCAAGTACCAGCCAAGCACAAGCCAGATCATTCCTGTCATAAATAGAAAAGCCTTCCTTATTGACTGCTTTAAACAGAAGTCACTTTGTGTGTGTAAACAATCCTTTGCCTAAATGAATCATTAAACAAAAGAGCATTTTATTGTTGCATTATTCTGGCAGTTATTGTTAGACAGTATTCCAAACCATTACTGAAAGATATGTAGGATAGTAAATGTTATATAGTATGCTGCAATATTTAAAAAGAAATTCTAGTGATTATTTATATTTAATCAAGTTTCATTTATTGTAAACCTATAAATCCACTGATTTTCATTGGCCTCACTCTGGTTTGCTGCGTTTAGTAGCCAACTATGATTTTGAAGAGAAAAGCCCGTTAAAAACAATTATGGGCCTAAACGACCTACACACCCTGAATATTAAAGCATGCTTATTATACTGTTCTAGGAAACCCACTGAGACCAGCTGGATAGCATTACCACCTTTAGCAAATCTCAATGAGTGGTATGTTAAAGATTGGAAAATGCAGGGGAATAAGCTAATTAGAATTTTCATTAGTGGACTAAGGTAAAATTTCAAATGTCGCTGAGACTGTGAAAAAACTCTGAAATAGTCAAGTAGAATTTTAAAGATGGCAGTCTGATGATCTAATAGATAGCATAATGTGTGTATCCTATCTGTAAGGTGGAAAGTTTTGTTCAATGATGTCAAATCAGTATCTTGAAATTGGCCACAGTTAGTGGATTTTATAATGGGAATAAGAAATGCTACAAATCAAGGTTTCATTTATCACTTTTTTGAATATCCACGCTTAAGAAAGAGATAGAGAAAATGTTAATAATGCAGATTAAACACAAGTTTGCCTTGTATATAGCTATTACATTGTAAAAGGCATAATAAATTCAGGAAATATTCTTCCAGTACTCAAAATTGATTCTCTGACTCAGCAGAAATGTCTCATGTCATCGAAGAACAAGTGAAGTTCCAACATACAGTTGGTCATTTTCTTAGATATTAATGTAAACAAAATATCAACCATTATTCATGTTAGAACTACACTCATTAAACAGTGTAATCATGTTTTATATGTTTACAAAAATTGGAAAAAATCAGTGAGAGCTTTTGTGCGAATCAACTGACTATACAGAATTTATAAGAATACATATTATAATTATTTCTTAACTATGTGCTACACATCCATTATAAAAGTCCCAATAAACTTGGTTACACAGTTACATATATATACTTTTTGAAGAAGCCATTGTTAAACATTTGCTAGCATACCACCAAGTAAACAAACAAACTGAAAGTATAAACCTTGAGTTTGATACTCAAAAGTATGAGACTTTGCCCTGGAATCATCAGAATGGTAGAGAAAGCTACTGCCAACACTAGTCCTCCATTCAAATCATGGGCTTTATTTTGAAAAAGGATGATAGAAAGAATGGAATTTGGAGAATTGGACCATGTATATGTTTGCATGTTGTAAAATATTCAGGGCTTTCAAATATAGCTGACTGCATTATTTTTTAAGCTACAGCACAGTATCATTAATTGGTATAATTCAGATAAGAATTTTTTCTGTGGAATCTAAATTGATTGCTGGTACAAATGTAGGGACTGCAAGTAATTACCCCTGTGGTTACTCAAAGGAAATGATTGCGATAGCATGCAGGGGAGCCAACACTTGCCCATGTATGGGGCAGGGAGTAGGAAGTTAAATGGGTAAACCACTGCTCAAAAGCCAATTATTGCAAAGTGCAAAAATAATTGCAAGGCCAAATCTTTAACATTTAATCTGACTTTATTGTGTAAAAAGTCTGTCTATATACAAATTTCAGGTGTTCAAGTGGATTTGTGGAATTATTTAGATGAAATAATTCAAAAAATACAAAACAGAATCAAATGAGTATTCTGTATACAGTTTTGTGTATAGAGTTGGACACACTGAAAACATTCAACAAATACTTTTTAATTGATTTTTATGCTTGATGTATAGGCATATATTTGTTGCTGTTGTTTTTTATCAACAATCTTAAAATGGCCACCAAATCCAAGGTAGAATTATTATTGCACTTACCTCAATTGGTAGAACAATGAGTTTTCTTACAGAATGTCTTAAATGTTAAATCATGAAGGATAATTTATATATTATTTTTGAATCATAAAAAGTCTATGTCTCTAAAACAGTTGGAGAGCCTTAAATGGAAAACTATTACTGTTGTTTCTAATGATTAATTCTCTGTTTTAACTTTAAATGTCCATGATATTCATATTCAAACTTCAAACACATGATGAAAATTTGTGCCTGGCGTTGTTACCAAATACTGATGACACATCTAATTGGAATGAATTGAAGAATAAAATTTCAGATGATAGTCATATACTATTTCTACTAGTAATGTTAAATCCCCCACAAATAAAGAATAGCTGTCTCTAAAATAATTTATAACTCTCAGAACAATTAATAAGAGCAAAAAAGAAAAAAAGAAAGCATTGTAAAAGTTAACTCTTTTCGATTACTGTTCTCATTCTTGCAGATACACTAATAAAAAGCAAGCAATTGAACAATAAAAGCAAAGTCTAACTCAAATAATTGTCAACTACTTGGTGTGAATATGAGGGCCTGGAAGAAAACTGAAATAACTATGGTCTATCAAAATTATCTAGAAAAAGAGAGAAAATACATCTTTTAAGGATTATTGAGATTAGAAAGCCCATAGGTCAAATATGAATATTGGTTTGGGGTAGCAAAATGGCATTTATATATTCAACATTCAACAATATTTATTAAGCACCTTCTATGAGTCTTACACTGTCCATTGCACTTTTAATATAACAAGCTAAACAGCAAGGTTTTTTCCCTAGGGAACTTACATTCTAGCAGGTGGAGGCAGTGAGTAATAAACAAACATACTAACTAAGCAAATTACATGATATTTTAGAAAATGTTAAGTACTACACAAAATGTATAGTAAGTTAATGGTGAGTAGAAGTCTGGATGCTATGACATTTCACGGGGTGATTGAGGTAACTCTTTGAGTAGATAGGATTTACCTAAGATTACAAGGTGGAGAGAAAATTAGTCATAGCTAGAGCAAAGAGCATAAGGTGTTAGTTTTATAGAAAGGCCAGTATAGCTGGAACAAAGTAAGCGAGGGAAAGATAGTAGGTGAGGTAATCACAGAGGTTATTGGAAGCAGATAGAAAATGCATGGCCATGTAGGCCAAGGTAAACATTTTGATATGTTTCTCTAAGTGAAATTGGGAATCTTCAGAAAAGAATGCAGTAGAGTGACATGATGTCACTTATAAATGTTACCATTTTAAGCATATTAAAGTGTACAGTTCAGTAGCACTGAGTACATTCACATTGTTGTGCCACCATCAACACCATCGCTCTCCAGAATGCTTTTCATCTTCCCAAATAGAAACTGCCCATTAATCAATAACACCCCACTCTCTGTATGCCCTCAGTCCCTGGAAATTACCATTCCACTTTCTGTCTTTACAAATTTGACTATCCTCTGTACCTTATGTAAGTGAAATCATACAATATTTGTACTTTGGCAACTGGCTAATTTCTCTTAGCATAATGTTTTCAAGATTCATCCATGTTGTAGCATGCGTCAGAATTTTCTTCTTTTTAAGGCTACATAATAGTGTTGCTTAACATTTTATTGCATAAGAGAATCTCTCAGGCTACTGTGTTGAAAATAAACTCTTGGGGTGCAATTAAGAAGACCTTTTTGTTATGAACACATTACCATAATTCAAGAAAGAAATTATGTTGGCTTGGATGTTAGCAGTAAAGACAGAGAGAAGTGACCAGATGCTGGTATATTTGTAGATAAGAAAAATGTTGTTGACAGATTGGATAATGGTTGTGAGAGAAGGGTGGGTGAGGCCATGGGAGGCCTGGGCAATGAGCTGTGGCATTTCTTGACTTAAGCATTTAGTAGCTCTTTTTCCAAAGAGTGGTTGCTCCATCAGTGTTCGTTGCCAAGTGAAGGCCTGGGAGAGAGGAGACATCAAGCCACCTGGGATAAATGTATCGAATGAAGGAAAGACATGGATGATTTTTAACACAGTGTGCCTTGGGGTTTGGTTTTTTTTTACTGTTCCGTAGCCCAGCTTATTCTGACTGGTATATATATTAAGGAGAGAGAAGTAATCAACTGGATAAAAAGCTGCTGATGGTTTCTGAAAGATTAAAACTGTATAATGGCCAAAGGATTTACCACTGAGGAGATGGTTAGTCATGTTGACATGAGAGTCATATTTTGGACAGAAGACTCTTTGGAATGGAAATAAATTTGTTGTTGGGAGAAAATAACCTAAAATCTTGGCATAACAGAAGTCTGAGGAAATATGTTGCAAAGGATAGCAAAGAAATAGGGCAGTAACTGGCAGGGAAGTGGGATCAATGAAATGTTTTGTTTTCAGATAGAAAAAAAAGTGGCATAATGCACTAGATAAAAATGATTAGGTAGAGAAGAAAAATGATATGCGAAGGAGAGGATAGAATTGAGTAGTGATGGCTTTGAGTTGTCAAAATGTGGTAAGCAACCAACACAACTGTAAGTGCTGTCTCTGGGCATCATTATGTGCAGGAGTATGTGGTTACAGGTGCCAGGAGATGGATAGCTGTGGACGGAGTTCTCTATTGCTTAATTTCTTCAGGAAAGTAGAAAGCAAGGTCACCAGCTGAGAGTGAGGAGACTAGGCTGATGTCAGGGGATTGAGGAAGTAAGAAAATATATGAAACAGTCTTCAAGTCCTTAAGACACCATGAGTTCAAAATTTTGAGCTTACAGAAATCCTGAAACTCCTATTTTTCCAAGCACTATTGCCTAAAAGGTCAAGGAACTGCTAAAGACTGTCTTGAAAGAAATGCAGCAAGCTTCAAGTTAATTTTTGATTGGGGCACAAACTACCATTTGCTCACATGTGCTAACAAATAAGAGTAAATATTTAGAGTGTGTTGTAAAAGAGGCATGACCTAGGAGCCAGAGAACCTATAGTCAAGAATAGTCTAGGTCTGTGACATTGGCCAACTCAACTCTTGGGACCTTTTTTCTTCATATTGAAATTTTAGATGTTTGAACTAGTTTGGTAGTTGTTATTTGTATAATTTCTGGAAATAAAACCCCTGGAATTAGTGATAATAAAGATACATTCCATTGTTAGTATTAATAACTATAAAAACATGAGAATGAGTCTCTTTTCTTATTGAGTGCTATTTATAGTTATTTTAAGTCTACGAAGATTCTAAGTATATAATGATTACTTTTTAAAATTCCAATGCTCTCTCTCTCTTATTTCTCTAACTATAGTAATTTTTAGATGATCTGATTTTGTGCCCTGGATTTTCTAAATAAATGTGGTACTGTTATTAAGTTGTGGTAATTCCTTTAAATTTCAGCCAGGAACTTCTCAGAAGTTGCAGCTGAGCAGTTCAGTCCACAGTTCAAGTCAATAACATCATAAAAGACCACTGGCAACATTCCTGGTTAGACACAGAAAGCTATATTACAGCTATGGGTTTGCTAGTAACTCATTTTGAAATTTAAGAACAATGCCTCATATCTTTTGCTTAATAACTCTGCTTTCTGCAGAGTAAACAAAACCTCCTCTATCTGATACACAAAAGTTGCTGGAGCAAAATCTATTTGTCCCTAATTTCCTCTGAGGAAGTTTGTGTAGCAAAAAATACTATTATCTGGTTAATTTTACAACAGCCCAAAGTTAAGTGTGCTCTTTTACTTTGGGTTAAAGCATTATTTTAATTCCAATTAAAAGGAAATTTTAAGACACCAAAAAGAGAAGTCTATCATAGGGTTCAGTTTAAACTCTTATTAAAATATTAATAAATATTCACAACATACTTGGCTAGTATCTGCCTACATGTTAAAAATATTGAGTGTCCAATTGGTTCGGAATCCCAGCCCACCGTCACTGCTCATTCACGGAGGTGGCTTATGGAAAGATGAGTGTCTGCAATTTCCAGACAAACTGTCTAGTCCAGTAAGGGGACGATTTCCTGATTTGGATGAATAAAATTTCTGGGATCTGAGAGGGCAGGGTTATGACATGAGAAAATCTAATCACAGCTCCTCCATTCACCCTACCTCAATCCCACTAAACTTTTTTGAGTGATGTCTTCAACAGGTTATCTTTTTAGTGCCTAGGAAGGAACAGACCCTCCCTAAAGATATTAAGGAGACAACCTTCGGTTGTGTGAGACAACAGCAACCTACTATTACCCTAATCACATTGAAATTGATATTATGTTATGAATAAACAGAAATATATCTGGAATGTGCATTGTTTTGTAACCATTAATTTGAAAATGTTTGTTTCTTCCATTTTTCTCAGGTTTTTAAGTACCTTTCCACAAAAAGCTTGCCAAGTTCTGAAAACATAATCTTTCAACAACTTAATATTTCCAAGTATGAATTCCATTTTGTTTTCTTTGTATTGCTTTTTGTAATAGATTTGTCGAAGTATAGAGGATATGTAATGAAATATACAGTGTAAAGCATATAAAATTTCAAGTTTTGACTTATGTATTCAACTGTGAAACCATCACTCCTATCAAGACAATAAACATAAACATCTCTCCCAAAAGTTTCCTTGATTCACTTTATAATCTCTTCAACTAAACCACATCCGGCCACAACCCCAGGTAAGCAAGGATCTATTTTCTGTATGATATATTAGTTTTCATTTTCTAGAAATATAAATATATGAGATCATATAAGCACCATTTTCTCTGATTTCTTCACTCAGCATCATTTTTTTGAGATTTATATATGTTGTATGTATCAATAGTTCATTCTTTCTATTGCTGAGTAGTATTCTTTTGTATAGATGTACCATGATGTTTTTATCCATTCATCTATTTCTGAACAATTAATGTTTCTAATTAACGTTTTGCTGATTTCAAATATAGCTTCTATAACATGCATGTACAATTTTGTACTAACATATACTTTCATTTCTCTTCAGTAAATGCCTAAGAGTCAAATGGCTGGTTCATATAGTATGTGTACACTTAACATCATTAAAAAACTAGGCAATCTGATATCCAAAATGACTGTATAATTTTACATTCCATTTGGAGTGCTTTAAGAGTTTCTGTTGCTCCACTTTACGTAATCTGAAATAAAGCATGACCCTGATCACTTTCTCCAACAGTTACAATTTACCAATTCTGGAAATTTGGGGTTAGAGGCAGCATGTTAGCCCATTAAAAGAGAGAACTATACTATACTTATAACACCGGAAGTTGCAAAATCCAACAAGATCAGGGAGATCTCAAAGATAAGACCAGAAAGTAGGAAAATAATAATTTTTAAAAGCATACTAGTCAAATGGACATAAACTTGAGATTCTTCCATTAATATAATACTTGCATTACTATGGTAAATGATAAGATATGTTTATAGCTGGAATAAGGAATTTTATCTAAATGAGAAATGAGAGAAAATGTTGGGTAACTAAATTTTACAAAAATTTTTCTTAGAAAGAAGACTTAACACGTGGTAACCAGAAAATTCACGGCTGGAGGAGAGCTCTGAGGAGTGGAGGACCCTGGGGAGCCTGGAGGCAGTCTACACACCCTGGATGACTGGACAGCATGATACAAAGAACCAAAGACAGCCTTTTTTTCCTCTGGAGAAATAAAGAGCTAAATCTTTTGGTTTCTTAGTGGAAGAAAAATGTTATCTAAAAAGGCGGATTGTTTTTGAAGGTTACAATGATGAGCCTAGTAGTTCAAATTCAACAGATTTAGAATCATAACTGTGTCACTAAAATTGAGTCAGGATTAGCAGGAATTTCTAAACACTAGGCTTCTTTTAACACTAGAAGAAAGTTTCTCTCCTTTGCCTTTTTAAAAACTTTAAAAAAATCCAAATCAGTCAAGCAAAAAAATTGTTTTGAATACCTAAGTGGCAAAAAGAACACCTAGAAGGTAATCAGGGTTGAGAAAAAAATGGGCTCAGTGGGATTTAGACTGCTCTTTATAGTCTTATTCATTCATTTTTCCAGCTACCAGATACAAAGTGGAAACTCAGTGACACTGCAACAAGAGCTCATTTTCTGCCCAGAGAACCTCCTCATTAAGTTTCAATTATTTTGCCAGTTTGTAAAACTGCACAGTTTTTCTGTTTCTTACATTCCTAACACATGTAGGTGGTTAATGTCTCTTCACATATGTTTCACAGCAGGATCTGAACTATTAGAACACTTTCAGCTAAAGTTCTTTTTCAACAGGGCATGTAAATGTGACCCCTGATGGGTGGTGTTTCTTCAGATATGATAAGAATCACTGACTCAAACACTGTACCAAGCAAGAACAGTAGCGCAAGACTTGCTTTTTAAGGTTTCATTGGCAGTGGATGATAACCAATAGACCACACATAATGCTCCATGCTATGTGCTATGTTTACTTGAATAATCTGGAGAAATAGATAGATAAATAGGTGAGTGATAGATAAATAATCAAAGTGCCTTCCAGATATTTAGTTCCATGAAACAATCAGTGAGCAGCTTTAAACAATATCTAGATGACTTCTATATATTTACTCATGGAATTGACCTGGATTTACCAAAATATGATGTTGCAGACATTAGATGCCTTTAGTGAAATTAGTCTTAGAAAACTTTCTGCTTAATTGAATTTCTCCTCTAACAGAGATATCTTTGTTACCTCATTTGATTCTCTCAATAATCCTGCTGAAGGTGAACAGAGAGAGTAGTCAAATGCTTATCTCAAAATGGAAAAACTGAGACTTAGGTTAACAGCAAGATTATACAGTAAGAACATGGTTCGGCCTTTCATTTTATCTACTGTAACTTCAATACCATAGCATATTGGGCAGTAAAGTTTGTTTTCTCTACTGTGAGTCACAGGATGGTGATATAGACACTTTTTCTATTTTCTTCTTGCAACATGCCCTTCTGATAGCCAAGCAAGTTCTAATCTACCCAAGATCTCAGACACACATTCATACCTCTTGCAAAAAGTTAACTGCTTCATGAAAAAAGAAAATTTTGAGGAATGTGATTAAAGAGTTTACCTGTTAGTGTTCCCACAGGAAACTGATGGCAATATAGGATGCTTACAATTCTAGAAGGCTTTATTTACAATAATTTGCAAAGATGTGGGGTAAGGAGAAGCAAGGAATGGTTCAGCGGCCAGGAATTCACCGTCCTGATGCCCTAATGGATATAGGTAAGGCGTGTGTTACCAGAAACCAGGATCAGAAAAAGTAGAATAGGGTCTTCTAGCTTGAGAGATAAGTGACCTTTGGCAACCCAAGGAAATCTTACAGAGAGGGTGTGGGTTATAAGTACCATTCTTTATGATCTCCTGCCAGAGCTACCCTATTGGCTGAATACCTGAAGGCACTAGATACACTGATGTAGTCAGGACAGAATGGCCTCTGGTAGAGAGAAACATGAAGAAGTGTGGAGAGTAGATTTAGAAGACAGAAAAGAGTAACAGAAAAGGTTTCAATGAAAGCTTTACCAGGATGAACAGACCACTTAGAATATTTCTACCTAATGGTAGGAAATTCTATCCCTTCTCTACCTCCTTCCTCTTGGTGGAAGTTTAGTTTGTACTAATTTGTAAAACTGAGCATAACTTGTACCTGTACACACACACAGAATTTGATTCCAAGATTGTAAAAAGTGGAAAAATCTAGGCAATTGTCCTACTACTTCACCATCATAAAAATGTGATTACACATGGTGGACATTCCATGATAGTTCTGATGAATATATTTTAAAAGTTCACATGCCTTTAGGATCCTACCAAATATCATGAATGAGTGAATTATGCCAGGCTTAAGAAAACAAAACATTTTATTCCAGTATTTAAAATGGTGAGTTCTACTATTTCTTCAAATTAAACAGAGAGGTGGCAGTAATTTTATTTCCTCCTTTCATTTCAATTTGAAAAGAAGGAAATGACAACAACAATGAAAGCAAACAGACGATCAAACCTCAGCAAATCAGTAATAATCAGTTCCTGCTCAAGAAAATTTGCCGTATCTTTTGGCTGCCTGCTAATTTCAGGAGGAATCCTGCTACTTTCAGGGAAATTCCTGGACCTTTTCCCCTGGTCAGGTGGGAAAAATGCTTCTGTTAGTGGGTCACAGGGGAGCAGCAGCTTTGGGCAAGCAGAAAGATCTAGTTTTTGCTTAATCAAGCTACCCTGAGGAAATGACTAAAAGGCATTTCCTTTCCTGAACATAGAAAGGCTGTACCTTTAGTCATGAGCTGAGTATATCAGTTATCTCTTGACACAGTAGCATTGCCTGACATACCACCCACAACTCAGAGGCACATAACAATAAACACTGAAGTCCGGCAGGTCTTGTGGTTGCCACTGCTTTACATGGGGCTTGGCTGTTATTGCTCAAGCCTCTCTGAGGTAGGTTGCTCTCTGAAGAGTCTTCCCAGTTAGCAATGCTAATATTGACAGGGCTCACTTACATATACCTGGGGCTTGACTGGTGATCTGCTCATCTAAGATGGTCTCAGCTGGGTTGATTGGGGCAGGTCAGCTCTTTCGCATCTCTTATCTTCCAACAGACTACATTGAGCAGGTTCTCCTGAAAAAGGGAGGAGCAAGATAAGAACCAGCCTCTCTGCAAGCATTTCTCAAGCTTCTGCTTACGTCACATTCGCTATCATCTTATGGGCCAGAGCAGGACTGAGTTTTCCTTTTTAAAAACCTTTTTGGATTTGGTAGAAATCTTTTTTTCTCAAAGCAGTCCAGTTAATGAAATATTTTCTGGAGTACTTAGAGACCTGGGAGTCGGGGACAGGGAATGGGATAAGTATTTATAAAACACCTGGAAAAACTCATCCAGCCAGCTGTGGAAGGCAGAATACATTTGAGAGAAGAGGAAAGGATTCTTCTTTTCTTTTTGATCAAGAAAAGACTTTTATGTTGGGCAATTTACCATCCATTTCAGAAAGATGATAGAATACCAGTCCACAAAGCCTTATAGCCAGCCTGAAGCAGCAGTTACACATTCTTAACATTTACTTTAGAAAGAAACATTGGGTCTGTCAGGCTTGGTAGTCTGGGATTTATTTGACTGACTTCATGATTTGACTCTGGGGCATGATTACTCTTCTGAATTCCCTCTGTTTTCTTAAATCCTACTTTTTCTTTAATGCTCAGTTCATTTCCTTCTCTCACTCACTCATGTTGTTTTTCCAGACTGCTCCAGCTCTTTTTGATTCCATTTCTGAAATCTCAATGTGTATTTTAAAATTCAAACCATAAAATGTATTTCTTAAAAACTACCATTTGTTTCTTCATCTCTAGTACCTAAATAAGCATTTAATATGTAGTAGGTGCTTGAGACATATCTGCTTAAAAAAGAGAAATGCTACATGGTGTTTGTTGTATAATGTATCTTATTTCCAAAGACTATTTGAAAGATGAAGATACAATAAAACCAAAATCTTTTTTTTTTTTAGTTATAAATGAAGGAAGAGTTTGTGCTACTATTGAAATTACTTAATGATGGCAGAGAACTGAATGCAGAGAATATAAGTACACTGGCCACTAAAATTGACTTTGGCTTGGGGATTCTGAGAATATTTTCCTGTCAAAAGAGAACATACATCAATTTTGGCAACAATAAATAGAAAATTTCCTTTGAATTGTTTTGGAACTCTGATTTGCCTCATTTTAAAGTCAATCTTATAAGAAGTAAATAACCCTGAGGAAGACCATACAAATGATTTTTAAAATTTAAAATTTTCCCAAGAAAATTCATCCCTGACTGGGACATAAGAAATGGAGACAAGTTGCTGAAAATGAAGTGGGGTAATATCTGGGGAAAACCAAAAATTTCTTGCCACAAAGTCATATCAGGTACTAATTCTTTGAGGTCCAAGGTACGGAGAGGAGTGAAGTTGCCGAAAGAGACATGTGTAAGCCTGGTGCTTCATGGAAGACAGATCACACCCATAGAAGTTCTCTCCACCAGGGATCTCTTGGGCAGTGAAGTGTCATAAAGAGGAATAGGTGAGAGTCATGAAGGTTTCACAAAGGAATAAAGGAGTTCTGAAAAAGAAGGTGTGAGAGGAAAAGCATTTTCCCTTTGGGTGTTGTTGAAAACAGAGGGAGTTATTTCATTTTGGAGTTACTTGAGGCACTGGATGGCAGTTGAAGCAAAAAAACAGGCTAAATAAAATCTTCAAATGAAAACCTGGGGAATGAGATAGGATGCTTTGGAAAAATCTGACATATCCCTGGGAGCCTGGAAGGCCACTCACATGCATATGGGGCTGCACACACCCAGGGTGGTGTGTATGCTCAAGAAAGACCTGAGGATGTCCTAAACTCTCACCTCTGGCTAATCTTGAAGCTCTCACATGCAGGAAGTGAGGGCTAAGACACAGATGTCAACAGACTTGGTGAGGTTGAAGGTGTGCTCCCAACATGAACAAAGAGCTTCTCAGCAAATACTGTCCTTCAGATTGAAATGAAAGAATACTAAACAGTGAATCCTGAATTCACTACAGTTTAGTGAATACTAAACTTGAAACTATATGAAGAAATAAAAAGAACCAGTAAAGATAACTACATTGATAAAAATAAAAGATACAAATGTTTTTTGTTTGTAACACTCTTTTCCTCCTATATCATTTAAAAGACAATTGCCTAAAGCAATACTTATAATTCTATATTTTAGGGTATGCAATGTATAATGATGTAATTTTTATGATAACAGTAGTACAAAGGAGAAGGTGCAAACAGAGCTATGCAGGGAAAATATTTTGTATATTATTGGAATTAAGTTGGAATTAACCTAATTGTTATATATTATGATGTTAATTGTAATCTACAGGGCAGCCATTAACAAAATAAATCTCAATACATTTTAAATGATGAAATAATACAAGATATCTCCTCTGATGAAAACAGTATTAAATCAGAAGTCATTAACAGAAGGCAACTTGAGAAATTTACAAATATGTGGAATTTAAACAGGAAACACATAAATTTAGCAATGCACAAAAATATCAGAATGGAATTTAAAAATACTTTGAGATTAATAAAACATTCCAAAATTTATGGAATGAAACTAAAGCAATGTAACATTTAGAGGGAACTGTATATCTATAAGTGCCTTATTCAAAAGAGAAAAATGAGCAAATCAATAACCTAACTTTTCAACCAAGAAACTAGAAAATAAGAGCAAGCTAAACGAAAATCAAGCATAAGTAATTTTAAAAGATTAGAGCAGAAATAAATGATAAAAATACAAAAGCAATAAAGAAAATCAACAAAATTTTTATTCTTTGAAAAGTTGAAAAAAATTGACAAACTGTTAGCTTGATCGCACAAGAGAACAAGACAAACTCAAGGTACTAAACTCAGGAATGCAAGAAGGAATACAACCCTACAAAAATAAAATAGATTATAAGGGAATACTAAGAACAATCGCAAGGCAAACAATTAGATAACCTGGATGAAATGGACAAATTACTCTAAAAATGCATACTACCAAACCCAACTCAAGAAGAAATGACATGAACAGAATAATAACAAGTATAGTGTACCTATATCAAGTAAATAGATTGAATTTTAAACATAGTTATCATATGCAGAAATTCCTTTCCTTCCCACAAGAATTGAAAACATATGTTCATAACAAAATTTGCACACAAATATGCAAAGCAATATTCATATAATAGCCCAAAGTGAAAGCAACTCAAACATCCATCAGCTGATAACTGGATAAACAAAATCGTAGTATGTCCATATAATGCAGTATTATTTAGCTATGAAGGGAATAAAATACATGCTAAAACATAGATGATATTACTCAGCCACAAAAAGGAATGAAATTGGGTCATTTTTAGAGACGTGGATGGACCTAGAGACTGTCATACAGAGTGAAGTAAGTCAGAAAGAGAAAAACAAATATCGTATATTAACACATATATGTGGAATCTAGAAAAATGGTACAGATGAACCAGTTTGCAGGGCAGAAATAGAGACACAGATGTAGAGAACAAACATGGACACCAAGGGGAGAAAGTGGGGGTGGGTGGGTGG
>NW_020173108.1:12258701-12281543 GCF_003031525.2 Neophocaena asiaeorientalis asiaeorientalis | reverse complement strand
TACTGAAATAGTGTTTTCATGTGGGAAAAAAAAAAGAAGTATAGGAGGTGGACTTGAGAGGAGGATGGTAACCATTTCCCTTGAAAGAGAATCCCACCACTACCCTATTTCTGTCTTGTCTGGCTAGAGAACTTGCCCCTCGCTCCCTGAGAAGGCAGTGTCATAGAAGAATGGACACTCGCTGGTGTTTCCTCACTCATTCACTTATTCATTTATTCAACACATGTTTTTAGAGGTCTTGTTTTATTCCAGGTACCATACTGGGCACTGAATTTAGAGAAATCAGTAAGATTTCATTGATACTTAAAAATTTAGAGAAATGCAAATCATTTGGAGAAATGTGGGTGGGAGGGAGGGAGATGCAAGAGGGAAGAGATATGGGAACATATGTATATGTATAACTGATTCACTTTGCTATAAAGCAGAAACTAACACACCATTGTAAAGCAATTATACTCCAATAAAGATGTAAAAAAAAAAATTTAGAAGGGTGATGCTTCTGTAGTTACAAAATGATGTGATAATTCACTGTCATGCTATTTAAAATGATGACAATTTAGAACCATCTCAACTATAAATACTAGGAGATTTTAAATAAAGTATGGTACATTTCAAAGTAATATTATTTAATCACTTAAAGAATCTATAAATAATTTCAAATAATGTGGTAAAATGTTAACAGTACAATGTTAAATTATATAAACCTGTACATATGTGTTCTTAACTATATATACAGATATGAAAAAAAAATTGTCAGGAAGAAAATGTTCAACTTATTAACAGTATTATCTTTGGGGATGGTGTTAAGGGTGATATTTTTCTCTGATATAATATTATTCTGTATTTGCAAAAATTTCTACAATGAACATATAGCAAAAACTATCCAAAAGTATAAAACAATTATTATTATAAGTATGCATAAAATACTCCTGGCAAAGAAAGAGTGACTTTCTAACTTTTCCATTTTACAGATGAATAAATTGAGGTTCTGAGAGATTATGTAGCTTTTCAAAGGCTTTCTAGCCCATAGCTGACTGAAGCACATCTCAAACAAGTCATCTGATTGCAAATCTGGAACTTTTCCACTGAGCCACTGGGACTTTCTAAGAGACACCTGCCTGAAATTGGGGGGTTGATCTGCCTCTAAGGTCTTCAAGGATCTGGCAGAGCTACTGTTCTGACTGTTCCAGAGGAACCCAGAAGTCAAAAGGAGAGTCTGGGAATGATTCAGTGATGGATTACTAGTTGTGAATCTGGAGGAAGTGTATAGCACTGTAAAAATAAACTTTACTGTTTACATTTCAATTCTTCAAGATTTATGGTATTTGAACTAGAAGAATAATATAGGTCTGGGCATGTATTTAATGTTTTCATTTAGATTTAGAACATACAGCCCCAGCATTGAGCTGATTTGAAAGTTTGAATATTTTAATATCACTGTATCATGTGCTCAGCATCCATGATTAAATATACATCTTCAAGTCCAAAAAAAAAAAATAGATGAACATTGTAATTATGACAAGTAAAAGTAGCCAGATGCAAAAGGCCACATATTATATGATTCCATGTATTAATATATGAAATGTCCAGAATAGGCAGCTCTCTGGAGACAGGAAGTTTATTATTAATTTTCAGAGACTGGAGAGAGGGGAGAATGAGAGAATGGCTAATAGGTTGTGATTTCTTTTTAGGGTGATGAAAATATTTTTGAATTAGAAAATGGTGATGGTTTTACAACCTCTCTAAATATAGCAAAAAAAATCACTGAGTTGCACTTGAAAAGGGTTATGTTAAAGTATCTAAATTATATCTCAATAAAAATAAACTTTATTGAGGTATAATTAATCACATTTACTCAGTTTTTTTTTTAATAAATTTATTTATTTTAGGCTGCGTTGGGTCTTCGTTGCTATTCATGGGCTTTCTCTAATTGCAGTGAGCGGTGGCTTCAGTAGTTGTGGCTAGGCGCATGGGCTTCAGTTGTTGTGGTTAGCGGGCTCTAGAGCACAGGCTCAGTAGTATGGCTCACGGGCTTAGTTGTTCCGTGGCATGTGGGATCTTCCTGGACCAGGGATCAAACCTGTGTCCCCTGCATTGGCAGACGGATTCTTAACCACTGCGCCAGCAGGGAAGCCCTACTCAGATTTTAATTCTTGCATAACATGTTGATACAGTATCTCTCTCCATTTTAGTTCTTCAATCTCTCTTAGGAATACTTTGTGATTTTCACTGTGTGGATCTCGTACATCTATTATTCAATTTATCCCTTATTTTATATTTTGATGGTATTTTAAATAATATTGTACTTATGATTTTACTTTTTGATTGTGCGATGCTAATATATGAAAAATTGGGGGGGTTTTGTATATTGATATAGTGTTTCAGTTATTAGTTCTGGTAGTTTTTTTTTTTTGCTGGAGTAGATTCCATAGGATTTTCTACGTAGACGATCATGAACTCTATAAGAGAGTTTTTTTCTTCCTTTCCAATCTGTATGCATTTTATTTCATTTAAACCTATTGAGCCATGGTAGTTTTTTGTTTTGTTTTTGTCAAAGAATAATGTTTATCGTTGGTATGGATTCCATGTGTACTTGAAGAGAACTACTGTTGGGTTGGGTTTTCTATAAATGTCAATTAGGTTAGGGTGGTTTATAATTTTCTTTTTTTTAGTTACTTTCTATTAATTATCATCATTTTTTGAGAGAGGAGGTTTGAAATCTTTAACTATAATTGTGTCTTTTTCTATTTCTCCTTTTAGCTTTATTTATTATTTGCTTCATATATCCTGAAGTTCTCTTATTATGTTTATTATGATTATAATACCTCTCTTGATAGGATTATTATGGCAACTTGACAAATTGCTTTATTATAAAATTGTCTTCATCCCTGATAATATTTCTTACTTTAAATTCTACCTTGTCTCTTATTAATATAGCCACTTCAGCTGCTTTTATTGGTGTTAGCATTGTATGTATTTTTCTATATTATTATTATTTTTTATCCATTTTTAAATTGAAGTTGTAGTTAATTTACAATGTTGTGTTAGTTTCAAGTGTACAGCAAAGTGATTCAGTTATATAAATAGATGGTTCAGGTGTGACAGCTCTATATTTAGTAAGTCAAAGTTTTCTGATACTTCCCAAATTAAGCCATGATTCGTGGAAATGACACAGTCTCCGTTGTCTCTGGGGAAACACTGACCAATCCCACCATGAATATATAGCAAACATGGTACTAAAATTAGATTTGCAAGTATATTTAGCTTTTTTTTCCCTCTAGACACATATATGTTATTTATTTTATTGTCAAAAAGATGAAAAACGTATGTGGTTTCTGCTCACAGACCTAATCCTTGCTGTTCTAAAAACCATTTGGAGGCATTTTCATGTTTCTAAGAATCAACAGGACAGGGACTTTCTAAAAAAGGAGGTTTCTCCTCTATAATTGAGATTATAGAGTTATTTTTTCTAGACAACATTTATTCTTTCTAGAGAGACAATGAGATTTGATTTCTTATAAATTGGAGAATTTTTTGCGATAAGAGCAATATTTCAGTGCATCCAGGGGTAAGTAGGGGTTTGGGGGAAGATGGTTCTCTGTTGGTCTACCATGTATATAAAATATATTGCATTTAAAAAGTTTGTCTTGTATGACTAATCTAAGTCAAATAATATGTTCTTCTTGTTTAAAAGATATGGGGTCCATGATGTTAATTACTGTGAACTTTGGCATAGTTTGAGTAGCTTGGGTTTTATTCTACAAGCAATAAATATTTAAATTTCCACATACATGAATATCTAAAATAAGAAGGGCTCATATTAACCAGAAACAGAATATCATCTTCCATTTCTTTTCTGTCACCCGTGTTTCATATGTTGCCAACTATAAAAAAAATTTCAGGATTTATGCAGAGAATAGTAGAATATAATTGGATCAAACGTGGATCTGATTGTCCAATTCCATCATTTCTTTTGCCCCCTTTTTAAATGTGGAGAGGTGTTTTCTCTCTCCTTTTAAATTCTCCATTTAAAGCAAGAACAATTCAGAGATATAGATCAAATCTACACATATATAAAGCAATTAATTTTTTTCATTAATTAAAATATAACAGACTTTTGTTTAGTGCTTTCAGTGTGCCAAGACACATCCCTAGATTAGGGATACAGGATAAATTATCTCTGCCTACAGGGACCACATGGTCCTTTAAATTAATGAATCACAGCAATGAGGATTATAGAAAAATTTAAGTATTTTTTATGTTTCTAAATTTGTACAAAAAGCTGAGATCCAGAACCACTCTTTTATATATAAAATTTGACTAAAACCAGAAAATCTCTACTATTGTTCAAATCAATAACAGGAAAAATACTCGATCTTTTATTATGAGACAATAATTGCTTAAAAGTTTAGTGATCATTAAAATTCAATTCCTTGGAGTTATAAAGTAAAATTATTGCTTTTTCACTATGTGCAATGGTGCATATATTATTTAAACTACTGCTAATTTGTGTGCCACATTTAAATAATTGCTCTGGAGTCCATAATATCACTTGTTGAGGAATCAAGATACCATTGCTTGATTAGTCTTAAACTTAATCTTAAAAATTAACGTGAAAATGCTTTCATTTGATTAAACACATCTCTAAATTATAACTAGGAAATGCAAATAATATTTTCATTTATTTACTGATAGACTACGATTTTAAATTATTACAACATTGAAATAAGCTTCTTTAGAGTATATATTTTCACCTACTTCTAATCAATATATCTGTTATAAACATAAAACTGAGCAAGTATAGTTAAAATATAAGAGGATGGAAGAGTGAAGTAGTGAATTTAAAAATCATATTTCAAATAAACATAATTCATTAAAATTATAGAAGTGGAGAATTTTCTTTCAAGATAACTATAATATATATTTTATTGGAAAATAGCTGGCTATTGAAATATATATTACTATAACACTTTACTATGTTAGCTCATTTAATACTCACAGCAACCTTATGAGGTACCTACTATCATTATACACACTTTATAGTTAGAAAAACAGAAGCCTAGATATTGGTGAAGTTTCTCTTGACCACATACTCCAATCACATTTCTCTTATCCTTATCTCAGAAGCAACCACTAGCATGAGTTTGATGTATATTCATCTATTTAATTTTTAATTTTTACATTCATATGTCTATCCATAAACATATATAATAGTGTGTTGAGGGTTTTAAATGTAAATAAATACTATTAGACTGTGTGTGCTGTTTTGAAAACTTTTTTCTCAAGATTTGACATGTTGATACATGTTTTGTTTATTCCTTTTAATTGTTACCTTTTAGTCCAACCATTTTAATTTCACAACTACAAAAATGAAAGGTGAGAAAAGTATTTTATTTAATAAGGCTAATTTAGTGAATTAATATTCAGTTCAGTTTACTGTGTGGCCAGTACCTCTTCCACAACATAGCAGCCGCTTCCATTTGCATCTGTGTTACCTTGTATAATGCACCATTCTGGATTTCAGCATTCTCACTAGCAGACATAGTAGATGATACAGCTGAATTTGACAATCTCTACTTTCAAAAACCTAAAAGCAACAATTTTGAAAATCTGTTTCATAGGGACGATTTTATTTCCTCATGAATATACTGACTTCCTGATATGACATTTTGTCTGTTCTCTTGAAATTTCTTATAGTTCTGGGCACATAAATAGGGAGGACTCAAGATTTGTGAAACATATCTGACTACTGCTGTACACTCATCTATTCTTAACGTCCTTGACTGGCTTTCCCAGGAGAGCATCTCTTCTGTGTTCTATGCTTATTCTCTTTATTTTGCCCCAGGGACTAACTTAGTGATATCAAAAAGAAATAATGACTAAAACCTTTTAAATCATCTTTTCTTTTGTCATAGCTATTAAAGCTGTTCTTTGCACTTATCTTGTGTGTGTGTGTGCAGTTTCTTGAGCTTTAAAAAACATTTAAAGAGAAATCCACTAAATGATAGTTTTCTGTAATCTATTCATTATAAATGATTGAAGGCTCACACTTCCATTTTAATTCCAAATATATACTTTCTAAATGACTTTGTGTAATGTGAAAAAATCCTTAAGGTCAAGAAGTACTAGGATTTTCTTTATTCTCTGAGTATAACATTTCTAGTCTCCAATGTCCTTACAGTCTTTCATTTCTGATAAATAGCCAGAGGATTAATGTTTTAGTGAAAGCTAACTTGTCACCTTCAAAAGGAAACCTTTTCAAATCAAAGTCTCTTATGTGGCTTGACTACAAAGTGAATTTTAAATAAACACTCTAAAAAGAAAGATAAATTATCTTTCCAACCATTTGTCTCTTTGTTCCAATTTTTACCTATGTTATACACACACAGATATATATATATAGACATACATATACATATATATGTATGTCTATATATAGACAGATATAAATGTGTACAGTTGTTGCAGAGGTTTTTATATAGATAGACATTCTTATAAGACAAGTCTCTCTTAAGTAACAACAATACCAATTAAACTAAATGACTGACATTACTTTAAGTAATTTAGCAATCTATTATAGTTCATACACCTTAAGGTAGTATGAATCCAAAAATATACTGTGAACAGATTTTAAAAATTGCTCTTCAGTCTATTTAAGGTTGAGTCTTAATGTTAAAATTTGATTTTTCTAGCACAGTAAGTTGGTATATCCAAAAAATTTTATTACATCTCCCAAATGCTGACAAAATAGAGCAATCTAAATAGGAAAAAAAAATGTTTCATGTCAATAAAATCTTGGAATAATGTGGAAAGATGTCACCCAAACTATTAATTCTTTTTTTTTTTTTTCTTTTCCCCAGTTTCTGACTCATTACCTTCGAACCAAGATCCAATGTGAAAAGTAAAATGATACAGTAAACACCTACTGAAAGGAGTAATTCTAAAAAGAATAAATGGAAAAATTTTCAAAAATCTATCCTGATTCTACTCACCTGATGATTGACTAGAGAAAAATGTGGTGATTTTATAATGTTATAGTTACAATTATTTACCATTTATCCTATTATTCTGAGATCCTCTTAGTTTCCTCTTTTTCTAAGCTTTTAAGGTAGTTAATGATGATTCAGTTTCCTTTATCTAAAAAAGCTTATTGATCTAGAAATCATCAGTTCTCCCTACAGCTTCAATAGCTTAGAGACTGTTGCATCTGTCATCACAAAATCATGCTACATAATGTAAGTGTTATTTAATAACATATCTGACAAATTGTTTTTTAATACATTTTAATCTGACTACTTCATAATAGCATCCAGGGAGGCACCTTGAATGTTTCCAAATCCATTTTAGGCACGCTTCTTCTGGAAAGTTTCATGCTGTTAGCTAATCTCATCCCTAGTGATTTAATAATTATTTAACCAAAAAAAGTATTATTTTTCTGAAATTTGCCTTTTTCACCTTTTTCTTTAATTCTCAGTGCCAATCCATCAATGAACCTACTGGGAGATAAAAAGTCTTCTGTAGAGTGAACTCAAGTACAACATGAGGCACTTTTGCATGTTTGACATAAAAATACTCATGCCCAAATAATTTACAGAACAGTGTTCAATATTTTAATATTTTACCACTTCTTACATATATGTGTGATTTAAATCCTTCACACTGTAGAGTGCTAGATTAAGGCTTTCTTCAAATAAAATGAAAATATTATTTCAGTATGTATTTAGAGTCTCATTACATTTTCAAGAAGCATTATCATATTAATGACATGTTATAATTTTAGCTTCATGGCTTAATAAAAGTGTTATGTGTAATGAATAAGGCTACACTAAGAAGGATGTTTGACCTAAAACATGAAGTGGAAAGTCTCAATAATGACTTCCACAGAAATGTCTAAGAAAAGAATAGTGCATGGTAGGACAATTTGTGAAGTACTAACAAATGCCAGTTGTATTAATTTCCTTCCCAATTTCCATATTAACTCTTTTATTTCCTTATTTTGGCTTATGACATATGACCACGGCATTACCTGAGGGAAGGAAGTGGTCTTAGGGTAAATATTGGATCAAAATGCCAAAGTCACAGCTTTATGTTTGAAAAATAGACTTTCTCCACAAAAGATATAGCTTAAATAAAATAAAATAAAAATAAAATATGCAGGGAAGACAAGATCAGGCATAAGCAGTTACTTCACAACCCCCCTGCCACTACCACTACTCTTTAAAGGAGAGGTTTGAAGGGAATGCCCCAAGAATGTTGGACACCTACCCACCCATGGACCTGCATGCTTCTCTGTACTCTGTTCCAAATTTGAAGTTGAGGTGGTAGGATCTCCAAATAAATTTAAGACTCTAGGAGAAAAGACTTGTGCCCACACTTTGTGTGGGATTCTGGGAATTGACAAATTCAAGATAACCTGTCTCACTACAAATAGTGTGGGAACAGTAGAGTAAAATGGCTATGTGGGGTGTTAGAAAGAGATCGGGCCTGGTGATGGATTCAGGTAAGCAAAGAAAGCCGTTGAACCTTCCTAGAGCCAAGAAGGCTGTGAAACAGCTACAACTGCATGTCAGCTTGTGACCTGGATGGCTTTTCCGGGTATAATGAGAGAGTGAGGCCATACTTCCAGAAGTCTGAGTGAAAAATAAGGCATCTCCATACATACACATCTGGAAGTGAATATATTAATTTCTCATACATCAGATGAAATACTACTTGGTACAGCATTGCTGAAGTGTTACTCATAGTGAAGAGAAAAATCAAACTATAATTAAAGTAAAATATCAATACTCTGTCATAAACAGAAAGGATTTCTCATAATAAACGTATTATGAAATATCTAATTTAGAAGTGCATTAAATATCTAGATATATGAAGTTTCCATATATCTAATGCATAAAATTATTTAAAATAGTCCATATTTTGGAGTCAAATACATATTATTTCATTATGTTTAGAAAATAATTGTTTTGGCAAAATACTGTGGTCAAGTTCAAACTGTTTAAGATAAATGAAAGTTTAGATGAGTAATTACAATTGTTAGGCATGAACAAAATCTCTATACATATAGAAAAATCACTTCCTCAATATTAAAAGACCTTTTGAAAATGTTTTGGTTTTCATTAGCATTTCAATGTGTGGGCCAGTGATTTGTTTCCAGACATACCAGATTAAAATTTACCTTTAGTTCAATTTTATTCAAATATTTCAGATTTCTTAATAGTTGTTTGTTCCCCCAAATATCTTGAAGTCTAATTAACTATGGTTAACTCTGAGGGCTATTATTTTAATATACAAGTAATGTTAGGTTTCTGGATTACATACAATAAATTAAGCTCAAATACGCAGGGTCAATAGTCTACTTGATTTGAAGGAGGTAGGTACAGAAGAGTGACCAATGGGCATGGAAGAAGTGTTTAACATCTGGAGAGCCTCAAAGCCCATATGAACTCTAAGTGGTCAGAGAGATGGATGCCTAACTTTGTCAAGCCACTCTTTGTCCCTCCAGGTTTGATAGGTGTAGGTGCATTTAACAAGGATACCAACTCAATCTGAACACAGTACATTTAACATAGTTGACTTTACAAGGTACACCTAACATAGTATATCTGTAGAGAGCAGACATGGAGTTAGATGTCCAAAATTGCTGTTTACATGTCTCCACAACAAATACCTTTAAGAAGCAGTGGTAGAAGGACTGTAGTAAAGGGATATTGGGGAGTATTTCACTTTTAATTTATATTGTTTAATTTTTAACTAATATTAATTTTGTCATTAAAACAAAGTAAATAACAAAAAGAAAATATGTTTCTTTGAGCTATCTATGCTACATTCCTTGAATCTAGGAAGAGAATATTATTTTCTACTTCTTTATATATAAATTAATTATTCTAATTTAAGTAAGTGTAATATTCATGCTCAAGGTCAAAATTAAAAGGTCTCTTAGTCATGTTAATTATAGAAGAAGTCGATTGCTGATGAAGAGAATCCAACTTCTGTCACAGACTCTCTCTCTAATACTTCCAACTTTCCATAGGATTATTCAGTAATATGTATGACTTTTACATCTCTAAGGAGACTCCATTTACTTTTTCTAAGGTTTCATGAGGTTTAACTTACACACAATAAAACTCACTATCTATTGGTGTATACTACAATTTGTTTCAACAAATTTATACAGTGGTATAACCACCACCCCAATTGAGACATACATTTTCATCATCCCAAACACCACTTTGCAATCAACTCCCCATCATTGCCTCAGCCAGGACCTGGCAATCACTGACTGATTTCTGTCCCTACAATTTGCCTTCTCTAGAAAGTCATGTAACTGCAATGTGTAGACTTTTCTGTCTAGCTTATTTAACTTAGCATGTTTTTGATATTCAGCACTGTTGTTGCTTATGCCAGTAAAGCATTATTACTTTTCAATTTCTCACTTGTAATGAGTATGCAGTGACTGCAATGTTTTTAATCCAATACGAAATTAATGAACATCTGAGTTTTTTTTGGTCTAGGATTATTGTCAATAAAGCTGTTATAAACATTCACATACAAGCTTTTGTGTGAACATGTTTTCCTTTCTATTAGGTAAATAACTAGAAGTAGGAATTTAGGATCTTCTGATATGCGTAAGCTGATAGATACTGCCATGCTCTCTTCCATAATGGTTGCCCCATTTTGCATTTCCATTAGCAATGAACAATATTTCTAGCTGATCTGAATCCTTGCCAAATTTTACACTTTCCGTTTTTTGAATATTAGCCATTCTAATAGGTATAGCATAATATCTCACAATAGTTTTAGTTTGCATTTTCCAAATAACTCATGATGAACAACTTTTACATTCTTATTTGCCAATCATCTCTTCTTTGTCTATTCAGATATCTTCATTTTTATTTGGATTACTTTTTAATTAAGTCGTAAATGTTCGACATATATTCTGGATAAAATTTCTTTTTCAAAAATATATTTAGCAATTATTTTCTCCAAGTCTATGACTTGCCTTTTCATTTTCTTGATGTTTTTAGAAGAGAAGTATTAAATTTTGACATAGTCCATTTGATTACTTTTTAAAAATTTTTTATGCTATTTGTTTCATATGGAAGAAATCAATTCCTAATCAAATGTTACAAAGATTTTCTTCCATATTTTCTTAAAGAAACTTTATAGTTTTAAGTTTCATGGTTAGGTCGATTATCCATCTGAAATTGAATTTTATATATGAGGTAACATATGAGTTGAGGTATACTTTCATATGAATATTTAATTGATCCAGCATCATTTGCTTGTTGAAAAGATTTTTCCTAGCATCCTTCTCTTTGTAAAAAAAAATATTTATATAGATTTATTCCTGGACACTGTATTCTGTTTTATTGATCTAGATGTCTATTTATTTGCTAAGTCTCTGCTAACTTGATTATTGCAGTTTATAGTAAGTTTTTAAAAAATTGTTTGGTTAATGTAGCTCCTCTACACTCCCATATAAAATTTCAAATTGGCTTATCAATGTCTACAACAACCCTGCTGATATTTTAAGTGTAATTGCATTGAATTTTCAACTCCATAAACTCAGTAAATATCTATTTGTTTGGATTCACTATGATTTCATCAATGTTTTATATTTTAAGCATACAATTCTTTTGCATATTTTCTTTAGATTTATATCTAAGTCTATTTTATTAACACCATTATCAATAATATTGTTTTTTTCTACTGCTTTTAATTATTATTGCTAATAACTAGAACGCATTCGACTTTTTATTGATCTTTCATTCTGAAACCTGCATGAGCCTATTTATTAGTGTATGTGAGTTGTGTTTTTCCCCCAGATTATTTAGGGTTTTTTATGTAGTTGTTCATGTTGTGTTTCTCCCTCTTTCTGACACACACACACACACACACACACACACACACACAATCACAGTGTTAGCTCTTGTTTTCAACCTTTATTATTTTATTTGTTTTTCTTACATTATTTCACCAGCTAGGACCTCCAGTCCATTGTTAAATAGAAGCAATGAAAGTGAACATCATTGTCTTGAGATTTTAGGGGAGAAGTATTCAGTCTCTCACCATTAGGTATGATGTATCAATAAGTATATTTCCCATAAATTACCTTTATTAGGTTGAGAAGGTTTTCTTCCATTACTAGATGCTGAAAGTTTGTATAATGCACATATGTTGAATTTCATCAAATATCTGTCTTCATCTATGCAGCTAATCATTAACTTTTAGCCTAATAGGCTGATTTATAATGACTGGTTTATAAATGTCAAATTAATTTTGCATTCCTGGAATAACTTCCATATTGTCAAGGTTTATTATTGAGTTGGCCAAAACGTTTTTCAGGTTTTTCCATAAGATGTAACAGAAAACCCCAAACGAATTTTTTGGCCAACCCAGTATCTTTTTAATACACTTCTGAATTGTACTTACTAATATGGATAAAAGATTTTTGTGTTCATACTTATGAGCAATATTGGTCCATAGTTTTATTTTCCTGTAATCTCTGTCTGGCATTACTATCAAGCTAATGCTGGCCTCATAAAATGAGCCAGGAATTGGTTTGGTAAATTCATAATATGTAAATGGTGAGTTGATCCAAAATGCTATGCAAGGTCTCTGGCCAGATCTAAGGGTCTATGAGTTGGGTGTTTGACATAGCAAGTAACAGAATGTAATTTCTGTACTCCCTGAGTTAGAATTCAAACTTTTTTCTAATGACTGCTATGCCTGTTTTGTGATAAGTGATATGGCAATTATCCACTGTATGGGACAAAAGTAGGAAATGATGAGAAATCAAGAGACACATTTTACACTATGGACTCTATATAGAGAAATATGGATTTTTGTAAATTAGACAGTGAACTTGTTTTATTAACTAAAAATATTTTTACTTTTTCAGAGTTTAGGATAAAACTGATAAATTGAGGCTATTTTAATACTATAAAATGTAGATAAGAAAGGATTTAGCATTTTTAACAACTACAATAAAAGCTGTGGAAATGTGGACACCACTAGCTTTGCAGGAGTTAAGATATGTTGCAATCTTATTTGAAAAATCGTACTGAAAATATACATTTTCATTCATGAATATCAAAATCATACTGAAGTTATAATCCTTATCCTACTAGGAGTAAGAAGAAATATAACTTAATCATGGTACAAGTTCATCATATAGAAGACATATGGCTAGAAACATTTTTATACAGAAAGACAGCATAGTTTAGTTTCTTTGAACTGCAGATGGTCATTCTCAATGATCACCCACTGTGCCAGAGGAAAATTAAATTGAATTTAATTTTGCTTCAATTTATATGCAACTGAGGGGACAAATCCTGTGCACACGCATAACATTTTATATTTGAACCAATAACAAAAAGTCTAAAGTTGTTAAGGCATCTTGTAAAAGTTGAGAGGTCAGTGAAGGGTTTGAACCTGAATAACACAGCACTCTTTCAATCTTTTAGTTCAAAACAAACATAGAAGGCACAGTAAGCTCACTGATAGAAAAACTGTTCTATTTCTCTAGTGTAGATAATTCACATGACCTGTTTGGGTCATTCTTTTTATATAAATAGTGTACTCCTTTCACCTTCAGATCCTTCTGTGCAGATGGCCTATGAGACCATCTTTTCTGCTGTTGCCCTACCACAGTGCTTATGCTTCTGGGAGCAGTTTTTCTACTACAATTCTAAACAATTTCTTTAATATTGCTATTTTACATGTATGCACAATTCTAAACAATTTCTTTAATATTGCTATTTTACATGTATGCTTGTATGGGAGACGAAACCGCATTTGTGAAAAATGTTCCAGGAAGAACCCATCAACATAATTTAATTATTAAACAAATATTTCTTGAGAACATATCATGTATTAGTCAATATTGTAGGCACTAGGTATAACAGTGGGTCACAACCACACCCTACCCCGCCCACATATACATAAACACACACACACACACACACACACACACACATACACACACTACCCACAGGGGTCTATCAATATCAGAGGCCAAGACATTTGTGGCTTCCAGCAAAATTTTCTCATTACAAACTTAGTTTAATGTTTAGATTTAGCATGAGTATGTGTGTGTGTGTGTGTGTGTGTGTGTGTGTGTGTGTATATGTGTGCTTATAGTAACTTAGCTTTTGGAAATTTGAATAACATTATAAATATTACATTTTTATTCCTTAATATGAGAAATTGTAGGATACATTCATTTTTCCTACTTCAAATATATTCAAATGGAACTACAGGAAAGCTTCCATACTCCATTATGCTACATTACCACTCTTCATTTGCCCTATAGAACTACTTTAAAAACATATTTACCTCACCAACTTTATACTTAATTTTCTGTTCCCTTAGGATTCAAAGATGATATGGTTTCTGATCATGCTAAAAGCTAATGTATGTGAAAGTCTTTGGAATAAAATGCAGTTATAAATTCAAGAATCTGGTAATGGGCCTCAATTACATATTACCTTAATTTAAGGCAAGACAAATCATTAAATATGTTTTAAAAAATAACTTATTTTAATTTTAATATTAAAAGGAAATATTTTGGGCTTCCCCTGTGGTGCAGTGGTTGAGAGTCCGCCTGCCGATGCAGGGGACACAGGTTCGTGCCCCGGTCCGGGAAGATCCCACATGCCGCGGAGCGGCTAGGCCCGTGAGCCATGGCCGCTGAGCGTGCGCATCCGAAGCCTGTGCTCCGCAACGGGAGAGGCCACAACAGTGAGAGGCCCACGTACCGCAAAAAAAAAAAAAAAAGGAAAAGAAATAAAAAAGAAAAAGGGAAATATTCTAAGAGAAAGTAATGTAAACATTAAAATCAATGTGTTAATCTATGTGGTGACTGCCGTTTTTGATGAAAAATGCTCTCTGTAGCTCAACAAAGCCCACTAACTGTTACTGTTTCACATTCTTCCTACTCAACTCAAAGTATGTTTCTGCTCACTTAGCCCTTGTAATTTTTTAGAGAATCCTTTAACCTACTGTCATCTTCACTAAAGTAGAACTAATATTACATAATCATTTGTTTTACTTTTGTAATTTAGTTGCTTGTATTTGTAAGTTGAAGGATAACAAGATTTCTAAGAGATAACTTAAAAAGGTAAAAATAATTCATTCTTTAGAATTTCGCAATGTGAGCTTCATGAGAACCTGTAGCTCAGAGAAATTACTGATTCACCAACAGTTGCATAACTTGCTGGCTGAGATTAAATTTAAGATTTCTTACAACCAACACAGCTTAGGAAATGTATCTGATGCTCAAGTAATAACTTGTACCTCCCATGTAAATATTTGTATGAATATTATATTACCTACAGTACAAAATAATCCACATGCATTGTTTGAATTCTCCAATAATCTAAGATAGTTTTATAATGTGGTATCATTTCTGATTTTAAAATCTGGCTTAAAATGTATTCTACCACTTTATATTATCATTACTAAAACCGTTAATCAAAACTGAACTATACCTACCTTTCAAAAATACATTAAATATGCTGACTATAGCATACTGACATATTATACCATTAATAATGTTAAAATAATACGTGGTTAATTTTAATTGCTTAGAATATATGGTTCTCATTTGTTTTCATTGGTCTAAAAATATCATTCTTAATACTAAATATTCCCAATGAGGGACTAATAAAGATTTATAAGATTATAATTATTAGAGTACATAAAACTATTTTCCCAATATGTCTAACATTTTTATCAACTTTAAATATAGGCATAGTCTACAACTAGATTTGAAATATGTTGTCTTTCAATTCTGAAAGACTTTTCTAACAGAATGCAGAGTGGAATTTAATTCAACAATATAGTCAAACATCCACTAAGTTTGCACTTAAGCTGTTTGCTCCCAATAACCATGGTACTCTGTGAACTATTTGACTTAATTTGAAATATTACTAAAGACTATCAATTCCACAATAAAGTTTATGCCAAGGCCCAGGCTATTTTTGCAGCAATATATTAGCTGGATGTAGTTTGAAATGGTCATATATTTATACTTTTAATTAGTTTTAGTGAAATTTCGTGACAGATTAGATACTATCTTAGTAACAACAAGTCACAGCTAGTGATTATATAATTATTATTTTAATGGAGAACTTACAACCAAACTTAAAATTATTAACATATAGATATGATTTACAAAATAAAAGGATATAATGGAAAACTATTTTGCCCATTCCCCAGCATATTCTTATTAGCAACTATTTTAAAGTGTTTTTTCTTTTGTTGGTGGCCAATTTTTATTTCTAACAATATACTATGCTTTTCTTTATTAATTTATGAAGTTTAAACATTAGCTGTTCTGAATACATACTGTAGCGCAAAAGAATTTGTCTTAACTACACATTTGAACTGTCCTTTTCATTTATATATTTTTATCATTCTATTTAGTTCCATAGATCAAATATCTGACATGGAATAATAATCTAAACTTTTATTTCCTTTTCTATCAACTATAGACAGCACTCCTTGACTTCTCTCTTTGTAAAATGAGAATATTTGTCTTTTACCCTAGATCAAATATCTTTCACTTTATTCCCTGCCTACTCTCCTTGAAAAAAAGAGTTGAAAAAAATATAATTTCATTTAGAGTGACAACAGTGGGGGTTTTTTGTTGTTGTTAGTTGGATAAAAACTTTTGGATTTTCTACTTTCTTGATTTTTTTGGTAAGCTGATTTGACATTAAGAATTTTGAACTAAGTGTCCATCAACAGATGAATGGATAAAGAAGATGTGGCACATATATACAATGGAATATTACTCAGCCATAAAGTGAAACGAAATTGAGTTATTTGTAGTGAGGTGGATGGACCTAGAGACTGTCATACAGAGTGCAGTCAGTCAGAAAGAGAAAAACAAATACTGTATGCTAACACATATATATGGAATCTAAAAATAGAAAAAAAGGTTCTGAAGAACCTAGGGGCAGGACAGGAATAAAGACGCAGACGTAGAGAATGGACTTGAGGACATGGGGAGGGGGAAGGGCAACCTGGGACGAAGTGAGAGAGTGGCATGGACACATATACAGTACCAAATGTAAAATAGATAGCTAGTGGAAGCAACCACATAGCACAGGGAGATCAGCTCGGTGCTTTGTGTCCAGCTACGGGGGTGGGATATGGTGGGTGGGAGGGAGATGAAAGAGGGAGGGGTCATGGGGATATATTCATACGTATAGCTGATTCACTTTGTTATATAGCAGAAACTAACACAGTATTGTAAAACAATTATACTCCAATAAAGCTGTTAAAAAAAATTTCAAATCAACTTCGCTTTCATTGGGCTGCAAATATAATATGGCATGTTTCTAAATTATATTATTAAGTTTATCTACTTAGAATATTTAGAGGTTGTTTTGGTTTTCTATATTTTTCATCAGAGTTGATTCATGCAGCTTACAGTTTTGAAATTAACTCCTCAAAGTTCCTTGTTGTGTAAACAAGGATAAGGTAAACATCTTTCATAAAATGAACCTTTTAAGCTGTGCCATATTTGACTTGTCAAATCAATGTACCCTTGTGATCAAGTGATTAAGCTATTTACTGCTCTTGCACAGAAAGCTATTAAATAGATCATAAACACAACATTATGGAGTGTGTGTCAGGATCTCTAAATTCTACTCACCCATTAGTTGTGTGACCTTGAACAAGTCACTTAATCTTTTTGACCTCAACTTCTTTCCATACAAAGCAAGGACAGCAATTACCTCTATGGGCTCTTTGCTTGTAAAGCTCTATGATTTTATTCTACTATTATCTCTGGAATGGATTTAGCATGAGGAATGAAAGCTTCATTGCAATGGTTATGCAAATAATCTCATATGAATTATGGAGTTAATTTAATAAGCCTCAGCTTTTTCAGGGTAATTTTCAGAAAAAGTAAATATTCATTTAAGAAGATATGTACTAAAGATTACTTTTAGTGGAAAAGTTGTAAAATATTTCCTCTATAGCTGAGTATTTCTGGCAGCTGCTTATCAATCATGAGTTTCAGTTTGTAACTGTGAGTCAAAAAATTCTACTTTACTGGTACTAATAGCTAAAATATTTAGTAACAGAATCTATAGCATTATAAACTTGTTTTACTTTCTCAAATTTTCTTCATATAATTTCTTAATAATACTAGCTTATCCATATATATATATGAAATATATTTCTAAGGAAAAAGTACATTTTTGATATGTAAATATTGTTATACAATGTAGGAAAAAAAGAGAGTCACAATTCCTGGGGTCTTGCCCTTATTTGACTGCTCTTGACTTGCTGGGTGGCCTTAAGGCAAGCTGATCATGTTACAATTTTGTAAATCTTGCCAAACATTGCCAGGGATTTGGAGAATGTAATGAAATCATAAGTGTAAAATCCTCTACAAATAGAAAGGTCAAAGACCAGCATATGTGAAACACATTTTCATTCTTAATGAGAAGTTGGACACTTAGTAGAGAATGTGAAAACATCTAATTTTCAAGAGCCACTTCATTTTGGAGCAATATTGAAAAGCATCATTATTTATTAAGTTTGTCACATCATTATTTGAAACATCAGTATTTACAAGCATGCCTTAGCAATAATAATGTTCATATTAATATTAATGCTAATAGCTAATAATAAAGGTTATTAATGATGTGTTAGAAAAAGCAGAGGGTGAGTAGTTTGATAGAGCTAGGTTCAAATTACAAAGTTACAACTTCTTGGCTTTAAGGGTCAAACTTTTCTGCCCTTCTTATCCATTTGACTGTGTGGTGAAGTTGTTTTAAAATAATTTTCTAAGAGGAAACATGGCCTTACCAGCACTCAGTTCAGGGCAGACTGAGAAGGAGTTCTCTGCAGGCACAAGTCATCATTAGCCTCTGAACCTCCTCAAAAAAGATCTTCACTCTTCTCCCACAGTGACTCTAGTACTCTATACCTGAGAGTCTCTTCTCAACTGGCAAACTGCAACTTTGGTGAGTGAGGCATTTGACAGAGTTAAATCTTATGCTTAGCATAGCTCAAGAGTTACCTAAAATCCAGTTAAATTCAGTTCGCCTATTCTAAAATATTCCCTTGGTGACAACATTGCATTCTATTACACTTCCTTCTCTCACCTTCAGTCTTTCTCTCAAAATGTTTGTACTTACGAAGGAATTGCACTTGTATATAAATTGTCCATCTTATAACGGTACTATTGTTATAAACAAACAAAAAGCACCTACCACAAAAGCAAAACAAAATAAAGCCCTTATAAAACAAAAGCATTATTAAACTTGTACTTATATAAAATGATTTGTTATATGTGTTATCTAACATTACAGATTGTGATGAAGGCTTTAGAGAAAATTTTTCTATTAATTTCTTGTCCTATGAGCAGTTGAATTTCTTCAAGGAATATTTAGACACAATGAATTGCAATGGATACAATTTTCCTCTTCAAGATTTTTTTTACACAATTTTGTGACTCCCCAAAATTGTATAGGTGAAGATCATCATGATATGTACTTTATCTTTATCCCAAAACTCACATCACTTTCCCTCACTCTAATTTTTATCTTTTCTTTCATACACCTCTTTTATATTGCATAATTTTGTAATTTTTTAATGTTTCTTAAGTACAAAATCTGATATCCTTCTGGAAAAGAATAGGGTATAAATCAATCAGTTAATTATATGACATTAAAGGAATTAAGATGTTTTCTAAATCATCTTATATGATGGCAGTTCTGTGCTGAACTAACTCTAATACACGTAAGAATAATGTCGTGACCTACTGCCACTGGTAGTGCAAAGGGTTTCTTTCTCGGTTCCTTCCAGCATTTGCTGAGAGCAAACTAAATCCAGAGGGCAAGTGAACTGGTTGAAGAATTCTATACAGGTCAGCCTTAAGGGACAAAGGCTAGAGTGAAGTGTGAGGAGTAGATCTAGAAGGTAAAATCAAAGATATGTAGGACAGAGGTAGTCTGAGACAAAAAGACAGGTCATTATTCATTCTTCCTTTTTAAAGAACTGATCTAACATATCACATCTCAGAGCATCTTTGGATGCTATCAGAATTTATTGGTGTTACAGTTCTCTTTTAGCTGTATACAGTATGTTGAGGAACATGTCATTTAACCACCAAATATTTCAACTGAAGACTGACTTATTAATCATCTACCATCTACACCACACTGAACGATAAGTTTAGCTGGCTGGATTTGATCAGTCACTTCCTAAATGCAAAAACAATTGAATGCAGTCACTGTCCTCAAACATCTTGTCTAATGAAAGAAGTACATAAACTAGTAATGCCAGAAGAACATAATATTACAATTAATCTATTTAGTTGTAAGTCTCCCCAACAAACTATAATCTCTTTAGTTTCAGATATGTCAAAGTATTATTTTCAAAAAAGTTTAGAATGTGATTTTCATACAAACATAGAATGAACGTGTGTCAATGTGTTATTTATCACACTGATAAAAGAACAGGCAGGATGATAAAGCTGGTTCAAAGGAGAACTTGAGAGAGTGAGTATATATGCACCTGAAAGAAAGAATGCAGTTATAAGATGTCTAGGTCAAATACAAAACAAGTTATTCTCCTACAGGACAGTAATAACACAGAGTTTAAGATTACCTTTTCTATAAGACAGAAATTATTTTCATTTCTACAGGAAAACATCTACAAGTTAATATGAAACTCCATAGGGTCTGGGTTCTATTCAAGTATAAGTAGGAAGTCAAACATACTTTCATGTAGATAGTTAGATAACCCCTTGGTGTATCTATGAAATAATATTCCAGGAGGGGACCTTCAAGACGGTGGAGGAGTAAGACGTTGAGATCACCTTCCCCCCCACAAATACATCAGAAATATATCTACATGTGGAACAATTCCTACAGAACAAATACTGAATGCTGGCAGAAGACCTCAGACTTCCCAAAAGGCAAGAAACTCCCCATATACCTGGGTAGGGCAAAAGAAAAAAGAATAAACAGAGACAAAAGAATAGGGATGGGCCCTACACCAGTGGGAGGGAGCTGTGAAGGAGGAAAAGTTTCCACACACTAGGAAGCCCCTTCACTGGCGGAGACAGGGGGTGGCAGGGGGGCAGCTTCGGCGCCACGGAGGAGAACGCAGCAACAGGGGTGCAGAGGGCAAAGCAGAGAGATTCCCGCACACAGGATGGGTGCCGACCAGCACTCACCAGCCCGAGAGGCTTGTCTGCTCACCCGCCGGGGCGGGCGGGGACTGGGAGCTGAGGCTCGCGCTTTGGAGGTCGGATCGCAGGGAGAGGACTGGGGTTGGCGGCGTGTGAGCCACAGCTAGCCAGGAGGGAGTCTGGAAAAAAGTCTGGACCTGCCTAAGAGGCAAGAGACCATTGTTTCAGGGTGCGAGGAGAAGGGATTCAGAGCACTGCCTAAACGAGCACTGGAGATGGGCCCGAGCAGCGGCAATCAGCACTGACACCAGAGATGAGCATGAGACGCTAAGGCTGCTGCTGCATCCACCAAGAAGCCTGTGTGCGAGCACAGGTCACTATCCATACCTCCCCTCCTGAGAACCTGTGCAGCCCGCCACTGCTAGGATCCCGTGATCCAGGGACAACTTCCCTGGGAGAACACATGGCGCACTCAGGCTGTTGTAACATCAGGCCAGCCTCTGCCACTGCAGGCTCACCCCAAACTCTGTACCCCTCCCTGCCCCCGGTCTGAGTGAGCCAGAGCCCATGAATCAGCGGCTCCTTTAACCCCGTTCTGTCTGAACGAAGAACAGATGCCCTCAGGCGACCTACATGCAGAGGCAGGGCCAAATCCAAAGCTGAACCCCAGGAGCTGTGTGAACAAAGAAGAGGAAGGGAAATCTCTCCCAGCAGCCTCAGGAGCGAGGAATGAGAACTTCACAATCAGCTTGATGTACCCTGCATCAATGGAATATCTGAACAGACAACGAACCATCCCAAAATTGAGATGGTAGACTTTGGGAGCGACGATATGTATATTTTTTTTTCTTTTTCTCTTTTTGTGAGTGTGTATGAGTATGCTTCTTTGTGTGATTTTGTCTGTATAGCTTCGTTTTACCATTTGTCCTAGGGTCCTGTCTGTCCATTTTTTTTTTTTTTTTATTACTTAAAATTTTTTTTTCCTCAATAATTATTTTTTATATTTTATTTTAAGAACTTCATTTGATTTGATTTTACTTCATATGATTTGATTTGATTTGATCTTCTTTCTTTGTTTTTTTCCTCGCTTTTATTCTGAGTCATGGGGAGGAGAGGCTCTTGGTGCTCCAACAGGCGTCAGGGCTGAGCCACTGAGGTGGGAGAGCCAAGGTCAGGACAGGGGTCCACAAGAGATATAGTTTTTAGCACTTGTTACCATTGGTGGATTTCTTTTTTGGTTTGGTTGCTCTCTTCTTTCTTTCCTTTTTTCTTTTTTTTATTACTTTTTAATTTTTAATAATTATTTTTTATTTTAATAACTTTAATTTTTTCTTTCTTGCTTGCTTTCTTTTCCCGTTTTTTTTCTGAGGTGTGTGGCTGACAGGGTCTTGGTGCTCTAATCAGGTGTCAGGCCCGTGCCTCTGAGGTGGGAAGGCCGAGTTCAGGACACTGGTACACCACAGACTGCCCAGCTCCACATAATATCAAACAGTGAAAGCTATCCCAGAGATCTCCATCTCAATGACAACATCCAGCTTCACTCCACAACCAGCAAGCTGCAGTGCTGGATACCTTATGCCAAACAACTAGCAAGATGGGAACACAACCCCACCCATTAGAAGAGAGGCTGCCTAAAATCATAATAAGTTCACAGACACTCCAAAACACACCACTGGACT